>NC_090936.1:1208513912-1208827480 GCF_040938575.1 Ambystoma mexicanum | reverse complement strand
GACATGGTCTCTAGTGGTGGGGAGGCAGGATGCTAGGTATGCAGTGTGGAGGTATGGGACATGGTCTCTGGTGATGGGGAGGCAGGATGCTAGGTATGCGGTGTGGAGGTATGGGACATGGTCTCTGGTGGTGGGGAGGCAGGATGCTAGGTATGGGACGTGGAGGTATGGGACATGGTCACTGGTGGTGGGGAGGCAGGATGCTAGGTATGGGACGTGGAGATATGGGACATGGTCTCTGGTGGTGGGGAGGCAGGATGCTAGGTATGGGGTGTGGAGGTATGGGACATGATCACTGGTGGTGGGGAGGCAGGATGCTAGGTATGGGGTGTGGAGGTATGGGACATGGTCTCTGGTGGTGGGGAGGCAGGATGCTAGGTATGGGACGTGGAAGTATGGGACATGGTCTCTGGTGGTGGGGAGGCAGGATGCTAGGTATGGGACGTGGAAGTATGGGACCTGGTCTCTGGTGGTGGGGAGGCAGGATGCTAGGTATGGGGTGTGGAGGTATGGGACATGGTCTCTGGTGGTGGGGAGGCAGGATGCTAGGTATGCGGTGTGGAGGTATGGGACATGGTCTCTGGTGGTGGGGAGGCAGGATGCTAGGTATGGGGTGTGGAGGTATGGGACATGGTCTCTAGTGGTGGGGAGGCAGGATGCTAGGTATGGGTGTGGAGGTATGAGACATGGTCTCTGGTGGTGGGGAGGCAGGATGCTAGGTATGGGACGTGAAGGTATGGGACATGGTCTCTGGTGGTGGGGAGGCAGGATGCTAGGTATGGGACGTGGAGGTATGGGACATGGTCACTGGTGGTGGGGAGGCAGGATGCTAGGTATGCGGTGTGGAGGTATGAGACGTGGTCTCTGGTGGTGGGGAGGCAGGATGCTAGGTATGCGGTGTGGAGGTATGGGACGTGGTCTCTGGTGGTGGGGAGGCAGGATGCTAGGTATGCAGTGTGAAGGTATGGGACGTGGTCTCTGGTGGTGGGGAGGCAGGATGCTAGGTATGCAGTGTGGAGGTATGGGACATGGTCTCTGGTGGTGGGGAGGCAGTATGCTAGGTATGGGACGTGGAAGTATGGGACATGGTCTCTGGTGGTGGGGAGGCAGGATGCTAGGTGTGCGGTGTGGAGGTATAGGACATGGTCTCTGGTGGTGGGGAGGCAGGATGCTAGGTATGCGTTGTGGAGGTATGGGATATGGTTTCTGGTGGTGGGGAGGCAGGATGCTAGGTATGCGTTGTGGAGGTATGGGACATGGTCTCTGGTGGTGGGGAGGCAGGATGCTAGGTATGCGTTGTGGAGGTATGGGACATGGTCTCTGGTGGTGGGGAGGCAGGATGCTAGGTATGGGACATGGAAGTATGGGACATGGTCTCTGGTGGTGGGGAGGCAGAATGCTAGGTATGGGACGTGGAGGTATGGGACATGGTCTCTGGTGGTGGGGAGGCAGGATGCTAGGTATGGGACGTGGAGGTATGGGGCATGGTCACTGGTGGTGGGGAGGCAGGATGCTAGGTATGGGACGTGGAGATATGGGACATGGTCTCTGGTGGTGGGGAGGCAGGATGCTAGGTATGGGGTGTGGAGGTATGGGACATGGTCTCTGGTGGTGGGGAGGCAGGATGCTAGGTATGGGGTGTGGAGGTATGGGACATGGTCTCTGGTGGTGGGGAGGCAGGATGCTAGGTATGGGACGTGGAAGTATGGGACATGGTCTCTGGTGGTGGGGAGGCAGGATGCTAGGTATGGGACGTGGAAGTATGGGACCTGGTCTCTGGTGGTGGGGAGGCAGGATGCTAGGTATGGGGTGTGGAGGTATGGGACATGGTCTCTGGTGGTGGGGAGGCAGGATGCTAGGTATGCGGTGTGGAGGTATGGGACATGGTCTCTGGTGGTGGGGAGGCAGGATGCTAGGTATGCAGTGTGAAGGTATGGGACGTGGTCTCTGGTGGTGGGGAGGCAGGATGCTAGGTATGCAGTGTGGAGGTATGGGACATGGTCTCTGGTGGTGGGGAGGCAGTATGCTAGGTATGGGACGTGGAAGTATGGGACATGGTCTCTGGTGGTGGGGAGGCAGGATGCTAGGTGTGCGGTGTGGAGGTATAGGACATGGTCTCTGGTGGTGGGGAGGCAGGATGCTAGGTATGCGTTGTGGAGGTATGGGATATGGTTTCTGGTGGTGGGGAGGCAGGATGCTAGGTATGCGTTGTGGAGGTATGGGACATGGTCTCTGGTGGTGGGGAGGCAGGATGCTAGGTATGCGTTGTGGAGGTATGGGACATGGTCTCTGGTGGTGGGGAGGCAGGATGCTAGGTATGGGACATGGAAGTATGGGACATGGTCTCTGGTGGTGGGGAGGCAGAATGCTAGGTATGGGACGTGGAGGTATGGGACATGGTCACTGGTGGTGGGGAGGCAGGATGCTAGGTATGCGTTGTGGAGGTATGGGACATGGTCTCTGGTGGTGGGGAGGCAGGATGCTAGGTATGGGACGTGGAAGTATGGGACATGGTCTCTGGTGGTGGGGAGGCAGGATGCTAGGTATGGGACGTGGAGGTATGGGACATGGTCTCTGGTGGTGGGGAGGCAGGATGCTAGGTATGCATTGTGGAGGTATGGGACATGGTCTCTGGTGGTGGGAGGCAGGATGCTAGGTATGCGTTGTGGAGGTATGGGACATGGTCTCTGGTGGTGGGGAGGCAGGATGCTAGGTATGCGTTGTGGAGGTATGGGACATGGTCTCTGGTGGTGGGGAGGCAGGATGTTAGGTATGGGACGTGGAAGCATGGGACATGGTCTCTGGTGGTGGGGAGGCAGGATGCTAGGTATGGGACGTGGAGGTATGGGACATGGTCACTGGTGGTGGGGAGGCAGGATGCTAGGTATGGGACGTGGAGGTATGGGACATGGTCTCTGGTGGTGGGGAGGCAGGATGCTAGGTATGCGGTGTGGAGGTATGGGACATGGTCTCTGGTGCTGGGGAGGCAGGATGCTAGGTATGGGATGTGGAAGTATGGGACATGGTCTCTGGTGGTGGGGAGGCAGGATGCTAGGTATGCGGTGTGGAGGTATGGGACATGGTCTCTGGTGGTGGGGAGGCGGGATGCTAGGTATGCGGTGTGGAGGTATGAGACATGGTCTCTGGTGGTGGGGAGGCAGGATGCTCGGTATGGGACGTGGAAGTATGGGACATGGTCTCTGGTGGTGACGAGGCAGGATGCTAGGTATGCCGTGTGGAGGTATGGGACATGGTCTCTGGTGGTGGGGAGGCAGGATGCTAGGTATGGGACGTGGAGGTATGGGACATGGTCTCTGGTGGTGGGGAGGCAGGATGCTAGGTATGGGACTTGGAAGTATTGGACATGGTCTCTGGAGGTGGGGAGGCAGGATGCTAGGTATGGGACGTGGAGGTATGGGACATGGTCTCTGGTGGTTGGGAGGCAGGATGCTAGATATGCGGTGTGGAGGTATGGGACATGGTCACTGGTGGTGGGGAGGCAGGATGCTAGGTATGGGACGTGGAGGTATGGGACATGGTCTCTGGTGGTGGGGAGGCAGGATGCTAGGTATGGGACGTGGAGGTATGGGACATGGTCTCTGGTGGTGGGAAGGCAGGATGCTAGGTATGGGACGTGGAGGTATGGGACATGGTCTCTGGTGGTGGGGAGGCAGGATGCTAGGTATGCGGTGTGAAGGTATGGGACATGGTCTCTAGTGGTGGGGAGGCAGGATGCTAGGTATGCAGTGTGGAGGTATGGGACATGGTCTCTGGTGATGGGGAGGCAGGATGCTAGGTATGCGGTGTGGAGGTATGGGACATGGTCTCTGGTGGTGGGGAGTCAGGATGCTAGGTATGGGACGTGGAGGTATGGGACATGGTCACTGGTGGTGGGGAGGCAGGATGCTAGGTATGGGACGTGGAGATATGGGACATGGTCTCTGGTGGTGGGGAGGCAGGATGCTAGGTATGGGGTGTGGAGGTATGGGACATGATCACTGGTGGTGGGGAGGCAGGATGCTAGGTATGGGGTGTGGAGGTATGGGACATGGTCTCTGGTGGTGGGGAGGCAGGATGTTAGGTATGGGACGTGGAAGTATGGGACATGGTCTCTGGTGGTGGGGAGGCAGGATGCTAGGTATGGGACGTGGAAGTATGGGACCTGGTCTCTGGTGGTGGGGAGGCAGGATGCTAGGTATGGGGTGTGGAGGTATGGGACATGGTCTCTGGTGGTGGGGAGGCAGGATGCTAGGTATGCGGTGTGGAGGTATGGGACATGGTCTCTGGTGGTGGGGAGGCAGGATGCTAGGTATGGGGTGTGGAGGTATGGGACATGGTCTCTAGTGGTGGGGAGGCAGGATGCTAGGTATGGGGTGTGGAGGTATGAGACATGGTCTCTGGTGGTGGGGAGGCAGGATGCTAGGTATGGGACGTGGAGGTATGGGACATGGTCTCTGGTGGTGGGGAGGCAGGATGCTAGGTATGGGACGTGGAGGTATGGGACATGGTCACTGGTGGTGGGGAGGCAGGATGCTAGGTATGGGACGTGGAGGTATGGGACATGGTCTCTGGTGGTGGGGAGGCAGGATGCTAGGTATGCGGTGTGGAGGTATGAGACATGGTCTCTGGTGGTGGGGAGGCAGGATGCTAGGTATGCGGTGTGGAGGTATGGGACATGGTCTCTGGTGGTGGGGAGGCAGGATGCTAGGTATGCAGTGTGAAGGTATGGGACATGGTCTCTGGTGGTGGGGAGGCAGGATGCTAGGTATGGGACGTGGAAATATGGGACAAGGTCTCTGGTGGTTGGGAGGCAGGATGCTAGGTATGGGACGTGGAAGTATGGGACATGGTCTCTGGTGGTGGGGAGGCAGGATGCTAGGTATGGGACGTGGAAGTATGGGACATGGTCTCTGTGGTGGGGAGGCAGGATGCTAGGTATGGGACGTGGAAGTATGGGACATGGTCTCCGGTGGTGGGGAGGCAGGATGCTAGGTATGGGGTGTGGAGGTATGGGACATGGTCTCCGGTGGTGGGGAGGCAGGATGCTAGGTATGGGGTGTGGAGGTATGGGACATGGTCTCTGGTGGTGGGGAGGCAGGATGCTAGGCATGCAGTGTGAAGGTATGGGACATGGTCTCTGGTGGTGGGGAGGCAGAATGCTTGGTATGCGGTGTGGAGGTATGGGACATGGTCTCTGGTGGTGGGGAGGCAGGATTCTAGGTATGGGACGTGGAAGTATGGGACATGGTCTCTGGTGGTAGGGAGGCAGGATGCTAGGTATGCGGTGTGGAGGTATTTGACATGGTCTCTGGTGGTGGGGAGGCAGGATGCTAGGTATGGGGTGTGGAGGTATGGGACATGGTCTCTGGTGGCGGGGAGGCAGGATGCTTGGTATGCAGCTTGCGTTCTAGCCTCTGGCTGTTGAGGAGGCAGGTTGTTATGTATGAGGGGTGGATTATTGCAGCAGGGAGACACAATGACAGGTATTGGGATTGTGCCTGGGTAATGGGGGGTTGGAAATAGACCAGGTATGGGGCTTGGGCTCTCGGTGGTGGGGATGCAGAATGCCAGGTATGGGGCCAGGGCTCTGGGTGGTGGGGATGCAGAAGGCCAGATATGGGGCCAGGGCTCTGGGTGGTGGGGATGCAGAATGCCAGGTATGGGGACAGGGCTCTGGGTGGTGCGGATGCAGAAGGCCAGGAATGGGGCCAGGGCTCTCGGTGGTGGGGATGCCGAATGCCAGGTATGGGGACAGGGCTCTGAGTGATGGGGATGCAGAAGGCCAGGTATGGGGCCAGGGCTCTCGGTGGTGGGGATGCAGAATGCCAGGTATGGGGACAGGGCACTGGGTGGTGGGGATGCAGAAGGCCAGATATGGGGCTTGGGCTCTGGGTGGAGGGGGTGCAAGGATGCCAGGTATGGGGCCTGGGCTCTCGGTGGTGGGGGTGCAAGGATGCCAGGTATGGGACCTGGGCTCTCGGTGGTGGGAATGCAGAATGCCAGGTATGGGGCCAGGGCTCTGGGGATGCAGAAGGCCAGATATGGGGCCAGGGCTCTGGGTGGTGGGTATGCAGAATGCCAGGTATGGGGACAGGGCTCTGGGTGGTGCGGATGCAGAAGGCCAGGAATGGGGCCAGGGCTCCTGCTGGTGGGGATGCAGAATGCCAGGTATGGGGACAGGGCCCTGGGTGATGGGGATGCAGAAGGCCAGGTATGGGGCCAGGGCTCTCGGTGGTGGGGATGCAGAATGCCAGGTATGGGGACAGGGCACTGGGTGGTGGGGATGCAGAAGGCCAGATATGGGGCTTGGGCTCTGGGTGGAGGGGGTGCAAGGATGCCAGGTATGGGGCCTGGGCTCTCGGTGGTGGGGGTGCAAGGATGCCAGGTATGGGACCTGGGCTCTCGGTGGTGGGAATGCAGAATGCCAGGTATGGGGCCAGGGCTCTGGGTGGTGGGGATGCAGAATGCCAGGTATGGGGCCAGGGCTCTGGGTGGTGGGGATGCAGAATGCCAGGTATGGGGCCAGCGCTCTGGGTGGTGGGGATGCAGAAGGCCAGATATGGGGCTTGGGCTCTGGGTGGTGAGGGTGCAGGGATGCCAGGTATGGGGCCTGAGCTCTCGGTGGTGGGTATGCAGAAGGCCAGGTATGGGGCTTGGGCTCTCGGTGGTGGGGGTGCAAGGATGCCAGGTATGGGGCCTGGGCTCTGGGTGGTGGGGATGCAGAATGCCAGGTATGGGGCCAGCGCTCTGGGTGGTGGGGATGCAGAAGGCCAGATATGGGGCTTGGGCTCTGGGTGGTGAGGGTGCAGGGATGCCAGGTATGGGGCCTGAGCTCTCGGTGGTGGGTATGCAGAAGGCCAGGTATGGGGCTTGGGCTCTCGGTGATGGGGGTGCAAGGATGCCAGGTATGGGGCCTGGGCTCTGGGTGGTGGGGATGCAGAATGGCAGGTATGGGGACAGGGCTCTGGGTGGTGGGGGTGCAAGGAGGCCAGGTATGGGGCCTGGGCTCTGGGTGGTGGGGATGCAGAATGCCAGGTATGGGGACAGGGCTCTGGGTGGTGGGGGTGCAAGGATGCCAGGTATGGGGCCTGGGCTCTCGGTGGTGGGGATGCAGAATGCCAGGTATGGGGACTGGGCTTTGGGTGGTGGGGATGCAGAATGCCAGATATGAGCCTTGGGCTCTGGGCGGTGGTGGTGCAAGGATGGGGCCTGGGCTCTTGGGAGACAGGATGCTAGGGCCCTGAGCTCTGCATGGTGGGGGTAGAAGGGTGCCAGGCAAGGGGCCTGGACTGTGGTGGTAACGAGGCAGGATGCCAGGTATGGTGCTTGGCTTCTGGTGGTGGGGAAGCAGGATGCCAAGCATGGGCAGGGCTCTGGTGGAGGGGAGGCAGGATGTCAGGTATAGGGCCTGGGTGCTGGGGGGAAGGATGCCAGGTGAGGTGCCCGCGTCGGTTTGGCAAATCCTACTAATAGCTCTTTTATAAGCGGCCCTACTACTTTTGTCTGTGGCCCCTTCCATGCCCCCCTAAATTTGATTCTTAGAGACACCACTGCAGACTGGTCAACTAAAGTTTTGGTGGTATGGGTTAAGGAATTGTCTCCAGCTAATAGTTGGAGGTAAATCTGACCCTTCCAGCCAAAAACTGCCTTCATTACCAGCAGGGCCGGTAATAGTAGCAAAATCCCCCCGATGGAGTCCTATTGGACTCCATGGAATGGGGATTTATCGCCCTTACCGGCACTTGTAATCTGCCAGTTATTCCGGCAGACCAAGTGCTGGTAACTGCAATTCCATTTGCAAGTATTACAGCAGATTTACCGCTGGAATACCAGAAAACTTGGAATGAGGCCATTATGATAAAACCAGCAATGCATTCTTTGTGCTTGCGGGTTCTCGCCCAGGGTGCTCGTGTGTGGGCTGATTGAGAGTGATGATACGTACTGGATTTGTGGCCAGGCACTCCATGCCTGCTACACGGCTGCCAGAAAAGGAATGCCCAAGAAGACGTCATTTCCGGAAACATTGTCATGACACTCCAGGCCAGGCTGAAACCTGTGCCCCACACTGAGACATGCAGAGGAAGGGGCACTGTCTGATAGGGTGATGTCAGTCACACGGCAGGTCAGTCGCGGAGAAAGCTCTGCCAGCCTATGATAAAGTGATTCCCATGCCTGCCGCTCTGAGGCTTTTCACACACATAAATATACAATGTTGTTGATGCACATGTGAATTTTTCCTTTATGGTGTTGTCCAGCAGTTTCTGAATAAGGCTGGGCAAACATCTGCCTTGGCCCAGCCGACTAACATGTTCAGACTCTGGTGATGCCAAGTGTTATGTATGCCCCGGGGACCCACACACACAGGCATCCATGCAGGCACACAAGGAGTACGCGGGACGCGATGTTGGTTCGTCCGCGTCCCGGCGGTAACTGCCGCACGGGCGCACTTTATTGCCGCCGCGCATGCGCGGGCCACAACGAGGCTCGCGCATGCGCGCTATACATAACTCGGGACGTCACATCCCTTTTCAACTTTAACTAAAATAGAACATAACCTTGCGGGGTGCCTGGTCCCCAATGCAATTGATGGCTTTGAACACAGCCTTTGGCAATTACACTTACGTCCCATCAGGTCCCTTCGGCTTAGTCTCCCGAGTCCAGGACATAGTCCTTGAGATATCCTGGCAGCCTCCGCTCTCGGCGGACTGGATATCGCGGTGGGGTCTCAGGCTGCGTGGGACAGCCGAGCCCGGCTCCCGCTGGGGCTTGGTGCCCGCTCTCGCCTTGATCGGTGTGTGGTTCTTCCGTGTTTGTGTCTTCCTCCGGTGCTCCATTCTCGACGGGGTTTTCAACTCTCTTGAAGAATGACCGGTTGCGTGTAACAGTCCCCCGATCACAGGCCGCCGTTACCATCGTGCCCTTCACGTGTGTTACCTTCCACGGGCGTGGCTCAAATGGGAGGGACAGTTTGCCTTCCGGGTGTCGATTCCTGACCAACACCGTGTCCCCTACCCGCACTTCTTTTTCCTGTAGCCCTCGTCGTTCACTTTCTTTTTCGTTGCGCCTGATTCGCTCTTCCCGAACCTTCTCATTGTCAATAACTCCGGGTGTTCGACCTTCCTCCTCCGGTAGCAGTCCTCTTGGGCATCGTCCAAATAGTGCTTCCGCGGGAGCCACTCCCGTGGACTGGTGAGGTGTCGTGCGGTATTCCCTAAGAAATTCCACAAGCTTTTTCTCCAGGTCAGCCCCGCTGCTGGCGGATATTCGTAGGACTTTATTGAGGGTCCTCATCATCCTTTCGGCTTCCCCGTTGGCCCGTGGCCAGAGTGGGGACACCCTGCGATGTTGAATTCCTCTTTCTTTGAGATAGGAGGCGAATTGGTTGCCCGTGAATGGCGGGCCGTTGTCCGAGCATATGAGGTCTGGGAACCCGTGTGTAGCAAACATCTTGTCTAGTGCCTTAGTTGAGAATTCGGTCGCCGTTGATTCAACTATCTCAACCTCGGGGTAACGTGACCATTGGTCCACCGCTACCAGAAAGTACATGCCCTGTCCTGTTGACCCGAAATCTACATGTACCGTCCCCCATGGTTTTTGGCTGCGTTCCATGGACTGGATCGGCGGAGCTCTGTCGCCGGGGGTCGCGGCCTGACACGCTAGACATCTTTTCACAAAGTTCTCTACCATTGCCTCCAAATCCGGGAACCATACTTTGGCTCTTAATCGTGCCTTTGTTTTGACCACTCCCTGGTGGCCGACGTGCGCTAGCTCTAACATCCGAGACCTCAGCATCCTTGGCACGACGATTTGGTGGCCTCTCAGTATGAGCCCGTCGTCTGAGATGGAGAGGTCCTCTCGCACCTTCCAGAGCGCTTGGAGATCTCTCTGGGCCGCTTCTTGTCGGCGCGAATTGTCCCGCAGCACCTCTTTCCAGTCACCGCTCCTTATTGCCCTTCGGACGATGTCGAAGACCTCGTCGTTGGTCGATTCCGTCGATACGACTGCCCTCGATATCGCCGTCGGAAGAGATCCTTCCACCACTTGACACAGCAGTCCGTGACAGTCGCTCGCGCCAATGTCCGTATCCGGATCCTCTTTGTTGGGGTGACGTGATAGATAGTCTGCCGGATTGTTTGTGCCTGGCCTGTATATCAGTCTCACCCCATACTCCATCAGCGCCAGCATCCACCGTTCGATCCTGGATGGTGGTTTCGATGACACACTGGCTAGTATCGGTAACAACGGCTTGTGGTCCGTCACGACCACAACAGGTTTGCCCAAAATGTATAGGCGGAAATGGCGGCAGCCCCACAGGATGGCTAGCGCTTCCCTTTCGATTTGTGAGTATTTCATTTCAGTGGTGGAGAGGGCCTTGCTCGCATATGCAATAGAACGCATATTGCCACGCTCGTCCGGTTGCAGTAGTACCGCCCCAACCCCTACCGGGCTTGCATCTACCACCACCTCGGATTCCACCCTAGGGTTGAAATACGCCATGGTGTCGCCATCGGACAGGGCGGTCTTCAGGGTCTGGAATGCCTCTTGCTCCTCGGTGCCCCATTTCCACGCTGTGTCGTTCCTCGTCAGCGCCCTGAGCGGCTCTGCCGTTGACGCTAGCCCTTTGATGAACCGCCCACAGTATGTTACCATCCCCAAGAAACTTCTCACCTCGGTGGGGGATTGTGGGGTGGCAGCGTTCCTGATGTCCTTGATTTTGGCTGGGTCGGGGGATACACCCGCTGCATGGAAGATGAAGCCAAAGAAACCTACACGGTCCTTGAAGAACTCACATTTTTGCCGATGTAATGTGAGGCCTAAACTTTTCAGCCTTTGGAGAGTGCTTTCCAGCCTCTTCACGTGTTCCGATTCCGAGGCCGCGAACACCAGGATGTCGTCGCTCATGTCCAACACGCCTTTGAGACCTGCTAGGGCCCCTCGGATGGTATTTTGAAATACTTCGGCGGCTGACGAGACCCCGAAGCTTAGGCGTTTGAATTGGTAAAGGCCATCGTGCGTCGTGAATGTTGTTATATATCTCGAGTCAGGGTGGAGCTCGAGCTGATGGTACCCTGCTCTCAGGTCCAGTTTGGAGAAGACCTTGGCGCCTTGTAGTTCTCCAATGATGTCATCGAGGGTCGGTGTTATATGTCTTTCCCTCTTAATCGCTGCATTGGGCAGTCACATGTCCACACATATTCTGACCGCCCCGGGTTGTTTCGGTTTGGGCGTCACCACAATCGGGGAGACCCATGGCGTCGGCCCCTCTATTCTCTCGATGATGTCCATGCTGACGAGAGACCGGAGTTCTTCCTCCACCTTTTCCCTGAGGTGGAAAGGTATCCGCCGGTGTTTCAGGGCTGTGGGCCTGATTGATTCGTCGATGTGGAGACGCACCGGGGGCGCATTCAATTTCCCAATTCCCTCGAAGATGCCTGAGAATTTGTTCAACAGCGTCTCAATGTCTATCTGATACACCTCGTATGCGAAGTGGACGAGGTTTAGTGCCTCAGATGCGGCGCAACTGAGTATGGAGTGTGGGCTGACATCTGTGACGAAGAATCTGGCCTTGATCGAGACTTCCCCCTTTGACACTGGTGACACAAATACCCCTTTGAGAGGCAACGGGGTGTCCCCCCCGAACGTGAACATTTTTGCCATGGACTTGTCCAGTGTTGGAGGGCCTGGGAGTCTCAAGTAGTGTTCCTCCGCGAGGACGCACACTGATGCCCCTGTATCGATGAGAATTTGAGTTGGCACCCCCAGTATGTTCACTTCGCACTTGGGCTGTCTTTTCCGTTTGCTCGCCGATGCAATGTTCGAGATGAAGAAGACCTCGTCTTCCTCTTCTTCGTCTTCTTCCTCTTCCTCGGCGAGCTGTAGCTTTTGGATTTCTAGCTCCAGCACCGCGATACTCCGCTGTCTCCTGAAGCCGCTACCTCGTACTCTCGCGGGTCCTCTTTGCGCCGGCACAGGAGCGGGGGCACGGCACATGCGTGCATAGTGACCTGGTTCGTTGCACCTTCCGCAGGACCTACCCTTGGCTGGGCACTCCTCCGTATGCGGCAGGTCATATCCACAGTACCTGCAGGAAGATCCAGAAGTGGTAGGGGTGTTGTTTCCGGATGACTTTGGGGTCCATTTGTCTCTTGACTTGGGCCATTTGTTCATGGCATATGCTACATCCCGTGTGCTGGGATGAACTGCTGCGTCCATGGTCGCCCCTCTGGACTCTGCCAGCTCATAGGTTCGGCCACTGTCTTGGATTTGTTGCAGTGACCATCCTGGCTCCCTCAATATTTGCCGTCTCAGCTTGCCTGAGCTGCAGCCCTGGATGACCTGGTGTCGTATCATCGACTCTTCATTGTCCCAGCAACATGCGCTAGCCATTAGTGTCAGCCTTGCACAGAATTGGTCAAGGGATTCCTCCTCCCGCTGTTTCTCCTTGGAAAACAGGAATCTTTCATAGTCTACATTTGACTGGGGAATAAAGTGATTCTCCAATGCAGTCTTTACCGTTGCGTATGTGACTATACGCAGGTTGAGTGATTCATATATGCGCATCACCTCCAGTCCCGCCGAATATAGGAGCGTCGCTCTTTTCGAGTCATCATCGGTGGTCCCTGTGGCTGTGAAATACATTTCCAGTTTCTTCACCCATAGTAGCCACCGGGGTCCTAGCTTGGACGGGGGGCCGGAGGTATCAAATTCCTGCATGGGCAGTAGCGACCCCTGTTGAGTCCTTATCACTCGTGTCGCAGTTTCTGGTTCCCCATCACTTTCCGCCATCCTCACAGGTCGCACAGGCACCTCTCAGTAATTTGGAGGCCGCAAACCTGACTGGGGTGGGGTTCCATGTACCTCAGACTGCTGTTTTCCAGGTCCTTGGTCTCTGCGCAACCGTGTTGTGCTGTCTGCGTCGTTGTGATCGTCCCCAGATTATTGGGGGCGGTCGGAGTTCCAAAAATTCGTCGTGTTTTCTTGAAGTGGCAGCGCACGAGCACCTTCTCAGGCCGCTACTGCCACTCCACGTGGAGTTTTGCCGCTGGGTCCGCTCCGTGTCACTGCGTAGCAACGCGGATTTGTTGTTCCTCTGCACCCACGTGCTGGGCGCACGTTGCGGCAGTGATCCCGCCTCGTCGCCAGTTGTTATGTATGCCCCGGGGACCCACACACACAGGCATCCATGCAGGCACACAAGGAGTACGCGGGACGCGATGTTGGTTCGTCCGCGTCCCGGCGGGAACTGCCGCACGGGCGCACTTTATTGCCGCCGCGCATGCGCGGGCCACAACGAGGCTCGCGCATGCGCGCTATACATAACTCAGGACGTCACACCAAGCAGCCTTGCGGGATGTGCCAGAAGCCCAAAGCAATACTCAACCTCGAACAAGCGAATCAGCATGCAGGCCTGACTTCCGCTGGCCAACGAGAGCCAACCAGATTGCAGCCCGCGAAACCTTGAGGATGATTGGTGGCCTGATGCAAAGCCCAGCTCAATCACTGGTCGTCTTTGGGTTGTGCTTGGCTGTTAGCAGAAGGACTAGGCGAGCAGGAGACTGTGTACTGTAGCCAGGAAGCATGTGACGTCTGCCTTTTCGCATTTTACTCCCTGTGACATTGCATGTTATGCTAGCTGCACCTGGCGCATGATATGCCAATCTGGCGCTGCCTCCCCCGCTTTCTCTTTCTCTCTGTGCTCTCTCTCCCTGTCTCTCCATATATCCTCCGTCGTGATTAGGGTTCCAGGTCAGACGTGTCTGTCTCTTTTTTGTGCGCCTGATGCCTTCAGGCTGCGGCACGTAATAAATAGATAAATAAATCAATAAAAATAAACGTGTTCGAGTTGCGTTATTAGGAGTGTGTTTGCTAGAGACACTATATCCGTTGCTGACAGCTGATCCCAGTACACAAATTGCATTGTGATATGATATGATATCTTATGGCATTTATAACGCGCCTACACCAAGTGTTTCAAGGCGCGACGAGGCAAGGGAGGGGAAACAGTGGGAAGACAGGCAACGATACTACTAGGCCAGGTGTCATTCAGATCGCGCAAGTGCAAGGTTAAGGAGAGAGGGAAAAGTGCCTCGGGGATGGGAGAGGGGAAAGTTCAGTACATGGGATAAAGAGTATGTAAGCTAAATAAGACGGTCTGATGGTGGCAAGGTAAGAGCAGACATAAGTGCTGGTAGGGGGACTACAGAAAACAGTCCCCAGGTGCGACGATTGCCAGGGAGGCAGCGCAGGTGTGCAAAAGGCCGTGCCTGGCCCTAAGATCAGAAAGGGTGGCCAGGTACCAGTGCAGTTTCAGCCAGGAATTTCAGCAGCGGAGAGATGCAGAGAAAGCAGAAGCAAAGAGGAAGGTTTTGAGGTGTTTCCGTAACCAGAGATGGTTCTCCTCAAGTTTCAGGGAGGCAGGAAGGCTGTACCAGAGGGAGGCCCATGCCGAAGAGAGAGATCGACCACCAGCTCGTTGCTTGTAGAAGCGACTGACCCTGAAGGAGTTGGAGGCAGATGAGCGAAGAGCCTGAGAAGGAAGGTATTTGGGAAAAGAGAGTTGGAGGTATTGCGGCCCCAGGCCCCAGAAGGACTTGTGGACAATGCAGAGGGTTTTGAACTTAATCCTTTCAGCCACTGGGAGCCAGTGCAGAGATTTCAGTCCTGGAGAAATACGATCCCTGGGCTTGAGGCCAAGGACAAGTTTTGCAGTCCTGTTTTGGATAAGTTGCAGAGGGCGGAGAATAGAGGCAGGCAGGTTTAGATAGAGGCTATTACAATAGTTCAGCCTAGGGAGAACCAGGGCTCTGGAGACGGTGAGCTTCTGGGGGAAGGAGAGGAAAGGAAGAATACCTCTGAGGAGGTGGAGCTGGTAGTGTGACTTCTTGGAGACGTCAGAGATGTGAGGAGAGAAGGAGAGTGTGGAGTCGAAGATGACCCCAAGGTTTTTAGCCTTGCAGGTGGGAGCAGAAAGAGGGCCAAGAGAGGCTGGCCAGAGAGCTGCAGGGAAGGAGGGAGTGGGTGTACTGATGAGTTGAATCTCAGTCTTACTGGCATAAAGGCAGAGGTCATTGGCGGCACACCACTCCTGGATAGCGGACAGACAGTCAGAGATGAAGTAAGGAGAGGAGGAGGCCGAGGGTAGCCTGAAAATGAGCTGGGTATCATCCGCATAGCACTATAAATTCTGGCAGAGAGCGGCGATGCGGTGGACAAGGAGTGCCAGGTATTGGTTGAACAGCCAAGGAGAGAGGTTAGAACCCTGGGGGACACCACAGGTAGAGAAAAAGATAACGGAGAAGAAGGACCTAAGTTGGACTTGGGAGGGTCGGTCAGAGAGGAAAGAAGTCAGCCAGGCCAAAGCCTGACCAGTGATACCCAGGTTATCACGGAGACTGTTGAGCAGGATGGCATGGTTGACAGTGTCAAAGGCAGAAGAGAGATCAATCAAGATGAGGACACATGAGGTGTTGGAGTCAAGGTTGGAGAGCAGGTCATCACGGATGTTTAGGAGAGCAGTTTCTGTGCTTCTGGCAGCCCTGAAACCAGACTGATGGTCATGAAGACAACCAACAGATTCGGTTTGGAGATTAAGATGGGAGATGGCCAGTTTTTCCAGGAGCTGCCCAGGAAGGGAGTGATGGAGATTGGGCGATAGTTAGCCGGGCAGGAGGGGTCGGCAGAGGGTTTCTTAAGAAGAGGGTGCACAAGGGAGTGCTTCGGGTGGGATGGGAAGACTCCAGTGGCAAAGGAGTGATTGCAGAAATCTGCCAGGGCAGGAGCCAGGGAGTCAATGTGGTCCTTGATAGTTTTTGGAGGAACAGGGGTGAACCTGTTTCAACAAGACTTTCATAGATCGGACTTGTCTAGAAACCTCATCAGCAGAGAAAAGGGCAAAGGCAGAGAAGGAGGGAGGGGGTTGCTGCAGAAGGGCCAGAGGAAGAGCAGAGAACAGAGGGAGGGAGGCGATAGAAGGAGAGTGAGGACAGGATGTCCTGAGTTTTTTAAATGAAGTGAGAAGCCAGTGCCGTGCAGAGGGCCTGGGAAGGGATAGGAGAGGTAGAGACTGCGGCAAGATTGGCCAGTTCCTTGCAGATTTTAAAGAGTTCAGCCGGGTTGTTAGATGACGCAGAGATGCGGGCTTGGATATGGGCTCTCTTCTTGGTGAGAACGGAGAGCCGGTATTGCCTTTGCAGCAGCTGGCAGGCCAGTTTGGCAGAGGATGAACGTGAAGCACGCCATTTCCTCTCGGCCACCCTGCACTTGCGTTTAAGGGTGACGAGATCTAAGTCATACCAGGAGTTACACCTGTCTTTGGGCTTTAGGCGGATTCTCATGACAGGGGCAAGATATCAAGAGTATCAGATATAGCAGAGTGAAGAGTGGAGAGGGCTGTGTCACGGTGAGAGTCAGCCACAGGGGGAGGAGGGGGAGAAGGTGGCGGAGAAAGCCTCAACTGACACGCGCTTCATGGGTCGGATTACCGAGAAGGTGGGTGGCAGTGATGAAGGTGGCTTGGCCTGAGGGGTAGGGAGGGTGAGGTGGGAGGATAGGAGAAAGTGATCACTCCAGGAGAGAGGAGTGGAGGAGAGAGGGACAGAGAGGGGAAGGTCAGAGGAGATCAGAGCATTGAGAGTGTGCCCTGCAGAATGAGTCGGGTCGGAGGGGAGAACGGTGAGTGAGAGAGAGTCGCAGAGGTCACAAAAGAGTCCAGAGGGAGGACAGGAGCCCTCCAGGTGGATGTTGAAGTCTCCAAGAAGGAGGAGTTGAGTGGTCGAAGCCAGGAGTGAGGAGGAGAGGTCTGCCCACTCAGAGAGGAAGTAAGAAATCTGACCAGGTGGCCGATAGATAGTAGCCACAGTAAGGGAATGGCTAGGAGAGAGAGAGAGCCGGCAGACAAGGCATTCGAAAGAGGTGTAGGTCAGCGTAGGAGTGGCAGAGGCAGGAATCCACTCAGGGAAGATAAGGGCTACACCCCCACCAGAGCGGTTGGGCCTGGGCACGGAGAGGATCTTGTAGCCGTCAGGTAGGAGCATGTCAAAGCTGGTGACAGATCTGGTGGTGAACCATGTCTCAGTGAGACCGAGGACATTGAGGTCAAGTTCTTCAAAAAGGCGGCAGATATCAGTGGAGTGTTTGACAGCAGAGCGAGAGTTAAGAGTGGCAATGTGGAGAAGATTGCCATCCTTGTAGGAATTCGGGGGAGGGTACAGATCAGAGGTATGCCCTGCGGAGGTGTAGAAGGAGCCCGAGAGGGGGCAGAGAGGGAGAAGGAAGGCAAGGTAGCCGAGGAAAGGGGAGGGGGGACAGCAGGAGAAGAAAGGAAGTTGATGAGGTGCAAGAAGCGTCTATCAAAGAGGTGAAGGTTGGCCTGAGGGCCTTTGCTAAGACGGTCCCATTAGAGTAAACATTAATGATGACCTTAGAGGAGTGGAAGGAGGCCAAGAGGACATCCCAACGGGTGCCACCATTGATGGGAGAAGAGGAGAAAGGAGCGAGCACAGAGACCATATGCAAGGTCCATAAGTCAGGTGAAGGCACGACAAAGAGGATGTCGATGAGAGTTTCCTTGAACGAGGCACTGGAATAGGTGTCAGCGATAGGGAGGCCTGGATTGGAGGCCAGGATGACCTTTTTAAACTTTTTCCTACCAGATTTAGTGAGGAGAGCAGGATAGTCAATAGAGAAGCAGTTAGAGAAGATAGGAGAGATAGAGAGCACCATAGAGTAGGTGGGAGAGGAGTGGGGGAGAGGGGAAGACACAGGCGAGAGCAGGCATACAAGATAGCGAACGGCAATCAAGTTGCACAGTAGGACAGACTCTCAGGGTTAAAGAGCTCCCAATGCTCAAATACAGAACCGGGGAGAAGCCACCTAAGTTTGAGAGTCCTGAAAGGGGAGAAAAGGCCTAGTTTTTCATAGCGCAAAATTTTTAAATACTGGTAAGTGCGTATACTTGTGGTGCACAAGCAAGTGGCACAGCTACAGACCCTCATTATCAGTTTGATCCGGGGGAGGGACCATCAGGTTATATAAGCACTGGCCCAAAACTGAGGGGTGTAGGTGTTTGAAGGAAGTTATGTGCAGAGATTGTAGCAACTTGGTGATACAGAAGAGA
Source organism: Ambystoma mexicanum (assembly GCF_040938575.1). Lineage (NCBI taxonomy): Eukaryota > Metazoa > Chordata > Amphibia > Caudata > Ambystomatidae > Ambystoma > Ambystoma mexicanum. The sequence goes on along the minus strand of NC_090936.1, from coordinate 1,208,809,365 downwards.
GGCGGAGAAGGAGGTTGGAGTGGGAGATGCAGGGATGGAGGAGTCTGTAGACAAGAGGTGGGTAGGAAGCAATAAGAGCAGAGTATCATGAGGTGGCAGGAGATGAATATTAAGAGGTGGCAGAAGGAGAGTATAGCGACGTGGCAGGAGGACAGTACTGCAAAGTGGCAGGAGGAGAGTATTGCAAGGTGGCAGGAGGAGAGTATTGCGAGGTGGCAGGAGGAGAGCATCATAAAAAAGTGGCAGGAGGAGAGTAATGTGAGGTGGCAGGAGGAGATTATCGCAAGGTGGCAGGAGGAGAGTATTGCAAGGTGGCAAGAGGACAGTATCACAAAGGGGCAGGAGGAGAGTATCACGAGGTGGCAGGAGGAGACTATCACAAGTTAGCAGGAGGAGAGTATCACAAGCTGGCAGGGGGAGAGTATCGCAAGGTGGCAGGCGGACAGCACCACAAAGTGGTATGAGGAGAGTATTGTGAGGTGGAAAGAGGAGACTATCACGAGGTGGCAGGAGGAGAGTATCACAAGGTGGCAGGAGGAGAGTATCGCGAGGTGACAGGTGGTGAGTATTGCGAGGTGGAAGGAGGCGAGTATCATGAGTTAGCAGGAGGAGAGTATCGCAGGGTGGCAGGAAAGAAGGAGCAGGAGAAGGCTGGGGAGGAGAAGGAATCAGCACTAGTGAGCTACTAAGCAGAGCGAGCGAACAAGAGGTCAAGAATTGTTCAAGGTAGGCAGTAGGATGAAGAACCCATTGAGAAGCAGTTGAACCCACAGAGGAACGCATATGTGGCATTAAGTCACAGAGGGTCAGGCGAAGAGAAGAAACATTAAAGGTACAGATCAGTACCCCAGTGAAGAGAGTGATCAGGCCCTTCTAAGTTCTTCTGTGGAAACTAGGGCCTGCACACCTGGTTGCCTCATTCTCCCAGAAGGAACAAAGCTCTGCCAAGATAGGTCAAAGTGGTCATACAGGAAGTCTAGAAAAATCCCGGTAGCGTTGAAAGTCTTTGATCTACAAACTGTTAAGAGAAAGCAAGGGAAGTGAAACCCGCATTGAGAGAAAGCAAGGGAAGTGAATCTTGCATTGAAAGAAAGCAAGGGAAGTGAATCCTGCATTGAGAGAAAACAATGGAATTGGATCCCATCAAAATTGAACTGTGTAAAAGAGGATCATAAAACGGCAAGACTGAACCCGGTGGAGGGATGCCAGTAAAGAGGGGCAAAGTCTAAGGTCACAAGAAACAGTGTGTTGACAAATGTGAATGCGGAAGACGGATGTCCACGTGAACTGTTTAAAAAGACATTAAGATTTGTGAAGGAGAAAAGACACCGTGAACAGGGAGGGAGGCTGAGAATTGAGAGTGGTCTACGCCCATAAGAGGGGGACCCGGGAGTGAAGAATCACCATACCCAGTACCTGTTGAAAATAACTTTCAGTTGTTTGTTTTGTTCTGTCTGTTTTTGACACAACGCCACTAGGACTGCCTTATTTTTCATTTAATGGTCGACACTTGCTCTCATCTTAGATTTAGGTTTAGATAAGCATTTTTCCAACTTGCATACCGTTTAAACCTTGAACTGTGATCACTTGTGTCAGTCTTTACTGTTGCCACCATGAGTTCCTTACGTGTGGTGTCAGAGGTGGGATGTGATTCAACTGATAAAAATGTAAGCCCATGCTAATAATTGTGGTGCCACCTGAGGGGAAAATAAAATAGTTGATCTCCTTATCTCTGATCAGTATCCACATTGAAAGAGGTGTTGTTCTCTCAATTACTTATTCTTGTTAGATACTCTTCCCTGCTCTCATTATAACATACAACCTTGGGACCAAATAATTCAAAAGGTTCAGCCAGTCTTCTCTTTCATTAGACATAGTCCACTGAATCCTCCTCATCTGAGACTTTTTGTTTTTCAGGGTATTCATTCTTCATTGGTGATGAGAGCATCAGGCTTACAAATCAATCTATCCATGTCCACTCCCTGGACAGACTCAGAATCAGAGGACTCAGACGATTTTGAGACCTTATCCAAAGGAGTCGAGAGTTGTTTCTTCTCTGATTCAGATACCACAGAAGAACCATTACACCCTCAGAAGAAATGACTGACATAACCAATGTCATTGCCCAATTAGCGGCCCAACAGATACAGGCCGAAAACCGACTCTATGCAAATTCAACTAAACTCATTGAATTGCAAGCAAGGCCTTCCCTACCCCAAGGATTACTTTAATCATATCTCGAAGGCGAAGATTTGGGATTTCAAGTTGTGAAATTAAAAAAGGCATGCCTTCCTCTGGCTTTTTGAGCCGTGTGAATGACAACACGGTTAACGTGACTAAGACCGCGAGTGCGGTATATAAATAGAACACAAAATGGCAACCGCGATGTGAGAGAGCAGACGCTGGTTATCGCGGTCATGATGTGGACTCTGAAAGGTAAGATGTCGTAGACTGTATTATTTGAATTTAAGATTCTAGTAGCAGAATCATGAACATACTATACACCCCATGCTTAGAAGAACAGAGGCAGAGCTTTTGGGCAATGGTGCACACTGTCGTATAATTCTAATTAGCAAGCCTACCAGGCAAAACAATGATTACCTATATGAGTTACTCAACACCTATGGTGTTATATAAGCTGTAATAGCAACCCTATTCTGACTAGGCCTGAACTCAGAAATCTTAACTTACATTATCAATCTTAAATACAAGTTGTGATGAATTAAATGATATATGGGCCGTATGTACAAACAGAAACAAAAAACATTCTTGCAGGGATTTAACTGGTTATTTGAGTGCATCTGAAGAACATTTAATGATCAATTAAGAACACTGCGGGTATTGTTCAGACCTTAGCCCAATTAAGGTACGTACCACTGGAACCAAACTATGCATGATTGTTAGAAATTAACTTAATATAACACATTAGTTTAAAAACTGGTGCAACTAATAATACAGCGGTCCCTTTATTTTATAACGGGGTTAATTTAAGAAGCAAAATCATTTCAATCTAACTCAGTCACTTATGAGTTGCAACTGATTTGTGTTTTATTCGAAAAAAGAAATAAGTTAAACATTTATTAATTGATTATACTGTGTTTCCTCTCCTACTAATCCTGCCTATCACCAACCCTAATTTTCTGTCTTGAATATTATCTGTTTGGCGTTATTAATATGATTATCTATTCTATTAATTTTTTAAATGTTTTTAACTCTTGATTTTGATTTTTCCATTATTTATTATTTTGATTTCAATGTGGAATTCATGGATTGACCTCTATTAAAGGCCGGTTTTGAGAAAGGCCTAATGGCTGAAACACGTCTCAACCAATAAGGGCAGAATCAATAACATTTTGAATGATACCATTTCATCTGTGTTATTAATGTTTGACACCACATTAGGATATAATCAAACACACTTTTCTAGATGAAGGAGGGGGCTCTCCTTCAGCGTATTCCTGAGTGCGACAAATATTACTCATAATTTTTAGACAATCAATTTAGGGCGCAAGAAGTCCGTTTATAAACCCCACCTTTGGTTATCCAAATATAACCAATATATTGCTCCAAGGAACTTGAATAAGTTTGCCATCCAATAGGAATCCATGAGAAAAGGAGTGCGAACCAACTTTCATCTCCAATGCCTCTGCCTCATCCACCATATTTATATGCAGTTCTGTCAACATTGATATGGCCTCTGTCAAGGTCCTGTTCTCGCCATCATGAGATGGTGTGAATGTGCAACATGATGGCCCAATCTTGGCGCAAGCACCTCCTTCCATTGCGGTAATCATGTCGAGGACATATCTATTCCGGAGGGTCATCAGTCTTATGGTCCTTTGCTCTTCTTTTATGGCATTAAATCCATTCATAGTGGCATTGACTGTTTGTAGCAGCTCCCACCTGGTGATCTGTTGTCATCTGGCATTCACTGCTGTTTGGATTCCAGGCATGAACATAGATGTGAACACCACTGCAGCGTTGCTGAAAAATTTGTTCTTGTTAGGAATGTCCTCATAAGCTGTTTTTGTGAGAAATAATTCAATCTCTTCATCCGGCGGAGTTCTATGGCCCTACTTCTTCTCATGTGATTGTCTTCCTTTGGAAATTCTTCAATCTTTAGGTCACTTTGTGGCATCACCAATGCTCGAACATGGATCTATACCAAAGAGCGCACTCCACCCCAATTCCTGGGCAGTTTCATATTTCCTCTAGATCCTCAAGCCCAATATTGATCCGTCCCTCTCCTCATTCCTTGAACTTCAATGATGTTCTTTCACCTCTTGCTGTATCCAACATAATGTTTCCCTTTGCTTGGAAAGCACATTGTCACATTAATCAGTGGGACTACACACACCGGGTCTGGCTCATCTTCCACCCATGTCAGCAATTTGGAGTACTTAGCCCAAGACTTGAAAGACTCGTCTTTTACCTTCTGTACCCTTGCACTGCTTCCTTTCTCAGCAGATGAGCTGCACAGGTGTAACGCTCACCTGGTATTCACGGAGAAGTCACTCAGCCTGTTCTGACCCCTTTCGACCTCAAACCCTTCCCTGGAGGCTATTCGACTGGAGACTGGGCCAGAAACACAGGATTGGTAGAGTTTAACTCCCTATTGTCTCTGTATGCTTGAACCCCTTCTTCCCCGGGGTCCAACCCTTCCCTTTGATCCACAGCTCACCTTGTTTTCTTGGATAGTGTGCTCTCCGTCCTGCTTTCAGTGCAGGGGCGCGTTGATTGATGCGGGCTCGTTGCTGCCTAGTTACTTCACTGGCAAGAGTCCGACAGGTAAGTATAATGAGTCTTTTGAACAGTTCTCTAACTTTGTTCCTTTCCTTCCTTAGATGATGGACGGCGTCCGGGGATGGCGGCGTGCTGCTGATATGAGTAGCGCTGAAGGTGAGTGAGAGCGTGATGCGCGATGCTCCCCTTTCGTATTTGCATTGAACTGAGTTCTTTTGGTATCCAGTCATAATGTCGAATACAATATTTTCGAAAGTAAAAATGTCGAAAATATTTAGTCGAAAAACAAAAATGTCGAAAAACAAAAATGTCGACTTTTTTTCGATTTTTTTCGATTTTATGTGTTAATAATAAATATTTTATTAAACTTTTTTTTTAAAATAATTAAAGGTATTTCCATGGGGGGTGGGGGTGATGGGGAGGATGGGGATAGGGGTTTGGGATGTTTTTTTTAATAATTAATTAATTATTTAATATTATATTAAAGATTTTTTTTAAATAATTAAAGGTATATCTATGGGGGGTGGGGGGGATGGGGAGGAGGGGGGGGTTGGGGTAGGGGTTTGGGATGGGGGGTTGGGGTTGGGGGGGGTTGGGGTTGGGGGGGACCCCCCCCATAATAAATGTTACTATCTGGGTAAAAAAAAAAAAAAAGTGTTTTGGGTTTTCGATTTTTTTTTCGACATTTTTTTTTCGAAATTATGACTTTTCCTATTATATGTATGTGTTTTCGACTTTTTTACATTCGACATTTTTTTTTCGACATTTTTGCTATTCGACATTATGTTTTCGACTTTTTGACTATAAACCAGTTCTTTTTCAGTGTCTTTTAGGTGCCGCAACGTTTTCAGCGTGGATGCCGGTTATGAAGAACAAATGCGGTGGGTAAGCGCAGTATGCAGCGCCTCTAGATGTTTCCACGCTAACCTGGAGTGTCCTTTACCTCTTGCAGATGGATGAGAAGTTCCGGAGACAGAGTTCCCCCAGAGCGGCTGGGATTCAGGTAAGCGTTTGAAGCTCGTACAGTATTTAAAAATAAGCAAAGATTTGCAGAACGCTTACTAATGCCTTTTTTCTGTTCTTTTCCCTTTTCCTTAGGAAGCGGCGTGCCAGGATCGGAATGACACAGCCGAAGATGCCCGCAGAACAGAAGGAGCAATGAATGATGGGCAGAAGTGCCGCAAGGTAAGGCTGTTCCTAACTGTGTTCTTGTTCTTGCAGGAGCTGAGCGCAGAAGAAAGATGCAGGCCTACTGGAGACCGATCTGAACATGGTGAGTGTCACGCTGCAGGTGCAGAAAACGCAAAGCATGTTTCTCAGCCTGGGTGTGGCTTAAATAGTTTCTGGGTATCCCAGGTGTCTCTTGGCTGAACCACACCCAAAAGACTAGACCGCACATGCAGTTCTGGGAACCAAAATATGTGGGGGCATCCATCTTGTCCCCATCAATGCACTACAAGTCCAATCCCCAATGTTATCCTATGGGAGTGAGTCTGGTGCCACAAGCGCCAAGTCTGACTCCAAGTGGGTCTTTGGAGGGATGGAGAGGCCCTTGAGGGCCATGTAGGTGATTGTGGCCTGGCTCCAGCCTGACATCCTGGAGGGCTGGGGACATGAGGGGCAGGAATCATGACAGCACTCCCCCCAAGGCCCCTCTCAAGGTGGCTCTTCTGTCTGGTCCTGGTTTGGTTGGATGGTTTTGATGAAATCGTCTAAGCAAGCGAGGTGCATGGATGTACTCACAAGGCTCCCATGTCCTGTCTTGTGGACCATACCCCTTCCAGTCTACTAAGTAGTATAATTTGGATCTGACGTACTTTGAATCTAGGATGCCCTTGACTTCAAATTCTGGCTCCCTGGTGACTACTACTAGCTGCGGTGGCGTTGCTACCCAGGTCCCAGGTTGAACAGGTTTAAGGAGAGACATGTGGAACACAGGATGAATCTGCATGTTTGACGGCAAAGCTAGTCTGACCACCACAAGATTTATCACAGAGGTGACGGTGAATGGACCCAGGTATCTTGGGCGGAAAGTTTGGGCTCCTTTAATGGACACGTGTTTAGATGCCAGCCAGACTTTGTCTCCCACTTGGTAGTTGGGGGCCTTTGCTCGGTGTCGATCAGCAAACTTCTTTTGGCGATTCTTAGCTTGAAGTAGGTGTTCAGCTGCCCTTTTAAAGGTTTGAGAAATGGTTGTGTGCAAGGTTTTGACTGCTGGCATTTCCAGGGTTGTAGGAACGTCCAACTCAGAAGTACGTGGGTGCCTGCCATACATGGTATAAAAGGGTGTCTGCCCAGTGCTGGTGTGTAGGGAATTATTATATGCATATTCAGCTATCCATAATAGGTCGAACCGGCTTCCTTCAGCTTGATGTAACATGCAACGCAGATACTGCTCGAGCGTCTGATTTATGCTCTCAGTTTGACCATCCGTTTGGGGATGGTGATTGGTCGATAGCCGGATGTCGATTTGGGCCATAGAGCAGCATTTTCTCCAGAAGTTAGATACGAACTGAGTACCTCAGTCTGAGACCAAAACTGAAGGAAACCCATGGAGCCGTACGATGCCTTCAAGAAATACCTTTGCCAGAGTGGAAGCATTGGGAGCCCCTTAAGAGGAATGAAATGTGCCATTTTTGAAAATAGGTCCTCGACCACAAGAATAGTGTTAAACCCTTTATTGGGTGGTAAGTCAGTAATAAAATCGAGGGACAACGTGTGCCAGGTTGCAGGTGGGATTTCCAATGGTTGTAATAGCCCAGCCGGTTTCTGCTTGGATGACTTGTTTGGAGCACACAAGATAGGATGAATTGGATAATGTCTTTACGCCACGTGGGCCACCAATAATTTTGTTTTACCTTGGCTAGGGTTTTAGCGATTCCGGGGTGGCCCTCGATCAAGGAATCATGATAACCGTACATGACTTGTTCTCGTAGCTCTTGGTTTGGTAAGAATAAAAGATTCCTGAAGTAGGGCAACTGATCTTTTATCATGTAATGTTCTCCTTGTGCACTCCATGCTTGTAATTGCTCCGGACTCATCAGGTTTTGGATTTCTTCATGTAATTCTTTCTGAGTTATGGTTGCTGTGATTCCTAGGAGCTTGTTACTCGGGATGATTGCTATTGGGTCAGGGGTCTGATACCCTTGCTCTTCCACCCCCATACGGGAAAGGGCATCGGCCTTCCCGTTTTTCACCCTTGGTCGAAATGTAATCACGTAGTCATATTCATCAAAAAAAAGAGCCCAACGTAGTTGTCGTGAGGATTGGGCCTTTGCCGTTATTAGGTACTGGCGGTTGCGGTGGTCAGTTATTATGGTGATTGTGTGTCTGGCGCCCAAGAGGCAGTGCCGCCATGCCTTAAAGGCTGACTTAATGGCCAGGAGTTCTTTGTCTGTGATAGCGTAATTGAGTTCAGGGGTGTGAATTTACGCGACCAGAAGGCAACAGGGTGTAACTGGCTTGTTTCGGGGTCCTTTTGTGAGAGGACGGCTCCCATAGCCATGCTTGAGGCATCCGTTTCCACCAGGTATGAGAGATCAGGGTGAGGGTGGCGTAGGATTGGGGCAGATGTGAATCTTGCTTTGAGTTCCTGGAAAGCCTCCTCGGCTTCTGTTGTCCACTGGAACTTTTTGTTGCTTTTCCTTAGTAATGAGGTGATGGGATGCACGATTTGCGAAAATCCTGGGATGAACCGGCGGTAGAAGTTTGCAAAACCCAGCATACTTTGAACCCCCTTGAATGAATTTGGGGATGGCCAATTCAGGATAGCATCTACCTTGTGTACATCCATTCGGATTCCATTCGGGCTGAGAATAAAGCCCAGGAATTCCACCACGGAGACGTGGAATGAGCACTTTTCGAGCTTGGCGTAGAGCTGGTGTTGACAGAGTTTCTCCAATATTTATCGGACGTGTTTAATGTGGTCTTGCTTTGATGCGGAATATACTAGGATATCGTCGATGTACACTAGAGCACAGACATCAATCAATTCCCGTAGGACATCATTCATGAAGTATTAAAATGCAGCAGGTGCCTTGCAAAGGCCAAAGGGCATTACTTGATATTCGTACAAGCCGTATTTGGTGTGAAAAGAGGTTTTCCATTCATTCCCCTGTTTTACATGAACAAGGTGATATGCCCCCCTCAGGTCTAGTTTTGTGTAGATTTGGGCATCTTTCGACTTGATCAAGCAATTCAGGGATCAGTGGCAGGGGGTAGCGATTTTTTACGGTAATCTGGTTCAGTGCGCGAGAGTCGATGCACGTTCTCAAGTCCCCCTCCTTTTTCAGTACGAAGAATAGAGGACTGGCTGCTGGAGACTTTGAGGGACGGATGAACCCGTTGGCCAGGTATTGGTCAAGATAGGCCTTCAGGTGCTACTTTTCTGGTTCCGTGAGTGCGTAAATTTGCCCACAAGGGATTTGTGTGCCGGTTATCAGGTCGATTTGGCAATCGTATGGTCTATGCGGTGGCAGGGCAGGGGCGTTGCTAGGGGGGGGCTAAGGGGGCTATAGCCCCTGGTCTTTTGGTTGTAGCCCCGGATAGAATCTCAGGAGCTACAGCCAAAAGACTAGCTAGCCCCCAGTCCCAACAGTTCCAACATCAGCTTAGCCCCGGGTCATTTCCAGACCTAGCAACTCCCCTGTGGCAGGGTATTAGCCTGTTCTTTCTGAAAGACATCTTGAAAGTCCTGGTATTCACTTGGTAGGGTGCCGATTGCCACAGTCGCAAGCGTGGAGGTTCTGATGTCTATTGGTTGTTTCTTTTGGCGATAACATGTGTGGGCGCAAGTCTCGGGAAAGGTCAATTCTTTTGCTCGCCAATCGATTCGAGGATTGTGAGCTACCAACCATGGCATTCCCAAAATCAACCGGAACTGTGGTGCCTTAATGAGGTCGAAAACGATAGATTCTTGGTGTCCATCCTGGCACAGAAGGGTTAAAGCTGCAGTGCATTGGGATACTGGTCCAGAAGCTATTTCCGTGCCGTTGACAGTGGTAACAGTGTCAGTGGTTGATTTAGGGCGCAACGGAACCCCGATCTTTGCCGCAAGATCCTGGCAGATGTAATTCCCAATGACTGCACTGTCTACGTACGCTCTTACTGCTTGCATCCGAGATGGTTGTTGGTGATTGATCAAGACCACATATAGTGCAAAATGGGAGGTCTGTAGTTCACGTTCTTCGCTCGACAAGTGGACCCCTACACTTGCGGGGCTGGGGAGTTTTCCTATTCCTTGATGGTATCTTCCTTGTCCGTGGCCCCTACCGTCCTCCTCGGTGGCTTCACAGGACACTCTTTAAGGAAATAACCTGACCTTCCACAGAACAGACATAACTGCTACTGTCTCCTTTTATCCCTTTCCGCTTTAGTCAAGGGGGATCTGACCCCCCCAATTTGCATTGGTTCTCCTGAACCTTCCGTTGTTCGGGCAGTATTGTCCTTTGAATGCACATACATAGGGCGAGGGTCCGGTCTGGTTCGATCTGCTCTTCGGTCCTGCAACCTATGATCCAGTTGAACAACAAGGACAATGAATTCTGAGCAGTCTTTCGGGGGGTTCACTACTTGTGCGAGAACATCCTTGAGCTCCCCCGCAAACCCCCATGAAATAACGTGGTTCTCTTCTCCACTGGCCATTCTGCTTCAACTACGAGTCTATTGAACGTGGCTATGTATGTTAATAGGTCTTGATTCCCTTGGCGTAGGGACAGAAGTTCATTGTCTAATGTCTTCCCATGAGTACGACGGGCGAACAGCTTTTCCATCTCCTGCTGAAAGCCCCTGAAGTCATGCAGCAAAGGATCGTCTTGGGCCACAAAGGGTACAGACCAGTCTGCCACGCTACCATTCAGGTAGGATAGCACAAAAGTGACCCATGATTGGTCATTCGGAAAGGCCCCTGGCCTACAAAGGAAGTGCAGGCGGCACTGGTTCATGAACGTTGCAAACCTCTTGGGATCTCCCATAAATCGTTCGGGCGGGGCCAAGGGAACTGCCGCAGGAAGGGTTATCTGAACGGGATTGGCTGATGGCGCTAGCATCGAGGGCATGCTTTCCGGCAATGGTGCATGCCCTGCTTGTGACTGGAGAAGTTGCCGGCTTAAATCATCAGTGCGTTCTTTGGCTACTAACAGCTCTCTCCTCAGGGTGTTGGTTTCCTGCCTGGCTGCATGTACTTCGGAACGTAGCTGCCCCAACATGTGGGCTAACTGGTCGGTATCTGACGTTTCCATGACGCCCAGGTGGATTTTGATGTGAGGCTTTGCATTCTGTAACGCTCACCTGGTATCCACGGGGACATCACTCAGCCTGTTCTGACCTCTTACGACCTCGAACCCTTCCCTGGAGGCTATTCGACAGGAGACTGGGCCTGAAACAGAGGATTGGTAGAGTTTAACTCCCTATTGTCTCTGTGTGCTTGAACCCCTTGTTCCCTGGGGTCCAACCCTTCCCTTTGATCCACAGCTCACCTTGTTTTCTTGGATAGTGTGCTCGCCGTCCTGCTTTCAGCGCAGGGGCGCGTTGATTGAGGCGGGCTCGTTGCTGCCTAGTTACTTCACTGGCAAGAGTCCGACAGGTAAGTATAATGAGTCTTTTGAACAGTTCTCTAACTTCGTTCCTTTCCTCCCTTAGATGATGTCCGGCGTCTGGGGATGGCGGCGTGCTGCTGAGATGAGTAGCGCTGAAGGTGAGTGAGAGTGCGATGCGCGATGCACCCCTTTCGTATTTGCATTGAACTGAGTTATTTTTCTGTGTCTTTTAGGTGCCGCAACATTTTCAGCGTGGAAAACGCAAAGCATGTTTCTCAGCCTGGGTGTGGCTTAAATAGTCTCTGGGTATCCCAGGTGTCTCTGGGCTGAACCACACCCAAAAGACTAGACCGCACATGCAGTTCTGGGAACCAAAATATGTGGGGGCACCTATCTTGTCCCCATCAATGCACTACTAGTCCAATCCCCAATGTTATCCTATGGGAGTGAGTGAGTCTGGTGCCACAAGCGCCAAGGCTGACTCCAAGTGGGTCTTTGGAGGGATGGAGAGGCCCTTGAGGGCCATGTAGGTGATCGTGGCCTGGCTCCAGCCTGACATTTTGGAGGGCTGGGGACATGAGGGGCAGGAATCATCACAACAGGACATCATTCCATCTACCCATCCTTTGTTTATATTCACATGTCCATAGATAAGCTGTTGTGAACGTTCCCAGCATCCAAGCATTCCTGTCTTTTCTGTCATGTCAGAACAGTTCATTCTTTTAATTTCTTCAACAATCATCTCATCTTTTCCTGAAGAAGGATACACAATCATGACCAACCTCACCAAAAGACCTAAAACACACACCACGAAAAGTTCTACCTACCAAAAGTTTGAACTTTTCGTGGTATGTGTTTAGATGTTTTGGTGGTGTTGGTCTGAATTTTTTTAAAGAAAAAGGCTGCGTTTGGGAGGCCTCCCACTGCAACACCCCGCTCACTACAGTGAGTGGGGGCTATGAGGAACAACCCCAGCTCTCCCGACAGAATGAAAGAAAACACAAAAAAGAATAACGGGGGCTGCGGGGTATCCCCGCAACATCCCACTCACTATACTACTATTCGTGCATTTCCCATGTGTACATTTCCCATGCAAACATTTCCCATGTGGACAAATCACGTAGATCCGAGTGCAGACATAGCAATTCCCATCAGATGCTCTATCCCCACTTTGTTCATGTGCTGATACCACATATTATTCCCCAGCTGAGCTGCGTTATCAAGATGGGTATTTATCCCCTGGTTCTCTTCTTCTGCACCCCTCTTATGTCGCCTTACAGGCCTATAGAGGTTAAAGAAGTTATCATCATGTGTCTCATACTTGGAAAAATCACAGGAGTTCCTTGTTTCAATTGCACCATTACGGTGATAGAGACTTCAAAATGTGAGATACTGAAAGATGAAGAGAATACACATGCATTTATATATCAGGCATAGAAGTCTAGAGAAACATTTGGTGGGCCATCCCAATACTCGTTGAACTTGTGCTCTTTCTGTAATCACATTATACTCTTCTCGATTCATTTTTTAATACAGGAGTTCAATTTTGTATTTGTAGCTGCACAATCTGCTCAATAATCATGATCAAGAGTCTCTTTATCACTGGACCATTTTTTAAGATTTTGAGAAAGGCGTGAATGTTACAATTTCTCCTAACAAAAGCAGGGTAGAACTGAAGAATAAACACAAAAATAGCAAATGCAAGCCGATGTGTGTCACTGTCGATGGGTATCATATATTTATCATTAAAACAGATATTCTCCAAAAAATGTAATCTCTCTTCCAATTCCTGATCAGAAAATGACGTTTAGGCATAGTACTAACGCAATTTCTACTCTTTCAAGGAATTTCTAAAAAGTACGTTTTCATCCTCTGGAGTTTTCTGCGAGTCTTTGCACTTCCTGCTACAAGTTTAAGGAGTGTCCAATGAATTCCAGTCCAAAAGGAAATACGTGCTAATCACACACTGTTTTATCGTCCTTGTTCTTGGCATTCGATCGTGCCTTCACATGCAGAAATTCTTCTAATTGTCTTGCTTCTTGGTCAATGGGCGTTGGAGGGAGGGTCTCACCTTTGTAAATGTTCCCAACTCCTAAATGCACCCAAGCTCTTCTTCCTCATACCTTAACTGCAGAAGGGGAGACTTCCTCAACACAAAAGGGACCATTGAAGCTAGGCTCCTGCCAGTTACAGGTTAAGTTCTTAATAAGGATTTGGTCACCAACATATCATTTTGGCAGTGGCAATAGTTCGCTCGGATCGGTTACTGGACTGTCCTCTTCTGTGTTCTTTGACCCCTCCCTCCAATGCTTGACTTGATCTGCAATGAAAGAAACACTGTTAGTCATACATGTCAAATAATCATGCATTTCATCACCTAAAGTCTTTCACCACACTCTGGGCATCACTCCTGACTCTAGATGGAGGCATAAGAGGCGTTCTCATGCAACTCCCTGTCACAAACTCATAGGGGGGTAAGATGGTGTTCAGAACCTGGCTGATTTCGAAGGGAATATAAGGCTAGGGCAGGCAGTATAGCTATTATAAAGTTGATGATTGGCATGGGAAAATTTGAGTTTCTGTCACTAACCTGAATTGATGGCGATCCTCCGGAGCAGAAATGGACGACTGTAAAGATCTCCCTGAGATCCCTGCTCCCCCTACTCCGAAGATTGTAGAAAACCGAAGAGAGAGAGACAGGAACCCCAGGGAAACCCTCGGGGGGAAGAAAACCCTGGGAGTTCTCGAGAGTGCTTGTGGAGGATTGGCTCGTCTCAGGATGGCTGGTGTTGCAGGATTCACGGTGCCTATATAACAAGGTATGGACAGGTAAAGGAGAGATAGACTGACTCAGAGAAAGAATTCAGTTGAAGAGGAATTACACTTACAGTTCTTCTAGTCACTACGGGAATCTGTGTTTAGGGAATGCCGGTCTTGTTAGTCGACATGGAGGATTCACCCAATGGATTCGAGAAAGATTCCTAAATATGTACAAGGATTTCACACGGATGAGAGAGAGAAGGTTAAAGAGAAATAGGGAAGATGGGTACATGAAACAGGACTTACTCGGTCAAAAAGGATGGGTGGCTCAAAGAGGGACTTAGGTCGGAGAAGGGGCAACAGCATAGGCAGAGATCTGAAGGCCGCTGAGCCCGGTAGAAAAACCGCCGCTTGAGGGGAAATTTCCAAAGGATTGCTAAATGGGAAGGAGGACAGAAGAAGGATTAAAGTGGAGTTCTAGGTAATTGAACAAGGTCTGAGGCAAAGATTGAAGTAGCGAACTTACAAAGCGTCTTGGAAAACAGAAGCGACGCACAAGCGAGAGGAGTTTCGGTCCTTAAATTCAGTCATGTGATCCTCTGATCGCGTACCAAGAAGATGTGCAAAGGCTCGACCGTCACTTCTCCCGTGTCCAGAGCACGTCGCCATCTTGAAATATCCGCGAAAGGCGGAACTGCATTAAGACCATTGTCATCTCAATTGCCATCGCTGAAAAGGTGTAACAATAGCCATCCCTTTTTCAGAGTTAATTTGATCTTTTTTATCCTCTCTTTGTGGAGGCCGTTGAGTCTCTCACATATTTCATTTGCTTGTGGATGGTAAGCAGATGAAAATGTCTGCTTTATGCACAATAGAAGTCCTATTTGTTGAAATAGCTTATTAACACAACGTGGTCTGTTATCGGATCTTAGCACTTCACACACACCCCATCTTGGAAATAATTTGCGCATTAAAAACTTAGCTGCGCAAGTGGCATCAGGGTGTGTACATGGGCCGGCTTTGATCCACCTGGAGAAGGGCACACTACCACTAATAGATACCTGTACCTATTCCATGTCTGTAGCATATCAACATAATCAATATGCAAATGTTGGAAAGGACCATTTGGTTGTGGTATTACCCCTCTAATTGTTCTTAGTGTATGCCCAGCAGTAAACTTCTCACACATGATGCAATTCACCATAAACTGTGCAACGTGTTCAAATAGATTGAGAACAAACCAGTCTTTTGCAATTGTGACAGCAAGACTTTCTCTGGTTATATGCACGGGGAAATGCAGCTCCTGAAGTGTGACTTTCAACAATACTGCTGGCATCACTGGTTTCCAGTGCTTTCCTGTCTCCATAATGCCTCTGCGGGGGATAAGGAGCACCCCCTACATTTCGTTAGCTCTTGCTCTTCTTGTGGGGCTCTACCCTGAATCTCTCTTAGTTGCGTGATTGACAGCATATTAAACCCCTCTCATACTATCATGTGTATATTCAATTTTTTTCTTTAATATCTTCAGTATCAAAACTTGACATTTTAGAAGAATATGCAAGTCTTTTGGCTTCTATGTCTGTGGCTTTGTTTCAGCAAGTTTTAAAGTTTATTTGTTTAGTTTGTGCTGCCCATTTACGACCACTATCAATACTGGGAGTTGTAGTGCCTTAATAAGCCTGCCCAAAGGAGACACATGTTGCACTGGTGTGCTGTCTGCGCAGAGGTAACCCCTCCTTTTCCACCGTGACAGCCCTGCGTGTACAGTTGACGTCACATAGGCGGAGGCACTGTACAACGTCACCTCCTGGTCCTTGTGCTTCTCGAGCACAACAATAAGCGCTACCAATTCTGCCACTTGTGATGAAATATTAGACGTGGTTGTGCACTCGCCACTACCTCAAATTCAGCATTGAATCTGTTTCTTAAAACTGCGGAACCTGAATGCCTCTCCGCACTAGTTTGGTCAATTTTCAAAGAACCATCAATAAAGAGAATTTCCCCTCCTGCTAGAGTATTTTCTTTCACTCTGGATATATCATCATAAAATTCAACATAATTTGAACAGTCATGCACATGTTCACCTTCTTCTACAGGTTCAGCTACAAACGTGGCTGGGTTCACTTTTGAACACCCCACTACCTTATTGGCTGGATTGTAAATCATTACCTCATAAACTGAAGCTCTCTGTGACATTAATGTGCCCTTGGGTGTCTCTAAAACGGCAAATAAAGCATGCTCCATGTAGAGATTCATATTTGTGGACTTCTCAATTGCAAATGTGGCTGTAGCCAAACATTGTTCGCCTGCGACATGTCCCCTCATAACTGGATCTAAAATCCCACTGTAATATGCCAAAGGTCTATTTCCTAATGGCGTCCTTTGTGTAAGTACTGCTGTCATCACTGACCCGTTGGTGTGCGAAAACAAATACAATTCTTCGCTAGCGATTCTCAAAACTGGGGCTGTACAATTTGCTCTTTTTAATTCCGCAAATCCTTCCTCCATTTCTTCAGTCCATTCTATTATTTCCTTACCAACTTTGATGTTTGCAAAAGTGGCTTGGTATATCTGCTGTAGTCAAACACCCAGGCTCTGCAATAATTGCACAAGCCCAGAAACGTCTGCATTTGTCTCACTGTGTTTGGCTGTTGTGTTTTCATGATGGCCTCAGCTCTTTCAGGTGTCACTTTCTTTCCTTCATGTGAAATTAACTGGCCTATGTACAACACCTCTTCCTAACAAAACTGTCATTTTTCCTTGTCCACCTTGTATCCCTTGTTTGCCAATATAGTCATTAACCGAACAGAGTCTTGTCTGCATTTATCTTCTGGTTCAGTGCAAATCAATATGTCATCTACGGACTGCATTACCGCACTCTGGGATTTCTGCCACAGCAGACTGGTGCACATCATTATCTGAAGTCCAGCTACAACCAAACATCACCATTATTATGAACTATGCAGAGGATGACAGTGTTTAGGAAGTCTCATGCTGTCTCCCCAGTGTTCAGTCCGGCTGCTCTTAGAACATTCTTATAATTCCTATAATGTATTGTAACTGCAGACTTGTCCTGTGGAGAAACCTTCAGAGTCTGTAACAGGAACTACTTAGCTGCTTTAAAAGGCCCATTGTACATTCTAAGCTGGACCCCAGAATGTGACTGGTTTTTAGAAGGTTGTTAGACAAGACTTAGAGGTCTGATTGATCCTAAAAGACTATCAAACCATGTTAAAGACAGCCAGCCTTGTAAAAATCATACAAGCTCAGCATGCAGCCCGGCTGCTCAGGTACCATAGGCACAATTTATAAAGATGCTTTGCATGGGCAAAAAGCAAGGTTTTCATGTGGAAAAACCAGGTCTGTTAAATCAAACATGTTGGCCATATTAAAATAAATAATGTTTGTTCTGAACCCAAACTGTGTCTGCGAATACTGTGCCTCTGGTGCACACTTAATGTAGATACAGAGGTGCACAGAATTGAAGGAACGAGGGGTGGACCTCTCACTAATCCACATCTGCATTTAATGGAAAAGTGAACATGTGCAGCAGGGGTTTGCAAAGGTTGGCTCTGCAGATGTGCAAGACTATAACTCCCATGACTCCACACCACTGACTATGGTGGCCAGGGCAGAAGGGAAGTGTAGCCCAACATTTTCTGGAGCTCCAAATGTTCTGGAGACCGGAGGCACAGGTAAGGCAAATGAGGTGCACACCTACAAATGCAGGATGAGCCAGTCACAAAGAAGCCTCCAATCGCTTGCTTCTTTTCGCCATGGTTGCAAAGCGAGATAGCCGCTGAAACAAATCCTTTGCAGATGGGGCCGCAGTGGGCCAGTAGGTGTGCCGCTTCAGCGAAAGAATGAGTTATCCTCAGACTGCTCTTTAGGGTACGCGGGCCAAAATGCAGCAAATCTGTACATGCAAAGAAAGATAGTGGAATAGCCGGTCAACCTATTGGTAATTCAGGACATACACTGTGCACCGAGGACCCACTAGGAGGAACTCCAATGAACACTGCAAGGGCTGTGGCTCGACCCGCCTAACTGAGCTCTACTCTCTACCTATCAAGGACAATAACCACAGACCCAAGCTATCTAGCCAGACTTGCTTGAAGTCGCTAACCACTCATTACACGCAACACAATCATGTGGTGCGGTTATAACGAACATAAACCTTGTTTATTCTACAATAAAATCTGTCAAAAGACCTAATCCTCTTAAAGACCCAGAAATAAATTACATTTGTCTTGCAAAGAAACAAATTCAGACATGTTTCTTGAACATTACAGTATAGCCATAGTATATGGGAGGCAATACCGCCTTCTAAGCATTCAATCCTAAAAAATAACATACAATCTATAAAGTAATTGCTTTTGTGGATGTTGGTAGGATAGTGAGTGATATCATTATTCACCTACCATGGAATCGCCGAGCAGCGCTCCAGCGTTCCAATGAGCCGGCCTTCCATGAAGCCTGATTGGGCCATTCCTCATCAACACAATTAAGAAGAAATACGCCGGCGGGCACAGCCGGCCACCACTCAAGGCCCCCATGTAAGGAGCTTGCCTTGCTAGGCCTGCAATCAGGAGATCACTGTGGAGCCCAACAAAGACAGATGATTGATGCCCCTCCAATATGCATTGGCGTTTGCGCTCCATTTAAAGATGGATGCCGCCAACATACTCCCTGAACCCTCACCAGACACACAAAAACCGGCAGAAACGCAGAGCACCGCTCCAGAATTCCAGGGAGCCAGCCTCCCACGAGGCCTGATCGTGCCATTCCTCATCAAAACAAGGAGGAGAAAATATGCCAGCAGGCACAGCCGGCCCCCACTCTTGGCTCCCATGTAAGGCCATTGCCTGCCTGGCCCTCTCCGGGCATGGATGTCACTACACACCAGAGCAAAGTTAACAGGTGCATGCCATCTTCCCTCTAACCTCCTGTCACCTGCTTCCTCCCTATGCACTGACCATGCTACACTACCATTTCCCTCTCCAAAGCACTCTCTCACCTGTGCACCACAACCAATCTATGCCCATGCATGCCAAGGAATTGAACCCAACCTCTCGCCCCAGCAAACCTCCTGCTACTGAAACGCCTCATCAAAATATGGCTGTGCTCAACTGCCTCACCCCACAACACCCTTAATACCATGCCCACGTTTGGCTTGGCTCAACCGTCTCTCTTCCCGCACTACAACGCCATCACTATCCAGCTCCCTCCCACCTTCAACCTCCATAAGGAACATATTCTTCCACTCCTGAACTACCATAACATACATAAACAGCGACTACACCACACCGCTGCCTACCCCCACACACACCCAACAGAAGCACCCCCACCTACTAGCAACCCCCGCACCACACCATCACCCCCACTCAAGTTTATACTGATCAACCTCAGATCAATCCCTGCCCATGGCCCAGATATCCTCGACCACATAACTACAACTAACCTAGATATACTCGCCATCTCTGAAATCCTGCTTCACGTGGCAGCCGGCAGTGCCCTATCAATCACTATCCCCTCAGGCTACTCATCCTCCACAGTGACAGAATTAGCAGCAAAGGCAGCAGAGTCGCCCTAATCAACAAAGAGACACTGCCCATTAGAGCCATTAACAGCAATCCACCACCCAACTGCAACCTTTTATCACTAAACTCTCTCTATCACCCACAGATACCATCACACTACACCTTATCTATCAAGCCCCAGGCCCCACTGTCTCCTTCGAAGAAGACCTTATACAACTCCTCACATTGAATCTCACACCAAATACCAAACTACTTCTCTTGGGCAGCATCAACCTACGTCTTAATGATACTGATACTGCAGACCAAAATGCAGCCTCCCTAGCCAACGCATTAAGTCATCTAAGCCTCACTCAGCACATTCTGACCCCTACCCACATCTTAGGACGCACTCTAAACTGGATCGCAGACACAAACTGCGACATATCAATCGTCTCAAACACACCATGCCCCTGGACTGACCACCATTTGATCCGCTTCTCTATCCCCACGGTCAAACGGCCTACCAGCAGCACCCTCAAGTTGCACCAACATGCTCACCAAAGACCGCCTCCTCAAATTGCTCATAGACCACCAACACACTTCAGTCCACTCCACAGACCATTCCTCATTTGTTGATCATTACAACAGCATATCACAATCAATAAACACATTAGCCCCTCCCCCCCAAAAAACAGCAAAGAGCCAATCCCGCCGCACACAAAAACTCGTGGAACAACCCTAAGCTCTTGGCAGCCCTCTCCAAAAAAAGTGTTGCAGAAGCAGCCTGGAGAAAAGCTCCATCTGACCCCAACAGACACCTGTTTTCCACCATAGCCAGAGAATATAAGAAGGCCATATTTACTGTCGAAGCCTCTTCCCATAACACCAGAATTGCCAGCACATAATCTGACACGTGCAAACTCTTCACCATCCTCTGTGAACCTGAAAGCCAGCTACAGCGCCAGCCAACTTTACCAAAGATGTTCACTCCCCATCAGAATTAGAAGTTGCCCACCTCATAAAAGGCCTAAAGCCCTCTTGCTGAAAAAGCAAAACATGTCCAGCACCAGTTATTAAGGACATGAGTACCTCCTGCTTCCCCACCAGCCTCAGGGAAGCCTGGATCATCCCGCTACTAAAAAAAAAAACTCACTCGACCCTACCATACCCACTAACTACCGCCCCATCACCACTCTCCCTTTTATCTTAAAAAACATGGACCAAGCTGTCTACTTGCAGATCTAAGGCTATCTGGAAGAAAACCATACCCTTGGCCTCGGACATTCGGGCTCCTGCCAAAACACGGCACAGAATCAGCTCTTTTAGACCTCAAAAAACAGCTTTATGACATTACGGACTCATGCAAGCTAGCCCTTCTTCTTCTACTATACCTCCCTGCGGCCTTGGATCTCTTAGACAACCAAACTCTCTGCCACAATCTGTCTACCACAGCCAACTTCTCCCCTGAAGCAGCTAAATGGATTACTTTCTGCCTCGCCAACAGGACAACTCATGTCTTTGCTGGGGAACATGCAGCACCACCTACTCCAGTCACCTGTGGAGTCCCACAAGGCTCCTGCATATCCCCTAGGCTATACAACATATACACAAAACCTCTCTTTGGTCACCTAGATTACCTCAGAATCACTTACACAAGCTACGCAGATGACACACAAATACTCCTCCCACTCTCAGGCGACAACACACCGGATCCCTCGCCACTCCCCGCCATCTACAAAATAATCCAAGAATGGCTGGCATCCCAACTTCTCTGTCTGAATGATGAAAAGACAGAGATCCTTCTGGTCGGCAGCCAAGCCTTTCTCAACAAATTCGACCCAGCATACCCCTCATTCAAGAATCACAATTCCTGTTTCACCATCTATAAAAAGCTTAGTAGTCTACCTAGACGCCACCGTCAATATGACTTAGCAAGTAAACACCATTGTGTCATCTGCCGCCCACACCATGAACAATTTTAATGCCAGCAGGCATTTTCTCTCCACTGACAACCGCCTCACCATCGCCCTCACCAACATTGGATCCAGACCAGACTACTGTAACATTCTCCTGGTCGGCACCACCGAACGGAACTTAAACTCCAAGTCATCCAAAACAATGCCTTCCACGCTGCCCTTGGCTTATCAAACCACATTTCAGAGGCCAGAAGTAAGTTATGAAGAGGGAATCGGGATCCTGCCACCACCCCCACCACTAAATTCATGACAAGATGAATAGCCAGAAAACACTGCATCATCCATTCTATTTCGGACGAATCCCTAACGGGCCAATGATTGATAAGTACATTGAGATGTATCCCCTTAGCCAGCCATACAGACCAGGAGCAGTACAGATCTATCCATGCGTGGATGAAGAGTCACAGGACATGGTCAGGGACACCTATATGGACAGTCTGGTCTAGGGCACCAAGAAGCCATTTTACTGACGTTGATAGAGACACCACAACTTAGCAGCATTAGACATGAAGCACATGTTCCATCTGCACTTGCGGGACACAAACACACACTCAAATACATGAAGAACACAAGGATAAAGTTCTATAGTTAGGTGACAGATACATATACATACTTTTATTGCTTTTACTATCTTTGCCATTAGCCAAATGCAGCAACACAGAAACCGCAAGGCACAAGAGATCCTGAGCAAATCTTGCAGATGCTTAAATGAAAATAGCTCTATGGAACGACAGGAGCACCTATGGGACCTGGCAGAGCCAAGTGTGACTAACCTATGGAAAATGTTATATAGCATGGACACTGAAGAAACCGCATTATAAGGTTTAGGAAAATTACAGCAGGCCTCAGGCCTCTGAGCAAGAGTCGAGCTGAGCTGATTCAGGCTCGACAGAGAGCAAGACATGTGAGACAGGACCCGCAACCAAGGTCGAGATTCAGATGACATTCAAATTTCATGGTCTCTGAACACGTGAGGCCGCCGAAGCAGACAATGGACAGTGATCGGTGGTGGGAAAGGAGAGCCAGTCCCAGGCAGCCAGTCATAGACTGCAACAAGTATGCAACAAGTGTTGTGCTGGACAGAAGTGCATTCTCACACGGCACAGGTGTTGCACACAAGTTACAATACAGACACATAATGCTTTTCTGATGAAGGTCTTGGAGGCCCTCATCTCTCCTATTCTCTCGTCTTATCTTGAATCCTCTGGTTTCTTTGATGTCTTCCAGTCTGGCTTTCGGCCTGGGAGGGGCACTGAATCGATGTTGTAACTCTGTACTTGACAATCTTGCCTGCCTGGCTGATCAGAGCTGGTAGTGTACTTTTGTTAGATCTGTCTGCAGCATTCCACATGGTTGATCATTCCATTCAGATCTCCCGGTTGTCAAATGCTGGTATATTGGGCCAAGTTCTGAACTGGTTCTATGCCTTTCTGAGCTGATCGCTCCCAATCTGTCTCTCTGCCATCCTTTTGACTAAACCTGTGTCATTGACATGTGGGGTCCCTCAGGGATCCTCACTTTCGCCCATTCTTTTCAATTTATATATTAGACTTTTTCTTCTTCTAATCCATTCACATGGTTTTAGATATTCTTCTGTGCCCGTCGATACGCAGACTTTGGTTCCTCTGGATCTTACCTGGACTGACACTGCGGCTCGGCTTAGGAGGTGCCTGCAGGATCGAGGCTCATGGATGGCTTTCAACTCTCTTAAACTGAACAGAAATAAAACAGAGGTCCTGGTGGTGGGTACCACCAGTCCTCTTTCCTCTGGACACCGAACTTCGGCCCACCTCTCTGGGGCCGTTTCCTCTACCATCATCCTCAGTAAAAAATGTGGGGGTACAGATCTCACCCTCCTTATCTATGGCAAAACAGGTTGCGACTGTCTGTAAATCTGGCCATTTTAAACCACGCTTCCTGCAGAAAGTTCTTCCATTCATACCTGGTCATTTCCATGCCCCGGTAGTCTCTGCGCTTGTTCTCAGCACGGCATACTATTGCAACCCGCTTTATCTTGGCCAGCCGCGCTACCTTATTAATCGACTTCAAGAACGCGGCTGCCAGAGCAATTATTCACCCTGCGCCTCAGGCACCCATGTCTGAACTTCTCAGACAGCTTCACTGGCTGCCGGTTGTGAAGCAGATTCTTTTTTAAATCAATGGGCCTCATTCCGAAGCTGCCACAAAGGGATTACCGGTAAGGACACCAGTGCCGGTAATCGCTTTGCACCCTATTCCGAGGTCCCTTTGCGGGTCCCGCTAAGGCTGCCTGGTTTTACCAGGCGGCCTTAGCAGGAGCCGCAAAGGGTCCAGGGAGCAAATAACGGT
Organism: Ambystoma mexicanum; assembly: GCF_040938575.1. NCBI lineage: Eukaryota > Metazoa > Chordata > Amphibia > Caudata > Ambystomatidae > Ambystoma > Ambystoma mexicanum. The sequence goes on along the minus strand of NC_090936.1, from coordinate 1,208,785,503 downwards.
ACCGCAAATTGCGGTACTGTTATTAGCACCTTCCCCTTTCCCATTGAGCCCTATGGGCGCTCAAATGGGAATGGGGAATGGTATTTCCAATGGGGATTTACCGGTCCCGCAAAGGTCCGAATAGACCGGTAAGTCCCCATTGAATGAGGGCAGACTCGGTACCGTTATTGGAGGCACCCATGGCTACCTCCAGTCTGGGAATGAGGCCCAATGTGTATTGTCCACAGTGCTTTTTATAAACTGGGAGCAGAATATCTTCAAAAAAAGTTTGTACAGTATGTTCCCACTGGTTCTTTGCACTCGCAGTCTGCTCTTCTGCTGTCTGTCCCTCGTTTCAGACGGTAATGGACTGGCGGACTGACCTTTTCTGTGGTGGCTGCGAGGTCTTGGAATGACTTGCCGCTGGCTCTCTGAAAACCCTGTTATTCTGAGTTTTTGTGTGTTGCCGCTGTCCCTCCGCTAGTTAGCACCAAGATGTCATCGGGCGCTCATGCGCTTTACAAGTAAATATATCATAACATAATCGTTCTCATCACCTTGAAAAGGTGCACAGTGGGCTGAGAACCATTTCGGGTCCAAGGAGTGGGGACGTCAGCTCTAGCCAATCACAGTTTAGTACCCTAGTGGTCGGTAGCAACGGTCAATAAGCAACGGTAAATCCACCACACTGCAACAATGTTATAGTTAGTGAATTGGGGATGGAACAGGCCAGCCACCTTACATGCGAGGGCAGGTAGAATAACATATGTAGTGTATTGTATAGGTTCTAGAATGCTCACTACCCAATCACCTGGCCCGATAGGTTTGCGGGTAAACCCGGACTGTGAGCCGAGGAAGAGCGCGATGTGCATGAATATTCTCTGTTCCTGTGCTGATGCCTGTTGGTTTTGGCTGTAATAAACCATAGTTTTAACTTGCTGTTGACTGAGTCCTCCCTGTATCCAGGGGGAGGGTGTTGGGCCCTACAAGTCTGCAAACTCCCAGTGTCCCTCTGGCATACCTGGAGTTCTCCCCAATAGTTACACTGGCTCCCGATTCAGGAACGCATCAAGCTCAAAACTTTTTCCATCGCCCACCACTGTCTCACCAACACGGCCCCATTCTACCTATCACAAAGACTTGGGAAATCTGACCCACTAAGAGCAACACGCTCAGCCAACTCCCACCGCCTTGGGGTTCCCAGATTTAAACGCACATGAGCTGGAGGCTCTAGCTTCCCAGACACCAGAGCTAAACTCTGGAACTCCCTCCTACCTACTATTCACTCTGAACCCTCCTACTGGACATCCACTTCCAGAAAACACTTACAAACACTCTGTCCATCACCTGATTCTCTTGCCCCATGTTTAATTGTCTACTGCATACTGTCCCATTGCCCTCTCACCTAGACTTCGCCATGGTAACCAGCGCCTAGATACCCCAGGGTTAAGGAGCTACCTACAAATGCAAAAATAAAATAAATAAATGTACAATTTCTCCGAATTATCATTTTTTGTTGTGTTGCCGTTTTGAGAAGTCTGTTTCCATAAACCACCTTTTAAGAGTAACACTCTAAAATAGATGGTCTTTCCTTCGAACAGTAAATTCAGAATTCATTTTAAAAAAGGGAATTAAATGCTTGCATTTTTTTCTGGGTAGCGTGGAGGTGACAAATGACAAACTGCATTTTTAATAGAATCTGCCTGAGCCCGAAGCTGCAACTTGGAGTTCATTAGACTTTCCCCAAAGGAGACAGGCACCAAATGTCAAGAACCAACTCAACTATATCATTTCATTTCTTCCCTGGTGTTGATTACTATAAGCAATAATGAAAGAACAACTTCCCCCAAATAGCTGAATGTTTGGAAATAAATCCCGGGGAATAGCAATTAGTCTCTATATAATGAATATCTGCAGTGCTATGTTTTGCAAGCGTTAATGATATGCATGGTGTTAATTAAATGATTACCATAACTGTTGCATCTCGATCACCTTTGGAGAAACTCCTGGAGGAGAAGAGCGTGAAGTCTTTCTTCGGCTCAAGTTTATTCCAGAATATGAATTGCTTCCAGCTTTCCTTACCCTTGACTGAGAATGCCCAGCCTAGGGCCATGGAGATGCACGCCCCATCGAAGTGTGGTCACATAGTAAGGAGTTCGGCATTTCCGTAGTCCGCTTGATGACATTGGCAAACCTAACCCTTGTGTGAGGCGATATTATCCTAGGGCGGCCTTGTCTGGAACCAGTCCACGTGGTACCTTTCAGTGTCCTTTGATCACCTCTCATGCCACCACTTTCTGAATTTAGTGTACTCAAAGCATTTATCCTGCCTACCCTGGCTGTGATGGGTGTGATATCAGTCAACCTGATTTGTAAGAGAGCTAGTTGTGTGGGCAGTAGTAGGAAATGCGTGTATTTCAGAAGCCAATACATTTCCCAAAAATCATGTGCAAATTACAAGCTCATCATAGACTGTTGAACCACTCAGAATCATAATGATGCTTCACCCATTAGTACCAATGATATAACCTTTTAGACTGAGCGAGGGGTCATTATCTTGGGATAATGACCCGCCCCTTAGTTATGGACTGAGGTGAAGCTGAGGGCCATGTCGGACAACGGGCACTATACCAGGCAGTATGGAACTCTACTGCGGTCTATACAGTGCTAAGTGCTAATGACAATATAGGTTTTAGAGTTCTGGTGTTTACCTTAAAACATTTGTATTATTGTGAGTTGTGTAAATGAACACATAGGGCACGATTCATGGAATATTTGCCTGGTTCAAAGTGAATTTGAACTGCTGAAAAGTGACTTTGTACTGCCGACACAAGCCCTGATTCATGGAACTGATTCATGGAACCGTGCAAAGTGTATTTTTGCCGTGCAAAGTCCGGGCATTATTCCAGAGGGCCCCCCCCAGAGGTAATTACACCAGTGAGGGAAATTAAGTGAGTGGAAGGGCAGTTCCCTTACACCCCCAACAAATCATATTAGCACTCAGTGCTAATGAATGGCCCATTTAATTTTTAAGTTGATGAGGAGGAGCCTCTTATGAATACAAATCATTATAACTTGTGTAGAAGCGCCCAAAAGAAAATCTCCTGAAGAAAGTTAATCACAAAGGGTTTTAGAACTGAAACATGTTGAGCATGAAAAGAGGAAAGTTAATCTACTAATCTATGTTTCTACCCCTACCATATCTTGGTATGTAAGAGTATTCAATTCAACACTACAGCTAAGTCAACGCCTAGTCTATAATACTGAATGAAAACCCTTATTGATATATCTTTATATCCAGTTCATGCGTTCTGGATGACTACCCCTATATAACACCCCTCTCTTGGAACCCTCCTGACCCCACTGAGCCAAGAAGTAGTTCTGTTTTGCAAGTTAAAAGGTTTATTTGATAATTTAAACAATAGATATATATATCACACCTTATAATAAATTAATAATTGAATATCACACTTAATCTGATATGATAAATATTAACAACGGAGAATCTGGCACTAGCACACTTCTTTATAATCACTAATGAGTTGAGATGAAATGGATAAGGTAGCACACTGGTAAATAGGTACAGAAGTATAATGTGGTAGAGAATGCTTTATAGGGTTCAAGGAAATGCAAGGTTGAATGAATGAAATGCAGTATAGAAAATACTCAATATGATTTCAACAAAACAATGTAATCACTTTTCTCTGGCAATCCCCTCCCCCCCTTGATGCAATGCAAGGAAATGGAAGGAAGCACACAGTTCTCAGAAATGCAATCAACTGTAATTCAGTTCACCCCAGCAAGCTTACACTACAGAAGTTGAAAACACAGGCAAAATGCTTTTATATGTGCTAGCAATGGATGAGAAATATGCTGGAAATGCTTTTAATTCCCTTTCAGAGGTTCAGGGTGAGTGGTATCTAGTTAATATTAGCTCAGGCTCACTCTTGCAATGATTCAGGAATGATTAGCAGGTTAAACGAATTTCTGGCAAATGGAAGGCAAGCAGCAGCTGATTTTACATGTGGAGAAATTTGCAAATCGCGGTAAAATTCACGGATGCGCCGAGCGCTATTACAGAGGAACCACTATCTCTATCGTTTTGGGGTCCTAGGAAAGCCTAGGATCTCAGCTTCCAAATGAAAGTTACTGCAAGTCTCTAAGACAAACGGTCGCGGAGATATGAGCGATTTTGTGAAGGTCGTTTTTCAGATTTGAAATTTTAAAAGCTCAAAATGACAAGTGACAGATTTTGCAGCTAGAATGACAGGTGACAGATTTGGAGCTATCAGGCAGTTCTACTTAGGTTAAATAGATTGAATTAGATGAATTTAAACTAAGAGATTGGTTCTACACAGTTCTGCTGGGTACTCACACTATATTCTTGAATTAAATGGGCCTCATCACGGATCTGGTCAGGGTTTTAGACTGGGCTCTGGTCTCTCTCTGGGCACAGCGTCTGGTCTCTGGAACTGCTCGCTCTCTGGTCTGGTCTCTTAGTTCTGGATAGATTGAAGCCTCTAGTTTGGCTTTCTGGAGGTTGATGAATTTGAAGTCTGGATCTCTGGATGTTGTATGGTCCGGCAGAGCGCGTTGCAGCAAATGGAATTGAAGGTCCCTATCTGTCCTGTCTGTCTGCTTTTATGTGTTTTGAGAGTGGGTGGGTATGTTGGTCATAACTAAACTTGCCCCTCTCACTTGTCATTGGTCAAATTTCCATTCCTCACTTGATTGGCGAAGCTAAGTTGTGTCAGAGTGATGTCATTTTATGGCTTGCAGATAGGACACTCCTCTGTCAGATTGCACACATTCTATATTTGATAACAAAAGACATATTTCACAGTTACACAGTTGCTTGAAATTACATATACATGGTGTGGCTGAATTTAGCCATGTCTCTGTCCAAATCTGTTGTTTCTAAGAGCTTGCATTCAGAAATGGCACATAATTGACTTTTTAACTGATTTTTCAATTTCTGACATTGACCCAACTTTACATACATGTGCGAAGGGAGTATGGACATTAACTGATGAAGTTTCAGATTTTTAACATGCATACATTTAGAGTAATATCCACTATTCCGCTGACACCCCCCTGAACATACCACCGGTTCTAAAAACCTCTTAAACTGTGGGCAGAAAAATCACAAGAATTATGGTATCATTTATAAAATTTTCACATGTCCGCTCTATGAATGATCCATCTTTTTAAAGTTATGTTCTGGCTCCAAAGGGGTGTGGTTTCCTCTCAGCACAAGGTAGAAATACTGGTTTATCCAGTTCTGCCAAGCCAGCTTCTGTCTCCAGTTTCTCCCCCTCCCAGTTTCTGCCAAGAGTAAGCCACTTTTACGACCCCTGCAATATAAGATTTGCTTGGGTCCTGAAAGGCTTATTGTTCAAGAGGAAGCCATTTATGATCCTCTCAATAAACCCTCTGCCTGGGTGAAGGGAGTTGCATTGTTCACTCTCCTGCAGAGCACAGGTAATTCAATTATCAGATAGATGGTATATCCTTTTGTGTGGGCATCAGAAGGCAGCTAAGCCTGGGAATGCATTTGTTCAAGTTTCACTCCTGATGGGGGTAGTTGTCAAGCAAAATCAAGTTCCTTAAGCCAGACTTTCAGCTAACTGTCATGTTTTTTGTTGCTTTTTAAATTAACTTGCAATTTTACACATGCAGCTAGAATGCTGATTCTAAGTGCAAAACTATGACATTTCAACAGTTACAAAGGCATGTGACACCAAACATAGGTCACTCATTTAATCTAAACATTTTCGATTTTAGTGTCTTTAAATCCAGTGCAACTTAAACTGCTGACTCCATAGCTCAGCCAGTTTTGTTATAAGCATTGTTCTGGGCTCTTCATTTCCCAGATTTTGTAGGCACACAAAACTCCATTCTGCCAAATGTCTGCTGGTGTTCAGTGAATATTTTGCACATATTGTAATGTTTGAAAATAGGCATTTTGAGCCTGCCTTCAGAGAAACACAGGGTGGTTTTAAAACGCCGGCTTTTGGATAGTGGTGAGTACTGGTACTGCACCCATTTTTGGGATTTAACAAATGAATTCCCTACAATTCTAAGTTGCATTTGGCAATCAGCATTGCCATTCCCAATGGTTCCAGACTACTGTGCGGGTAGTCCAATGGTGGTTTTAAAGCGCTTTGAAGCTAACCGGCGCTACTGTTTTTCCTTTGGCAACCCATTTCCCTCATGGCAACCCGGCCTTTCATTCTCGCACTGGTGGGTGGCAAGTGAGGCAACCATTTTGGTGGGCGCACAAACTGCGCAGCTTTCCTGGATTTCGGCGCACGTGTGGGTTTTCCGCCATCTTGAATTTTCTAAGCCCACAGCACCAAATGTTGCAGCATGATTACTTGCACGTGGGTCAAGACACCCAACAGGTATCCAGATCCTAGAGTGGTTAGATAACATAGTCACTTTTAAATGTTTTTAAGGTTTTTTTTGGTGAATGAAGTGGTTGTTTTTAGGAATTGTGTAAAATGTATTAAAAACACATTAGAAGTTATTCATTGAATTGCATTTAACGATTAATTGTTTTTGAATACAATTGGTATTTTTAACTATTCCTCAACATGAGTTGGAACTGTTAATTGTTAAACGTTTCCCCAGATGGAAAATATTAATGATATAGATCGGTAACCTCTTCACATACAGTTTAGAAACAACGGGACAGAGCTCCCCCTGTAATGACCATATGAATGTTAGAACAAGTGAAAGAGAAGAAGTAAAGGCAAGAAGAGATAACATTGGCCCTGAGCCTGAGTCCGGTAAAACGCTGGGTCCCATAGTTACAGGCCCGGCGAGTGGCTTATTGCTATTAGTACCCCGGCCCGCTGGACCAGGGTTCTAATAGCATTGGTTTTTTGTTCTGAAAAGCACCAGCATTTCGGAACAGAAACATTTTTTTTTTTAAATGGCTGTGGGGAAGGGAAAACGGGGTCCGTATTCCCTTTCCATGGGGGCCATTTAAAGTGTATTGAAAAAGGTAATCAAATAAAATGGCTGCCATGGAAAGGCGAGAAGGGACTACGTGTAATCCCTTTTTCCTTTCCATGACGGCCTGTCGCGGATCGGGAGCGGACTCACTGGGGATTGGGGGCCTGGGGGGAGGAGAGAGGGGGAGGGAACACACTTACCTCGCTCCCCAGCGGGGGAGGTTGGCAGCCTCCAGCCGTGTGGTGGCTCGGAGCAGGGATTACCCTGTTCCAAGCCTCCTCATTGGCTGAGGGGCTGCCAACCCCCTCAGCTGGGGACAAAGGAAAAGAAAGTCCGGAGAGGGATTCCCGGTCGGGTAAAGCCCTGGCAAGGGCCAATCAGATTGCATGTTACAATCTGATTGCCCCTCGCATGGTACTAATAAAAAATATACACAACTTTTCGGCCAGTGGCCCTTACATTCATTTCTAAAACTTGGAGTCATGATTGGCTACCATTATATTCACACTGGGAGGGGTGCATCTCTGCAATCAGCAATCTGTTAATGACCAGCCAGGCTCTCTTGGACACCCGAGCACCTCCTGGGATCTCACCCGACACCCCTCATGCTTACTGTGTATGGTACCGCTAAAGGAAATACTGCCAAATGCTAAAAGAAGCCCAAAGGCAGTGAATGCCCGTGCTGAATAGGAGCAATTCCATGTTAGGATCTATGTGGCAATTACATTATATCATTTTACCGCAAACTGTGGTGATGATTGTGAGGATGAAGTAATGTAACACTTAAATACTCAGGCCAGTGACTTGTACCGAGTCGGTGGATTGATGTCACAGTAAAGACACCAGGGATGCTTATCAATGGGCAAGGGATTTGTGTGTTGGCCCTTTTAATTCCCTATGCTCCCCTTGAGCGCAGAGGGCCAGATTCATGGAAAAGTCTGCATTTCTCCCGCAATTGCCTTGTGCCGAGAACGACACTGTGTGAGCCTGCGTGCATAATAAAAAATGCGTGCCCTGTGTATTCATGGAATTTACTGCACAAAGTAACCGCATTTGAAAGTCTCGCCCGGAACACCCCCGACACGCCCCCACGCTCCCCCGGGCACAAATACAAGCACCCTTTAGAAAGTGCGTTTGGTCCCCTGCAAGCAGGTCTGCATCCTGGGGACCCAATACAAGCTCCCCCGTAACTATGATTGATACCTCATAACTTGGGTTAAACTCTGAAAATCTGTGTGCAAACTCCCGTAAACCGTTCCTTCACCCTGCTATACTGTGTACGGGAACACCTAAGTTAGATTGGAACCCTGGTTGAATACACGCACCCCTAAATCTGACATGCAAACCCACCTCCGCGCTGCGATTCTTCTGGTGGAGTAGAGATTGAGGGATTTGTGTGACCATTTCTATGCAGAGATGCTGCACAGTTGGTTCCATGAAAACATGTTGTTTGGCGCAATTGTGGGCTTGCGAGTGACTGCCTGTGGGCCGTCCCTCGTAACACCTACTTTTTTGCGTGTCCTTCCCCATTTTCTGTATTCTGTCCCCTTCCCAGCCCCCTGTGCAAGCCACGCCCAAAGTCTCGCCGGCTTGCAGAGACATGCTGAGCCTGCGCAAACTCCGCGCAAGTCCTGGAATAGTCCCACACATTCGATTCCATGAACGGTCGAACAGGATTTTGCAGCCAGTTTGGTGCGCAAGTTCAGTATTTCCCATGCAAATAACTCCATGAATCCGGCCCACAGCATGCAATGTCCATTGTGCATGAGGAAAGAACAGCAGCACGTGTGGAGCAGGGAGCGCGCAACCAGGCAGATCAAGAGTAGGAGCTGCCTACCAGAGCGTCCTGCCCATATTCACCTGAGTGCTGCCCCTGGCTAGATTTCCACTAAAAATAAATCAGTATAATACAATAACTTGGCGTAGCGTAATTTTATTCCAGAACATCTTCACATCGCAACAATGTCAGTAAGGATGCGATTAAACATTCTGCTCACCAGATCGATGCGAAGCGAGTGCACACAACAGATCACTGCCAACTCCAGGTACGTCAACAATACAGGGGCAGCAATAGAGAGACAACTTTGAGGTGTTACTAGCCCAAGATGCTCAAGGACTGCATGATACAAGGCTACGGCAGGAAAACTGTGATCTGGATCAATGCGCTGGGTATGGACGGCCAGAGGACATGTATTACCTTACAGAGGGCTTTAAGCGGGCCGGGGCTAGCTGGGGTGGAGCCCTGGCAGTCTCAGAGAATTTAGTTTGAGACGGGAACCTGCTGGGAATCACTAAAGTCCCCTGGGAACCACAGCACACTGTAAGCCAAGGTATTTTTTTCTAAAGCCTGAAGCTCTTGTGTATACTCGAGAGATTCAGGCAATAGAAATAAGCCCAACCCTTTCTTCCTTTGTTTCGTAGACCTCTGCCAAGTACCCCTTTAGATGGAGATGCATGGATCATCAACCTCACACTGCAAAGGGGTGCCAAGTAGGAGGTCAGAGCCGTAATTAAGCGTCAACACTTACCTCACCTGAGGCCGCCTGTTAGGGCATTGTCCTTATGCGAAATCGAGGCGTGGCTCTTAAGGGGCCGTGGTTGAGAAGGGGTGTGGCCTATCAGGCGCATTCAGGTCAGGGAAGTGTTGCCTCTTAATTGCTGCGTCCCCTTTTTGGCCACGCCTCCATAAGCGCCTCGGCTCAGTTTTGGATACCACTTAAAGCACAGCCTTACCATGAAGAAAAGCTAAAAAAAGTGCACCACAAACGCTGGCAGGTACAACAAGGCCATGATAAGAGTAAAAAAGTGATTCAACATAAAAGGGAAACCAAAGCCAGAATCTCGGTGGGACGACCTGATGCTGCGCGAAGAACTTGTGGTGGAGAAAACATGAATCCCACATCGGCAGGCTCGGACTGGCCTATAGGGCAATAGGCCCATGGCTGAAGCGAAAACACAAAATGCTGGTGTCGGCCAGGTTTTTGGATCAAACTGGCCACTTTTTTAGCCAATTTGGCCCAGTTTGATGAGCTACTTCATTACATGGCTAATAGTTATGAACAGTGTTGACGAATAAATATTCTTTAAAATGGACAATTTGCATTAGATTTTATTAAAAAACTCTCCCTTGGGTACTATTAAAACAGCATCACAAAAGGAATGAATGGCCATGTGCAACGTTTTTTGTGCCCGTGACAATTTTACGGCCCAGTCTGACCCTGCACATCGGGCAAAGTCAGGACAGAGCACGGAAGAAGTGGCAATGCCCACAATTAAAGAACTCAGGGGAGGGCCAGCAGAGAGAGAACCACAGAGTAGAAAGAAAGTACGACAAAAGCCTTGCAGGACAGAAACACTTGATGAAACGCCGGCAGGCACAAAGAGGGACGCTACTGCTGCAGGAGCTTCACCCATGACACAATAACCAGAGACTGCCACACAAAGAAGAAGACATGAGCAAACTACAAACATGTAGTGCATTTCATAAGAGTGTGCAACACTATAGAGGCTAGAAGCAGAGCGCCGCAGCAGTGACAGCACACCTTTGGATGCAAGCAAGAAAATACCCGCCTGCAGTGTACCAAGCCTACAACAGGATCATTCATAATGCGTCTGTGCACAGGTGTTTCTAGGTGCGACAAGACAAGGAGGGAGGACAGAAGGAGGACAAAACAACCATCTTACTAGGCCTTGTGTCATTCATATCGTGCAAGTACGGGGAAGGGTGAGAGGGGAGAAGTGCCAAGGTGGGTGGTGAGGGGAGAAATGCAGGCAACTCACCAAGTGCTGCTGGAGGGTGGCTCATAGGCGCAGACAGATCAGGGACTGTTGGTTGCAGATACAGACCCTTAAGTGCTGGGGGACACCAGAGGCAGTGCAAAGGCAACTGGGCATGCAGAAGCCTGGGCCCGAATTTCAGTGGGTGGCCAGGTGACCAGTGTACGGAGCAGTCGGGGACATCAGCAAGGAAGAGAGTAAGCGGAAGTGAAGAGGAAGGTCTTGAGTTCTTCTGGAACTAGAGATGGTTCTCCTCAGTTTTAGAGAGGCAGGGAGGTTGTCCTAGATGGAGGCCCCCGCTGAGGAAAGAGATCTACCCCCACTCTCTGCTTGGAGAAGCGACTGACCCTCAGAGCATTGTTTAGGAAGAGAAAGTTGGAGGTTGTACGGTTCCTGGCCCCAGAAAGCCTTGTGGATGATGCAAAGGGTCTTGAACTTGATCTTTGCAGCCACAGGGAGCCAGTGGAGAGATTTCAGGGCTGGAGAGATACAATCTCTGGACTTCAGGCCAAGGACAAGTCTTGCAGCCCTATTCTGGATGAGTTGTATAGGGAAAAGAGTAGAGGCAGGCAGATTTAGAAAGAGGTTGTTGCAATAATCCAGTCTACAGAGAACCAGGGCTCTGGAGACAGCGAGCTTCTGAGGGAAAGTGAGAAAAGGAAGAATACCTCTGACGAGGTGCAGCTGATAGTGAGACTTATTAGAGATGTCAGAGATGTGAAGAGAGAAGGAGGGGGTGGAGTCGAAGATGACAAAAAGATTCTTGGTCTTACAGGAAGGAGCAGGAAGAGGGCCTTGTGTGGGTGACCAGAGAGAGAGAGGAAAGGAGTGAGCAACTGTTCTGATGAGGAGGATCTCAGTCCTACTGGTATTAAGGCAGAGATCATTGGCAGCACACCACTCCTGGATTGCGGCCAGAAAGTCAGGTGTGAGAGAAGGAGAAGAGGTTGCTGAGAAGAGCCTGAAGGAGAGCTGGGTGTCATCCGCATTGCACTGAAAGTTAGAGCAGAAAGTAGGGATGCAGTGGGCAAGAGGTGCCAGGTAGTTGTTGAAAAGCCAGGGATAGAGGTTAGACCCCTGGGGAACACCACAAGTAGAGAGAGAGATAGAAGAGAGGAAAGGCTCAGGCTGGATCTGGGAGGGTCGGTCCGTGAGAAAAGAAGTCAACCAGGACAGGGCCTGACTAGTGATACCCAGGATGTTGCGGAGGCATTGAGCAGGATGGAGTGGTTGGCCATGTGAAACGCTCACCTGGTATCCATGGGGACGTCACTCAGCCTGTTCTGACCTCTTACGACCTCGAACCCTTCCCTGGATGCTATTTGACTGGAGCCTGGGCATGAAACACAGGATTGGTAGAGTTTAACTCCCTATTATCTCTGTGTGCTTGAACCCCTTCTTCCCCGGGGTCCAACCGTTCCCTTTGATCCACAGCTCACCTTGTTTTCTTGGATAGTGTGCTCTCGGTCCTGCCTTCAGCGCAGGGGCGCGTTGATTGATGCAAGGCTCATTGCTGCCTAGTTACTTCACTGGCAAGAGTCCGACAGGTAAGTATAATGAGTCTTTTGAACAGTTCTCTAACTTCGTTCCTTTCCTTCCTTAGATGATGGCCAGCGTCCGGGGATGGCGGCGTGCTGCTGAGATGAGTAGTGCTGAAGGTGAGAGAGAGCGCGATGTGCGATGCACCCCTTTCGTATTTGCATTGAACTGAGTTTTCTTTCTGTGTATTTTAGGTGCTGCAACGTTTTCAGCGTGCATGCCGGTTATGAAGAACAAATGCGGTGGGTGAGCGTGGTATGCAGCGCCTCTAGATGTTTCCACACTAACCTGGAGTGTCTTTTCCCTCTTGCAGATGGATGAGAAGTTCCGGAGACAGAGTTCCCCCAGAGCGGCTGGGATTCAGGTAAGCGTTTGAAGCTTGTACAGTATTTAAAAATAAGTGAAGATTTGCTGAATGCTTACTAATGCCTTTTTTGCTGTTCTTTTCCTTAGGAAGCGGCGTGCCGGGATGGGAATGACACCGCCGAAGATGCCAGCAGAACAGAAGGAGCGATGACTGATGGGCAGAAGTACCGCAAGGTAAGGCTGTTCCTAACGGCGTTCTTGTTCTTGCAGGAGCTGAGCGCAGAAGAAAGATGCAGGCCTACTGGAGATCAATCCGAACACGGTGAGTGTCACACTGCAGGTGCAGAAAACACAAAGCATGTTTCTCAGCCTGGGTGTGGCTTAAATAGTCTCTGAGTATCCCAGGTGCCTCTGGGCTGAACCACAACCAAAAGACTAGACCGCACATATAGTTCTGGGAACCGAAATATGTGGGGGCATCCATCTTGTCCCCATCAATGTGTGGAATCAGAAAAAATATAATATTACGGCTGTTACACCAAGCAAAGGAAAATACACCGACACGGGTTTGTAAAGATTCCCAGAATCTTTATTACAAAACTGAACAGTATTGCACAAAGCACACAAATAGCTATAGCTATTTGGCTGTCAATACATCACAAAGACCACCAGCAGGGTTCAATGTGAGCAGTGAGCAGAATTTCCTAGCTGGACATCAGAGTATTTATACAATTTGTTATAATGATGTCCAGCTTCTTACAAGTTACTAATACATTGGGCTAGGGTCGCGCCAGGTTCACTTTCCTAATTTACATATCTTGTGCATGTGGTTTACTTTTGAATACATTTACTAACACACTCTATTATTCTTTAATTTAACATTACACTCTTTACATATTGTTTTAATACAGATTAAACAAATGTTTCGCATATCGTATTTTGGGTAGCATTACTGTTCTTGCAGTTTAACATTTGCTAATTCAAGTAATCCCCTGATCCAGAGGTCAACAAAGGACAAGGTCTACATGACCCGAACATGTAGCCTGAAGGCAGGTTGGACATTAACCCACCTACAGAGGTTGAAAAGGTTAAGGCAAGAACAAGAGCACACGAAACGGCCATTTTAGACTACAGGGTGACTTTTACACAGCAAGAGAACCTAAAATGGCGGTTTGATTCAAGATGGCGGCTTACATCAATTTCTAAGGTCAAGACCTTGCCGTGGAGAGTTATTCGCGTACAATTTTAAGCAACTTGGCGTAGGCCAATATACATACAATCGTTACAATAGGAGGTATAATTTAATATCCAGTTTGACAAACCCTCCATTTGGCCTATGCCAAGTGCTAACACTACTTCTGATCTCCTTGCAATAACTCCATACGTCATCGTCCATACACCCTGAATCATTGTCTGACATATCTATTGCCATTAGATCTGACACCAGAGTTTCTTTTAACACATACTCTTTGGAAACCTTTTCTGGGGCGTATATTTTATGCCCTAGTACACTCGTTGCTTGCGTGCAACATCCCCCTAATACTGAGCATATACCAGGGAGACACTATATACAACAGCAAAGAAACAGAAAACCTACCAAGATAATCAGCAGGGCCGAAAAAAACTTCCATCCCCATGACCGTAGGAGGTCCCAAAACCATGCACTAAGTTCCCAGTTTCCCTCAGGAACATGTACTTCTGAACTAAGAACATGTAGATTTTGGATAGCCCTAAAGATCGTCGGAGAGGAGTCTGGTACGTAAACGCAGCAAGCATACCCCACTAATTTACATACTCCTCCACGCTCAGCCAGAATGACATCTAATGCCATCCGGTTCTGAAGGGCCACTAACCTTATTGCTTGCTGTTCTAACGTCATATTATAGAGTATGTCAGTGGTCCGATTGATGGTTTTCTCCAATACTCTCGCTAGTCCCCTGATATCTTCTGAATTCGTAATTTACCCAAAAAATGGCAAAAAAGGATTTCATGATATCTCCTAGAGTTTGCGCTGGAGTATCCCCTTTCACACCTCGTCGTGGACGAGTTTTCGAAACATCTGCAGTACTAGGAATAAACACCCCAGGTAGTAGAATCCCTAAATAGCAGGTTCCTTGCCAATCGCTGGGCAACCATGGAAATGCCACATTATCGCAAACAAAATAGACAGGTTCGCCTACGTACAGAGGTCTGTTTTCACTAGTCAAGTTCGCAATGTTGGCGCACTTTCTAAAATTACCCATTGACCGTGTTCCATTCCTCTGTATGCAGAAGGATACTGAATCGAGGCTATGATTGACAGAGTAAGATGGAGGCGTGGCATCCTTATTGCCTGTATGAGCCATTTAGAAAGAGATTAAAGACTGAAAAGGACGAGACAATCTTTCAGAGGGCCTAACAGAAGCAAAGTTTGGCTTACTTCTATTTGCGAAAAGCGAGCAAACCAGGGGCATCAAAACATGCTTTTCAAAGTTATTTAAATTTGTACCATCAAAGTTCCCTGAGATGCTGTCATTCCATCGACCAAAAAATAGTGCTCTAAGGGAAGCGTAACAAGCAGTTTGTCAAAGGTAAAGGATGAATATACCAACCTAGCCCCTTATCCCCATGTTGCAGTAAATGCAAACAAATCCAACAATCGGTTTTATAAAAAATTGCATGAGTGGCATTCATGATTAACAAAAGGGTATTATTCTGATAGTTCCGTCTATGCAAAGAATCTCTAGGCGACAAAGTATGCAATTGCACGGAAGGAGTGGGGATAACAGATACATTTTCAATACGTAAAAAGTCCACTAACGGATATGCTTCCTCCAGATACCATAACCCAAAACCAACAGTTACTAAAAATCCAGTTATTATCACAAAAAGGCAACAATACACTTTGGGGGTCCCCTTACACGCTTGATCATTGTCTCTGCTAGTCACATGTTTATCTAAAAGTTCGGTACGAGTGGTAGCGGGTGCAGGCATTGTAATTTTCAACCAAAAAGACACCAATTGTTTGTTTGCTGGCGACTCCAGTCGCACGTCTTCTTAATGTCTTTCCCACAACCCTTAGCCAACAGAATCTTCTCGTACAGTCGGGCCAAAAGGCAAGCCCTCAAAGGATTTTCTCAATCGCCCAGTCAAACCATGCTGTACGTTTACTTCCTTGGACGCACGTTATATTTCGCAGTTTCTGGTGAGGAGAAAGTGTTGTCACTTCCTCCTGGAAGTGGCGAATGAATGGAAATGGGATCAGAAAAGGACTGATCCGGAAGTTCCACTGTTGGCGAGTGCGGAGACAAGATGGCCGTTTTGTCTGGCCTTGCGGATTCTGAAGCGGTCTCCGATTCTCCCTTGTTGGTTCTTGCTGTTTCGGGCCCACTAGTTACAGCAGTGGGAAGGGATTCTGTATCTTCTGTATCGAATGGCACATGTTGTGGGATCCATTCGGTTTGCGTCGCATGAATCCAGTTCTTACGACCCGCTACCCGCACAGCAGTCTGGGTGACTAGCAGGACTTGGTAGGGACCCCTCTACCAAGGTGCAAGGCAAGACTACCTCTCAAAAACCTTTGTGAGGATCCAGTCCCCCGGTCGTAGACTGTGACCAGGACCCTCGAAGCGTACAGGTAATGCCTCTCGCACCTGGTGATAAATTGAAAACCGATTTTTAGTCAACTGGTTACAGTAATCTGAAAGAAGCACATTTTCTATATCCCGTAGTGAGCGGCTTTTTGGCAAACCCCAAATATTGGCAGGTCTCCCCATTACCACCTCAAAGGGAGAGAGCCCAGTCTTAGTTTGAGGGGTTGTTCTCATTGATAGTAACACGATGGGTAAGGTGTCTGGCCATTTTAGCTTGGTGCCAGCACACGCCTTAGCAAGCTTGTTCTTTATAATGCCATTATGCCTTTCCACTAATCCGGCACTTTGGGCATGTCTGGCCGAATGGAACCGTTTGTCAATCTGTAATCCTTTGCAAATTTGTAGGATTACAGTAGTGATAAAGTGTGGCCCATTATCTGACCAGATGACTCTCGGCAGCCCGAACCTAGGAAAAAACTCTTTCAACAGAGTTTTTGCTGTGGTTATGGCCGTTGCATCTCTAACCGGGAAAGCCCTCAACCCACTTACTAAAGGCACAAATGACAACCAAGACATATTTAAGATTGTTACAAACAGACCATGCAGCTTTGGACAAAACGCTCCGCAGTTTTGAAAATCTTATCATTGGCCCATACATTGTGTAGAATTTTAGTCAATTTTCGCGCACAAACATGTGTCGGACCATGAGCCATAATAACCATCATTGTAATGTAGGAGTCAGGGAGTAACCATTTTCCTTCAATATTGTCTACCCAACGCCCATCGTCATCCAATCTCCCTGCACCCTCAATACATCTCTTAGTTTCCTCTATGGTAGCATTTGCTTGAATATCTTTTACAGCATCGATACTTTCACCCAAAGTGCAAACATTTACAATTTCTTTTACAGCATACATTTCTGACCTGAAATCAGTGGCAGTTTGTTTAGTTATCTGATCGGCAAAATCATTCCCTTTTCCTACATCATCTGTAACATTTTGATGTGCTGAACATTTTATGATAGCTAACTGAACAGGGAGTGCGAGTGCTGAAAGTAATCGCATTATTAAAGTGCCGTGCTGGATTTTTGTTCCGTGCGAGGTCAAGAAACCTCGTTCTTTCCAAAGTCTACTGAAATTGTGGGCCACCCCAAAAGCATACTGACTATCGGTATATATATTTACTGTAAGCCCTTCAGAAAGCTCACAAGCTCGAGTTAACGCTATAATTTCTGCGGCCTGCGCAGAATTATGCATAATTCCTTTAGTTTCCACAATCGTGTTTAAAGTAGTGACGGCATAAGCAGCCGTGGATGTACCGTCTGGAAGTTTAAAACAAGAGCCATCACAAAATAGCTCTCCTTGTGGGCTATTCAAAGGCGTGTCTTTCAGATCGATTCTGCCTTTAGTCTCCTGTTCTGTCATATAAATGCAATCGTCTGACATATCGTCACCATCAACAGTATCTTGCGAGACAGGTAAAAGTTCAGCCGGATTTAATACACAACACCTCTGAATTTGAATGTGGGGGGCAAACAAGATTAGTTCATATCTTGTCAATCGTACAGAAGTGAGGTGTTGCGTTTGAGTTCTATTCAATAAAATATTTACAGAATGTGGTACCATTAGGGTTAATGCATGACCCAGGACCATTCCCTCACTCTCTTTTACAGACGCAGCAGCAGCAGCAACAGCGCGCAAACATCTTGGCAAAGCGCATGCCACAGGATCAAGGGCGGAGGAATAGTAACCGCACGGCCTATTATTCCCTCCATGCTCCTGCGTTAATACAGCCAAAGCACATCCATCACGTTCATGCACAAACAATATAAAGGCCTTGTCATAATTCGGAGTTCCTAAAACCGGCGCTGAACACAGCACGGATTTGAGCAAATCAAATGCGGTCTGGTGTTCCAAAGTCAATGGCAATGGCAAAGAAATGCCCTTCTTTGTCAAAGCCAGCATTGGTTTAATCGTTAACGAAAAGTTAGGGATCCACAATCTACAATAAGAAGCCATACCTATCAAGGCTCTAACTTCCTTCTGCGTATCTGGGACAGACATGCCAGATATAGTCTTTATTCGTTCAGGTGTTAACCGTCTTCCCTCCTTTGACAGGAGGTAGCCTAAATATGCGACCTCCTGACAACAATATTGGAATTTTTTAAGTGAAGCTTTGTGGCCATGTTTTGCTAGATGACAAAGCAACAACACGGTGCCTTCTTTACAGGCGCTCTCAGAATCAGCAACCAAGAGGAGGTCATCTACATACTGTAGTAATGTGCAAGTAGTAGGCAGCTCGAGAGTATCGAGCTGCTCTTTCAATGCCCTACTATAAATACTTGGACTCTCAGTGTACCCTTGTGGTGCACGAGTGAATGTAAACGAGCGTCCACCTAGGGTAAACGCGAACAAATACCTGCTATCCTTGTGTATGGGAATACTGAAAAACGCGTTTTTAAGATCAACAACGCTAAAATTAGTGGCAGAGGCTGGAATCATGGTTAGTATCGTTGTAACATCAGGTACAATAGGAAATTGAGGACACACAATTTTGTTAAAAGCATGTAAATCAATTATAAAACAAAAGGGAATCGCATTATCACCTTTTTTGTATACTGGCAAAATGGGGCTGTTACATAGGCTACCCGTAATCTCCTCAATTACTCCATGATGCACAAAATCAGAAACTATACATTTCAAAGCCTGTTCGCCTTCAACTGAGATCTTATATTGTGGGATGCAAGGCAATTTTACTCCATGTTTCAAAATAATTTTAGCAGGTTCAATTTGAAGAATGCCCACATCATTATCATCAATTGGCCATAAGCATTCTGGAACATTACTAAATTCTGGCGGTAAAGGTCGAGTCAAAAACTGAGAGGCGAGTGATTGCTGAGGTGAAATTGTTAACCGAACTCCGTCCGGAGAACAATGTATTACTGCATGCAATGCCTTCAAGAAATTTAGCCCCAGCAAGTTCTCCCCACAGTTTGTGGTAAGTAGAAATGGACACTGTTCCGTGAAGGGACCCAATGTTATCGGTACCGGCAAAGAGACCGGACAAACTACAGGTGTGCCTGAAAACCCTAACGTTGGACTGCCTTGACATGGGAATATTTGGAACCCGTGAATGATCAATGGAACATTTCTGTGCTCCTGTATCTTCTAAAAATAGATGCTTCCTATTTCCCACTGCCATCTCAACGTAGGGGCCTTTCTGATGAACGGGAATAGGCGTAGGTTCCAAATCCTGCTTCGGGCAATCCTAGCGAAACAGAATATTATCAAAAGGAAGCTCTTCAGAAAGGTACGTGGCAGAAGGGTGATCAAAAATGTTTCTATTATCCACATTCGAAACTTGCTTATCCTGTGAAGGAGGTTGCTGTGATTCTGGTACAAACTGACCTCTACCAGGGCCCCCTGCACCTGCACTCTGGATCGTCTACCCATGTTCCCAAATGACCTTTGCTGCAAGGTCGGACAATTTGCGGGCCAGTGGCCTTCCTGCCGGCAATAGTCACACTGGTTAATGGTTACCGGAGCCAAGGGCGCACTTCCCTGTGGAATGTACTGACCTCTAAATTGATTACCCGCTCTAGGGTTTCTGACAATCTGTTGTAATAAAACTTTTGTTTTCAGGTCACCCTTTTTTTTCTCAAGTTTTTCCTTTTCAGTATTTACCCGATTTTCATAGGACTGAGCCATATGCAGTACTTCTTATTGTGACTTCGCCTGCCAAGCGCGTTCAGAAGACATAATCTGTAACTGGATGTCAGGCAGCAATCCACGTGCAAATTTGTCGACAAACAGCCTTTTCCCTGACTCTGTGCCTAAGTCTTGTCCACTGAAATCTGAGAATAGCTGCTCGAACCGTTTGAAGAAATCGGTAGCACCCTCAGACTTTCCTTGGACAAAGGTGGTAAGCTTGTACCAAATGATTCTTTTTTCAGGAACCATAGTTTTCAATTTTACAATAATTCTATCAGGCAAGGTTAATATCACTTGAGGCGGTCGTTCGCCAGCTGGTCTTTCTCTATCTAGCCTAACCATGTTATCCCATGTATCTCCCAACCCAGGTATGTCATCTATAGTCCTGATCTGTTTCTACAAATCGACTGGTAGGAGTACGGCAAATAATAGGTCAATATCACTTAAAGTGAATAACGACAACTTTAAGACCGACTCTATTTCTTTATAGAAT
This sequence comes from Ambystoma mexicanum, assembly GCF_040938575.1. Lineage (NCBI taxonomy): Eukaryota > Metazoa > Chordata > Amphibia > Caudata > Ambystomatidae > Ambystoma > Ambystoma mexicanum. Next base: position 1,208,765,167 of record NC_090936.1, on the reverse strand, counting down.
CCGGTCGGATTTTTTCTTATATCGGGAATAGATTGTTTTATGGTGTTCACTTCCTGTCTTGAAAACGGGACGTGAACAAACTGTGATACGTAATGTGCAGGAATTTCTCCCGTGACTATACCTCGTCCAGCATCGGCCGCAATCTCAACTTTCGGGACAAATGTCAGAGGGACCTCTCTCATAGGCAATGTAGACAGCTCCAAACGCTTACTAAGCAACAGAGCCAAATCAAGCGCTAGGGCAATCGAAGAAGTATCAATCGAAAAAGCTCTCTTATCACTCAACAATTCGGCGGGACAACAAATCTTTCTTTTTACACACTCATTCTGCAGGTGCGCTACCATCACCTGTATCACTTTCTTTGGCATTTCTAATGTATACTGACTATATGTGTCATATACTTCATCTGGAGTTATCGACATATCCGAAATCCATTTTATCGCATCCTTTATACAAATTCGCGCTTCCTCACCTTTTAATTCACGGCGAGGAGAAAACCGTTACTGTAAATACATAATACCTAAAACTACCACCATCTGATTCCTCATTCTGTAACTCTTCCAACTCCTTCCTATACCCAAAAATCCTCTCAACATGCTCATATACCTTCTCCGCAGTATCTCTAGACAGCGCTAAAGTGTTCAAATCCCTTAACCCTTGCGGGAAATCTACATCATTTAATCTATTCCACTTTATACTCAAATGAGTCCCTTATCCTTCAATAAAAACATTTTTCTCGGGAATGCCTTTTAAATTTTCGAGTGTGGAAAAAACATCGGCTTGTTCACCCTTCTCCATACAATGTTTATCCCAAGCAATCAATTCACTCTTTTTATCTGGGGACACAGTATTACGAGTCACGACCCTTGGTCTCACTCCCTGGTCTACTACAAGCGATGCAGAATCACTTGGAAGAGGAAGAGTAGGCACATTCTGAATATCAACAGGTGAAGGCAAGGGGGCAGGCAAAGGAGTGACGGCTGGAAGAACAACAGGAGGAACAGCAGGGAGGACCGGAGGAACTGTAGGAGGGGGAACAACAACGGGAAGGGGCAAAGCGCCAGGAGGAGGGACGTACGGAGGTGGCGCGGAGGCATCGGGCCTTCGGTCATGCAAAAGTTTATTAATCAATTCATCTGACGTATGAAAATCTTTTGAAGGGTAGATTTTCTGAATGCCTAATTGAAACGCCCAGTCCGTCTTCCTAACTGACTCCAATTGTTTATTTTGGTCATATAACCGTGCCTTTTCGACACTTGTCATATGTCTACGCATATGTTTCTCTCTACTCTTCTGTTGCTGCAAAGCTTCTGTTTTCCAACTATGTAACGCGTCAAATGCTGCAGGTCTAGCCTTTTTCTTTACTAATACAGACTCTAAATATTCTATACGAGGGATTTCAGAACTACCATTGGTTGGCCACCAAAGATTAGAATTATGTCTGGTCTGTCTGTGCCAAATGTCATTAAATGCTATACTGCCAAAGCCTTTCTTACAGTACATAGTACATGCCGGCGACCCCTCCTGTGGTGCGGGATGGCTATCTTCCAAAGATTGTCTGTCGCTGCGGAATAATGCCCTAAAGCAGGCATACAATTTCCCAGGCATATCAAAGGTAACACCAGGTTCTGGTGTTACCTGGTTAAATAATTTTGCTCGCGAATACAATGCTCCAAATTCAAATTGTCAGGGTTAAATTAAGAATCGGGACACGATTCACATGACCAAAGGACTGGGAGGCCCGATCAGGTTACTAAGGAAAATGCTAAGGACCCACGTTTCGGGTGATTTTCAGCAAATTTACCCACCTCAAATATATGGACCCTCGGCAAGACGTCGTCTCAGGCTACAGCACACCGTTCAGGGATCAGATCGTGTAGTTTCGTCGAGGAATTCGCTTCTCGTCTAGAGTGGCCGTTTCTGTTGGCACCGCCCGATCCCGGTCCGATAGCCGAGCCAACCTTCAACGAGACACAGTCAATCTTGAAGGTCCCTATTCGGGCGCCATCTGTGGAATCAGAAAAAATACAATATTACGGCTGTTACACCAAGCAAAGGAAAATACACGGACACGGGCCTGCAAAGATTCCCAGAATCTTTATTACAAAACTGAACAGTATTGCACAAAGCACACAAATATCTATTTGGCTGTCAATACACCACAGAGACCACCAGCAGGGTTCAATGTGAGCAGTGAACAGAATTTCCTAGCTGGACATCAGAGTATTTATACAATTTGTTATAATGATGACCAGCCTGTTACAAGTTAATAATACATAGGGTTAGGGGCGCGCCAGGATCACTTTCCTAATTTACATATCTCGTGCATGTGCTTTACTTTTGAATACATTTACTAACACACTCTATTATTCTTTAATTTAACGTTTTACTCTTTACGTATCATTTTAATACAGATTAAACAAATGTTTTGCATATCGTATTTTGGATAGCATTACTGTTCTTGTTGTTTAACATTTGCTAATTCAAGTAATCCCCTGATCCCGAGGTCAACAAAGGACAAGGTCTACATGACCCGAACATGTAGCCTGAAGGCAGGTTGGACATTAACACCCCTACAGAGGTTGAAGAGGTTATGGCAAGAACAAGAGCACACGAGACAGCCATTTTAGACTACAGGGTGACTTTTACACAGCAAGAGAACCTAAAATGGCGGTTTGATTCAAGATGGCAGCTTACATCAATTTCTAAGGTCAAGACCTTGCCGTAGAGAGTTATTCGCGTACAATTTTAAGCAACTTGGCTTAGGCCAATATACATACAATCGTTACAATAGGAGGTATAATTTAATATCCAGTTTGACAAATGCACTACAAGTCCAATCCCCAATGTTATCCTATGGGAGTGAGTGAGTCTGGTGCCACAAGCGCCAAGTCTGACTCCAAGTGGGTCTTTGGAGGGATGGAGAGGCCCTTGAGGGCCATGTAGGTGATTGTGGCCTGGCTTCAGCCTGACATCTTGGAGGGCTGGGGACATGAGGGGCAGGAATCTTGACAGCACTCCCCCCAAGGCCCCTCTCAAGGTGGCTCTTCTGTCTGATCCTGGTTTGGTTGGATGGTTTTGATGAAATCGTCTAAGCAAGCGAGGTGCATGGTTGTACTCACAAGGCTCCCATGTCCTGTCTTGTGGACCATACCGCTTCCAGTCTACTAAGTAGTATCATTTGGATCTGACGTACTTTGATTCTAGGATGTCCTTGACTTCGAATTCTGGCTCCCTGGTGACTACTACTGGCTGCGGTGGCTTTGCTACCCGGGTCCCAGGTTGAACAGGTTTAAGGAGAGACATGTGCAACACAGGATGAATCTGCATGTTTGATGGCAAAGCATATCTGACCGCCACAAGATTTATCACAGAGGTGACGGTGAATGGACCCAGGTATCTTGGACGGAAAGTTCGGGCTCCTTTAATGGACACGTGTTTAGACGCCAGCCATACTTTGTCTCCTACTTGGTAGTTGGGGGCCTTTGCTCGGTCTTGATCAGCAAACTTCTTTTGGCGATTCTTAGCTTGAAGTAGGTGTTCAGCTGGCCTTTTAAAGGTTTGAAAAATGGTTGTGTGCAAGGTTTTGAATGCTGCATTTCCTGGGTTGTAGGAACGTCTAACTCAGAAGTACGTGGGTGCCTGCCATACATGGTATAAAAAGGTGTCTGCCCAGTGGTGGTGTGTGGGGAATAATTATAAGCATATTCAGCTATCCATTATAGGTTGAACCAGCTTCCTTCAGCTTGGTGTAACATGCAACGCAGATACTGCTCGAGCATCTGATTTGTCCTCTCAGTTTGACCATCCGTTTGGTGATGGTGACTGGTAGATAGCTGGATGTCGATCTGGGCCATAAAGCAGCATTTTCTCCAGAGGTTAGATACAAATTGAGTACCTTGGTCTGAGACCAAAACTGAAGGAAACCCATGGAGCCATACGATGCCTTCAAGAAATACCTTTGCCAGAGTGGAAGCATTTGGGACCCCCTTAAGAGGAATGAAATGTGCCATTTTTGAAAATAGGTCCATGACCACAAGAGTAGTGTCAAACCCTTCACTGGGTGGTAAGTCAGTAATAAAATTGAGGGACAACGTGTGCCAGGGTGCTGGTGGGATTTACAATGGTTGTAATAGCCCAGCCGGTTTCTGCTTGGATGACTTGTTTTGAGCACACACTCCACAAGATAGGATTAATTGGATAATGTCTTTACGCCACGTGGGCCACCAATAATTTCATTTTACCTTGGCTAGGGTTTTAGCGATTCCGGGGTGGCCCTCCATCAAGGAATCACGATAACCGGACATGACTTGATCTTTTAGTTCTTGGTTTGGTAAGAATAAACAATTCCTGAAGTAGGGCAACTGATCTTTTATCATGTAATGTTCTCCTTGTGCACTCCACGCTTGTAATTGCTCCAGACTCATCAGGTTTTGGATTTCTTCATGTAATTCTTTCTGAGTTATGGTTGCTGTGATTCCTAGGAGCTTCTCACTCGGGAAGATTGCTATTGGGTCAGCGGTCTGATACCCTTGCTCTTCCACCCCCATACGGGAAAGGGCATCGGCCTTCCCGTTTTTCACCCCTGGTCGAAATGTAATCACGTAGTCATATTCAGCAAAAAAAAGAGCCCAACGTAGTTGTCTTGAGGATTGGGCCTTTGCCGTTTTTAGGTACTGGAGGTTCTGGTGGTCAGTTATCACAGTGATTGTGTGTCTGGCGCCCAAGAGGTAGTGCCGCCATGCCTTAAAGGCTGACTTAATGGCCAGGAGTTCTTTGTCTGTGATAATTGAGTTCAGGGGGTGTGAATTTACACGACCAGAAGGCAACAGGGTGTAACTGGCCCGTTTCGGGGTCCTTTTGTGAGAGGACGGCTCCCATAGCCATGCTTGAGCTGGCCGTTTCCACCAGGTATGGGAGATCAGGGCGAGGGTGGCGTAAGATTGGGGCAGATGTGAATCTTGCTTTGAGTTCCTGGAAAGCCTCCTCAGCTTCTGTCGTCCACTGGAATTTTTTGTTGCTTTTCCTTAGAAATGACGTGATGGGATGTACGATTTGTGAAAATCCTGGGATGAACTGGCAGTAAGAGTTTGCAAAACCCAGCATACTTTGAACCCCCTTGAATGAATTTGGGAATGGCCAGTTCAGGATAGCATCTACCTTGTGTACATCCATTCGGATTCCATTCGGGCTGAGAATAAAGCCCAGGAATTCCACCTCGGAGACGTGGAATGAGCACTTTTCAAGCTTGGCGTTGAGCTGGTGTTGACAGAGTTTCTCCAATACAGATCGGACGTGTTTAACGTGGTCCTGCTTTGATGTGGAATATACTTGGATATCGTCGATGTACACTAGAGCACAGACATCAATCAATTCCTGTAGGACATCGTTCATGAAGTATTAAAATGCAGCAGGCGCGTTGCAAAGGCCAAAGGGCATTACTTGATATTCGTACAAGCCGTATTTGGTTCGAAAAGCGGTTTTCCATTTGTCCCCCTGTTTTACGCGAACAAGGTGATATGCCCCCTCACGTCTAGTTTTGTGTTGATTTGGGCATCTTTGACTTGATCAAGCAATTCAGGGATCAGTGGCAGGGGGTAGCGATTTTTTACGGTAATCTTGTTCTAGTCTATGCACGTTCTCAAGTTCCCCTCCTTTTTCGATACAAAAAATAGAGGACTGGCTGCTGGAGACTTCGAGGGACGGATGAACCCGTTGGCCAGGTATTGGTCAAGATAGGCCTTCAGGTGCTGGTTTTCTGGTTTCGTGAGTGCATAAATTCGCCCACAAGGGATTTGTGCGCCGAGTATCAGGTCTATTTGGCAATTCGTATGGTCTATGCGGTGGCAGGGTATTAGCCTGTTCTTTCTGAAAGACATCTTGAAAGTGCTGGTATTCACTTGGTAGGGTACCTATTGCCACAGTCGCAAGCGTGGAGGTTCTGGTGCCCATTGGTTGTTTCTCTTGGCGATAACATGTGTGGGCGCAAGTCTCGGGAAAGGCCAACTCTTTTGCTCGCCAAACGATTCGAGGATTGTGAGCTACCAACCATGGCATTCCCAAAATAAACCAGAACTGTGGTGTCTTAATGAAGTCGAAAACGATAGATTCTTGATGTCCATCCTGGCACAGAAGGGTTAAAGCTGCAGTGCATTGGGATACTGGACCAGAAGTTATTTCCGTGCCGTCGACTGTGGTAACATTGTTGGTGGTTGATTTAGGACGTAACGCAAGATCCTGGTCAATGTAATTGCCAACGGCTCCACTGTCTATGTACGCTCTTACTGCGTGCGTCCGAGATGGTTGTTGGTGAATGATCAAGACCACAGATAGTGCAAAATGGGAGGTCTTTAGTTCACTTTCTTCACTCGACAAGTGGACCCCTCCACTTGCCAGGCTGGGCAGTTTTCCGATTCCTTGATGGTATCATCCTTGTATGTGGCCCCTACCGTCCTCCTCAGTGGCTTCACAGGGCACTCTTTAAGGAAATGACCTGACCTTCCTCAGAACAGACATAACTGCTGCTGTCTCCTTTTATCCCTTTCCGCTTTAGTCAACGGGGATCTGACCCCCCCGATTTGCATTAGTTCTCCTGAACCTTCCGTTGTTTGGGCAGTATTGTCCTTTGAACGCACATACATAGGGCGAGGGTCCGGTCTGGTTCGAGCTGCTCTTCGGTCCTGCAACCTATGATCCAGTTTAACAACAAGGTCAATGAATTCTGAGCAGTCTTTCGGGAGGTTCACTACTTGTGCGAGAACATCCTTGAAGTCCCCCGCAAACCCTGATGAAATAATGTGGTTTTCTTCTCCACTGGCCATTCTGCTTCAAGTACAAGTCTATTGAACGTGGCTATGTATGTTAATAGGTCTTGATTCCCTTGGTGTAGGGACAGAAGTTTGTTGTCCAATGCCTGCCCATGAATACGACGGGCGAACAGCTTTTCCATCTCCTGCTGAAAGCCCCTGAAGTCATGCAGCAAAGGATCGTCTTGGGCCACAAAGGGTACAGACCAGTCCGCAGTGCTACCACTCAGGTAGGATAGCCCAAAAGCGACCCGTGATTGGTCATTCGGATAGGCCCCTGGCCTACAAAGGAAGTGCCGGCGGCACTGGTTCATGAACGTTGCAAACCTCTTGGGATCCCCCGTAAATCGTTCGGGTGGGGCCAAGGGAACTGCCCCAGGAAGGTTTATCTGAACGGGATTGGCTGATGGCGCTGGCATCGAGGACACGCTTCCCGGCAATGGTGCATGCCCTGCTTGTGACTGGAGAAGTTGCCGGCTTATATCATCAGTGCGTTCTTTGGCTACTATCAGCTCTCTCCTCAGGGTATTGGTCTCCTGCCTGGCTGCATGTACTTTGGAACGATGCTGCCCCAACATGTGGGCTAACTGGTCGGTTTCTGACGTTTGCATGACGCCCAGGTGGATTTTGATGTGAGTCTTTGCATTCTGTAACGCTCACCTGGTATCCACGGGGATGTCACTCAGCCTGTTCTGACCTCTTACGACCTTGAACCCTTCCCTGGAGGCTATTCGACTGGAGACTGGGCCTGAAACACAGGATTGGTAGAGTTAACTCCCTATTGTCTCTGTGTGCTTGAACCCCTTCTTCCCCGGGGTCCAACCCTTCCCTTTGATCCACAGCTCACCTTGTTTTCTTGGATAGTGTGCTCTCCGTCCTGCCTTCAGCGCAGGGGCGTGTTGATTGATGCGGGCTCGTTGCTGCCTAGTTACTTCACTGGCAAGAGTCCGACAGGTAAGTATAATGAGTCGTTTGAACAGTTCTCTAACTTCGTTCCTTTCCTTCCTTAGATAATGGCCGGCATCCGGGGATGGCGGCGTGCTGCTGAGATGAGTAGCGCTGAAGGTGAGTGAGAGCACGATGCGCGATGCACCCGTTTCGTATTGCATTGAACTGAGTTCTTTTTCTGTGTCTTTTAGGTGCCGCGACGTTTTCAGCATGGATGCTGGTTATGAAGAACAAATGCGGTGGGTAAGCGCGGTATGCGGCGCCTCTAGATGTTTCCACGCTAACCTGGAGTGTCTTTTCCCTCTTGCAGATGGATGAGAAGTTCCAGAGACAGATTTCCCCCAGAGCGGCTGGGATTCAGGTAAGCATTTGAAGCTTGTACAGTATTTAAAAATAAGCGAAGATTTGCAGAACGCTTACTAATGCCCTTTTTCTGTTTTTTTCCCTTTTCCTTAGGAAGCGGCGTGCCGGGATGGGAATGACAGCTCCGAAGATGCCCGCAGAACAGAAGGAGTGATGACTGATGGGCAGAAGTGCCGCAAGGTAAGGCTGTTCCTAACGGCGTTCTTGTTCTTGCAGGAGCTGAGCGCAGAAGAAAGATGCAGGCCTACTGAAGACCGATTTGAACACGGTGAGTGTCACGCTGCAGGTGCAGAAAACGCAAAGCATGTTTCTCAGCCTGGGCGTGGCTTAAATAGTCTCTGGGCATCCCAAGTGCCTCTGGGCTGAACCACACCCAAAAGACTAGACCACACATGCAGTTCCGGGAACTGAAATATGTGGGGGCATCCATCTTGTCCCCATCAATGCACTACAAGTCCAATCCCCAATGTTATTCTATGGGAGTCAGTGATTCTGGGGCCACAAGCGCCAAGTCTGACTTCAAGTGGGTCTTTGGAGGGATGGAGAGGCCCTTGAGGGCCATGTAGGTGATCGTGGCCTGGCTCCAGCCTGATATCTTGGAGGGCTGGGGACATGAGGGGCAGGAATCATGACACCATGTCGAAAGCAGAGCATAGATCGAGGAGAATGAGGACAGAAGGAAGGTTAGAGTCAAGATTAGAGAGCAGGTCTTCACAGGTATTCAGGAGAGCAGTTTCTGTGCTTCTGGCAGCTCTGAAGCCAGACTGGTGGTCATGGAGACAACCAACAGACTCAACAGATGCTACTAGGAAAAGCCTCAAACATAAGCCCAGATGTTTAATTAAAATTGATGGAAAGGAAATGACAGTGATGGCTGACTGTGGCTTTATTACTCTCGGAGGATACATACAAGAAGAGGAAAAGCAAGTGTTCGCCCTCCTAGCCATGCATAATACCCAGTGCATGGGGGTGGGGCAAGGCACCATCACTCAGGTATATGAGGTGCACACTCCAGGTCAAAGACAGGATGACTACGGGGAAGCTGAATAGGACAGCAAAAGGCAACCCAGTTCTGGAATGGACGCAACAAGCTAAGCTTGATATAAGACTCAGCCCCAACACATCTGAATAATTGGTTTGGGTCTATTTGACCTAAAACGTTTGACCTAATCACTTTTGATCGAATTTATTTCTCCTTTTTTTCAGTCTAAAATGCGGGTGGAGACCACCCGCAAACCCCCACTTCCCCTCAACCTAATCTATACCCTTAACCAGACCTATATATATATTTAATTAAATTTGACCTAAAAAAAGGTAAAAGAAATTCGATCAAATGTTTTAGGTCAAATGTTTTTAGGTCATTTATGCTAATAACGAATAATTCACGTGAGTCAAATGCACCAGTTTAGGAGACACTCTAAACAAGCATCAAAAGGTCTTCGAGCCCTCAACTGGCACCCCAAATGTATACACGCAACCCGATAAAGCTGAAAACAGGGACTAAAAGCCTTCATGGAATTTGCTAATTTTTACTCCAAATTGGTCCCAACCTTCTCAACAAAGAGCGACTGCTTATGCATGTTGCTGAGGAAGGCAGATGAGTATACTTGGTCAGACCAATGCTCAGAATGATTCGATCAAATCAAGATGCTCCTGTTCTGAAACCTTTTTTTACCCCAGAAGTTACGCTATGATTGTTGTTGCAGCCAGAACATATGGATTAGAGGCAGTTCTATTACAGAAAACACAGTGCAAAATTAATCATGTCGGCTTCGCTTGCAAAGCATGAACAGAAACTGAATAGCACTACTCCGTCATAGAGCGTGAGATGGGTCCATGCTTGTGGGCCATCAATCACTCCCAGAAATATCTGTGGACAAATCACAAGTACCCTTGTGAGCATTCTGGGCACAAGCAGCACAGGCACAATCAGCAGGCACAATCAGCGCCAAATTTACAAGAGTATCATTAATCAATTCAACGCTGAACCTGAAAGCTCTCTGCTTGTCTTGCCTGGCTATCTCTTCGACATCAGTGTCGAAGAGATGTCCCTCAAGGACGAGTGCATCATTGCTTCACTAACCGATCCGGATGGACTATCAAATAAAAGCTCTCACGCAATAGGAGTGGGAAAAGTAGGCACTACGAGATCAAATGCTTAACAGAGTGAGGCCCAACACATTGAACAGGTGGCCAGAGCAAAGGCATATTGGATCTGACCTGCAGAGTTACAGGAGGATGTGTGCAGAGGTTTGCCTGCAGGGTTCCCATTGACTTAGGGCATAAGGGCTGGATCCTGCATGATTCTGACCATGTGGTGGACTGGAGAGGATACTGGTGTCCCAGGTAAAGAAAGTGACAAACAGCACAAGACCAAAAGACCAAGGATGCACCCTTATATTCCATGCAATGGGGCCCAGAGAGTTGGCACACAGTGGGAGTCCATTTTATCGGTCCTCTGGCATATATGGCACCTGGTCACAGTTATGCAATAGTACTTGTAACTACTAGCATGGGTAGTTTAGCTCAGTGACAACACACTCGTCTTGGAAGCAAGACAACGCAGGGCAACACAGGTTCGAATCCCATTATAAAAGAACAATTGTAATTGTTTACAGCCAAAAAAGTAATGAGTGGAAGGTTTTAAATGCATCTGAACCAATGGCATTGCTCTGGGCAACCTTCGAGACCACTGTTTCTTAGCCCTTCTGTGCCATTGCAAAAGGGGTCCAGCCATATGCAAATCAGTCAGGTACTGCCACCAGTGGTAGCAGTCCAGCCCGAATTGCTAGGCCAGGTCCCCTCTGCACAGAAACACGAGCAACCCCAGACATTTTTTAAGCCTTGTAGGGCATCCTCAGTGAGGTGCAGCTTGGTTCCCTATGGCGCAGCAGGCAAGTGACCCACGTCTGAGCATACCCTCTCTCACATAGAGAGACAAACTACAACCAAAAAAGTGATGGGTGGAAGGTTTTGAATAAATCTGAACCATTTGCATTGCTCTGGGCAACCTTCCACGCTGTTTTTTAGCCCATCTGCGCCATTGCAAAAGGGGTCCAGCCATATGCAAATCAGTCAGGTACTGCCACCAATGGTAGTATCCCAGCCTGAACTGCTAGGCCAGGTCCCCTCTGCATGGAAACACATGCACCCACGCATGTTTCGGCCTTGTTGGGCCTCCTCAGTGAGGTGCTGCTTGGTGCTCTATGGCACAGAAGGCAAAGGACCCACGTCTGGGCATACCCTCTCTCACATAGGGAGTAGAAACTACAACCAAAAACGGGATGCGTGGAAGGTTTTGAATAAATCTGAATCACTAGCATTGCTCTGTGGGACCTTCCACACCAGCACTTTTTAGCCCGTCTGCACCATTGCAAAAGAGGTCCAGCCACATGCAAATCAGTCAGGTACTGCCTCCAATGGTAGCAGCCCAGCCCGACCTGCTAGGCCAGGTCCCCTCTGCACTGAGGTACAGCTTGGTTCCCAATGGCGCAGCAGGCAAGGGACCCACGTCTTGTCATACACTCTCTCACATAGGGAGACAAACTACAACCAAGAAAGGGATGGGAGGAAGGTTTTGAATAAATCTGAACCACTGGCATTGCTCTGAGCAACCTTCCACACCACCACTTATTAGCCAGTCTCCACCATTGCAAAAGAGGTCCAGCCATATGCAAATCAGGCAGGTACTGCCACAAATTGTAGCAGCCCAAGCCCGAACTGCTAGGCCAGGTCCCCTCTGCATGGAAATATAAGCAACCCCAGACATGTTTCGGCCTTGTTGGGCCTCCTCAGTGAGGTGCAGCTCGGTTCCCTATGGTGCAGCGGGCAAAAGACCCATGTCTGGGCATACCCTCTTTCACATAGGTAGACAAATTATAACCAGAAAAAATGTTGGGTGGAAGGTTGTGAATAAACCTGAACCACTGGCATTGCTCTTTGCAATCTCTCACACCATCATTTCTTAGCCTGTCTGCACCATTGCAAAAGAGGTCGAGCCATATGCAAATCAGTCCGGTACTGCCACCAATGGTAGCAGTCAAGCCCGAACTGCTAGGCCAAGTCCCCTCTGCACAGAAACACAAGCAACCCCTGACTTGTTTCAGCCTTGTTGGGCCTCCTCAGTGAGGTGCAGCTTGGTTCCCTGTGGTGTAGCGAGAAAGGAACCCACGTCTGGGCATACCCTCCCTCACATTGTGAGACAAACTACAACCAACCAAAAAAATGATGGATGGAAGGTTTTGAATAAACCTGAACCACTGGCATTCCTGTTGTCAATCTCTCACACCACCATTTCCTAGCCTGTCTGTGCCATTGTAAAAGGGGTCCAGCCATATGCAAATCAGTCAGGTACTGCCACCAATGGCAGCAACCCATTCCAAACTGCTAGGCCAGGTCTGCTCTGCATGGAAACACATGCAACCCACACATGTTTCAGCCTTGTTGGGCCTCCTCAGTGAGGTGCTGCTTGGTGCCTATGGCGCAGAAGTCAAGGGACCCATGTCTGGGCATACCCTCTGCCACATAGGGAGTAGAAACTACAACCAAAAACGTGATGGGTGGAAGGATTTGAATAAATCTGAACTACTAGCATTGCTCTGGGGGACCTTCCACACCACTGTTGTTTAGCTTGTCTGTGCCATTGCAAAAGGGGTCCAGCCATATGCAAATCAGTCAGGGACTGCCACCAATGGGAGCAGCACAGCCTGAACCGCTAGGCCAGGTCCCCTCTGCACTGAGGTGCAGATTGGTCCCCCATGGCGCAGCAGGAAAGGGATCAATGTCTGGGCATATCCTTTCTCACATAGGGAGACAAACTGCAACCAACAAAGTAATGGGTGGAAGGTTTTGAATAAATCTGAACCACTGGCAATGCTCTGGACAACCATCCACACCACTGTTTTTTAGCCCGTCTGTGCCATTGAAAAAGGGGTTCAGCCTTTTGCAAATCAATCAGGTACTGCACCAATGGTAGCTGCCCAACCTGAACTGCTAGGCCAGGTTCCCTCTGCATGGAAACATAAGCAATTCCTAACATATTTCGGCCTCGTTGGGCCTCCTCAGTGTAGTGCAGCTTGGTTCCCTATGCCGCAGCAGGCAAGAGACCCACATCTGGGCATACCCTCTCTCACAAAGAGAGACAAGCTACAACCAAAAAAGTGATCGGTGGAAGGGTTTAAATAAATCTCAACCACTGGCATTGCTCTGGGCAATCTTCCACACCACAGTTTTTTAGCCCGTCTGCACCATTGCAAAAGAGGTCCAGCCATATGCAAATCAGGCAGGTACTGCCACAAATTGTAGCAGCCCAAGCCCGAACTGCTAGGCCAGGTCCCCTCTGCATGGAAATATAAGCAACCCCAGACATGTTTCGGCCTTGTTGGGCCTCCTCAGTGAAGTGCAGCTTGGTTCCCTATGGTGCAGTGGGCAAGAGACCCATGTCTGGGCATACCCTCTTTCACATAGGTAGACAAATTATAACCAGACAAAATGTTGGGTGGAAGGTTGTGAATAAACCTGAACCACTGGCATTGCTCTTTGCAATCTCTCACACCATCATTTCTTAGCCTGTCTGCACCATTGCAAAAGAGGTCCAGCCATATGCAAATCAGTCCGGTACTGCCACCAATGGTAGCAGTCCTGCCCGATCTGCTAGGACAAGTCCCCTCTGCACAGAAACACAAGCAACCCCTGACTTGTTTCAGCCTTGTTGGGCCTCCTCAGTGAGGTGCAGCTTGGTTCCCTGTGGTGTAGCGAGAAAGGAACCCACGTCTGGGCATACTCTCCCTCACATTGTGAGACAAACTACAACCAAAAAAATGATGGATGGAAGGTTTTGAATAAACCTGAACCACTGGCATTGCTGTTGTCAATCACTCACACCACCATTTCTTAGCCTGTCTGTGCCATTGCAAAAGGGGTCCAGCCATATGCAAATCAGTCAGGTACTGCCACCAATGGCAGCAACCCATTCCAAACTGCTAGGCCAGGTCTGCTCTGCATGGAAACACATGCAACCCACACATGTTTCAGCCTTGTTGGGCCTCCTCAGTGAGGTGCTGCTTGGTGCCCTATGGCGCAGAAGTCAAAGGACCCATGTCTGGGCATACCCTCTGCCACATAGGGAGTAGAAACTACAACCAAAAACGTGATGGGTTGAAGGATTTGAATAAATCTGAACCACTAACATTGCTCTGGGGGACCTTCCACAACACTGTTGTTTAGCTTGTCTGTGCCATTGCAAAAGGGGTCCAGCCATATGCAAATCAGTCAGGGACTGCCACCAATGGTAGCTGCCCAACCTGAACTGCTAGGCCAGGTCCCCTCTGCACAGATTGGTCCCCCATGGCGCAGCAGGAAAGGGATCAATGTCTGGGCATATCCTCTCTCACATAGGGAGACAAACTGCAACCAACAAAGTAATGGGTGGAAGGTTTTGAATAAATCTGAACCACTGGCAATGCTCTGGACAACCATCCACACCACTGTTTTTTAGCCCGTCTGTGCCATTGAAAAAGGGGTTCAGCCTTTTGCAAATCAGTCAGGTACTGCACCAATGGTAGCTGCCCAACCTGAACTGCTAGGCCAGGTTCCCTCTGCATGGAAACATAAGCAACTCCTAACATATTTCGGCCTCGTTGGGCCTCCTCAGTGTAGTGCAGCTTGGTTCCCTATGCCGCAGCAGGCAAGAGACCCACGTCTGGGCATACCCTCTCTCACAAAGAGAGACAAGCTACAACCAAAAAAGTGATCGGTGGAAGGGTTTAAATAAATCTCAACCACTGGCATTGCTCTGGGCAATCTTCCACACCACAGTTTTTAGCCCGTCTGCACCATTGCAAAAGAGGTCCAGCCACATGCAAATCAGTCAGGTATTGCCTCCAACGGTAGCAGCCCAGCCCGACCTGCTAGACCAGGTCCCCTCTGCACTGAGGTATAGCTTGGTTCCCAATGGCGCAGCAGGCAAGGGACCCACATCTGGTCATACACTCTCTCACATAGGGAGACAAACTACAACCAACAAAGGGATTGGAGGAAGGTTTTGAATAAATCTGAACCACTGGCATTGTTCTGGGCAATCTTCCACACCGCCACTTATTAGCCTGTCTGCACCATTGCAAAAGAGGTCCAGCCATATGCAAATCAGGCAGGTACTGCCACAAATTGTAGCAGCCCAAGCCCGAACTGCTAGGCAAGGTCCCCTCTGCATGGAAATATAAGCAACCCCAGACATGTTTCGGCCTTGTTGGGCCTCCTCAGTGAAGTGCAGCTTGGTTCCCTATGGTGCAGTGGGCAAGAGACCCATGTCTGGGCATACCCTCTTTCACATAGGTAGACAAATTATAACCAGAAAAAATGTTGGGTGGAAGGTTGTGAATAAACCTGAACCACTGGCATTGCTCTTTGCAATCTCTCACACCATCATTTCTTAGCCTGTCTGCACCATTGCAAAAGAGGTCCAGCCATATGCAAATCAGTCCGGTACTGCCACCAATGGTAGCAGTCCTGCCCGATCTGCTAGGCCAAGTCCCCTCTGCACAGAAACACAAGCAACCCCTGACTTGTTTCAGCCTTGTTGGGCCTCCTCAGTGAGGTGCAGCTTGGTTCCCTGTGGTGTAGCGAGAAAGGAACCCACGTCTGGGCATACTCTCCCTCACATTGTGAGACAAACTACAACCAAAAAAATGATGGATGGAAGGTTTTGAATAAACCTGAACCACTGGCATTGCTGTTGTCAATCACTCACACCACCATTTCTTAGCCTGTCTGTGCCATTGCAAAAGGGGTCCAGCCATATGCAAATCAGTCAGGTACTGCCACCAATGGCAGCAACCCATTCCAACCTGCTAGGCCAGGCCTGCCCTGCATGGAAACACATGCAACCCACACATGTTTCAGCCTTGTTGGGCCTCCTCAGTGAGGTGCTGCTTGGTGCCCTATGGCGCAGAAGTCAAGGGACCCATGTCTGGGCATACCCTCTGCCACATAGGGAGTAGAAACTACAACCAAAAACGTGATGGGTGGAAGGATTTGAATAAATCCGAACCACTAGCATTGCTCTGGGGGACCTTCCACAACACTGTTGTTTAGCTTGTCTGTGCCATTGCAAAAGGGGTCCAGCCATATGCAAATCAGTCAGGGACTGCCACCAATGGTAGCTGCCCAACCTGAACTGCTAGGCCAGGTCCCCTCTGCACTGAGGTGCAGATTGGTCCCCCATGGCGCAGCAGGAAAGGGATCAATGTATGGGCATATCCTCTCTCACATATGGAGACAAACTGCAACCAACAAAGTAATGGGTGGAAGGTTTTGAATAAATTTGAACCACTGGCAATGCTCTGGACAACCATCCACACCACTGTTTTTTAGCCTGTCTGTGCCATTGAAAAAGGATATACAGCCTTTTGCAAATCAGTCAGGTACTGCACCAATGGTAGCTGCCCAACCTGAACTGCTAGGCCAGGTTCCATCTGCATGGAAACATAAGCAACTCCTAACATATTTCGGCCTCGTTGGGCCTCCTCAGTGTAGTGCAGCTTGGTTCCCTATGCCGCAGCAGGCAAGAGACCCACGTCTGGGCATACCCTCTCTCACAAAGAGAGACAAGCTACAACCAAAAAAGTGATCGGTGGAAGGGTTTAAATAAATCTCAACCACTGGCATTGCTCTGGGCAATCTTCCACACCACAGTTTTTTATCCCGTCTGCACCATTGCAAAAGAGGTCCAGCCACATGCAAATCAGTCAGGTACTGCCTCCAACGGTAGCAGCCCAGCCCGACTTGCTAGACCAGGTCCCCTCTGCACTGAGGTATAGCTTGGTTCCCAATGGCGCAGCAGGCAAGGGACCCACATCTGGTCATACACTCTCTCACATAGGGAGACAAACTACAACCAACAAAGGGATGGGAGGAAGGTTTTGAATAAATCTGAACCACTGGCATTGCTCTGGGCAATCTTCCACACCGCCACTTATTAGCCTGTCTGCACCATTGCAAAAGAGGTCCAGCCATATGCAAATCAGGCAGGTACTGCCACAAATTGTAGCAGCCCAAGCCCGAACTGCTAGGCCAGGTCCCCTCTGCATGGAAATATAAGCAACCCCAGACATGTTTCGGCCTTGTTGGGCCTCCTCAGTGAAGTGCAGCTTGGTTGCCTATGGTGCAGTGGGCAAGAGACCCATGTCTGGGCATACCCTCTTTCACATAGGTAGACAAATTATAACCAGAAAAAATGTTGGGTGGAAGGTTGTGAATAAACCTGAACCACTGGCATTGCTCTTTGCAATCTCTCACACCATCATTTCTTAGCCTGTCTGCACCATTGCAAAAGAGGTCCAGCCATATGCAAATCAGTCCGGTACTGCCACCAATGGTAGCAGTCCTGCCCGATCTGCTAGGCCAAGTCCCCTCTGCACAGAAACACAAGCAACCCCTGGCTTGTTTCAGCCTTGTTGGGCCTCCTCAGTGAGGTGCAGCTTGGTTCCCTCTGGTGTAGCGAGAAAGGAACCCACGTCTGGGCATACTCTCCCTCACATTGTGAGACAAACTACAACCAAATAAATGATGGATGGAAGGTTTTGAATAAACCTGAACCACTGGCATTGCTGTTGTCAATCACTCACACCACCATTTCTTAGCCTGTCTGTGCCATTGCAAAAGGGGTCCAGCCATATGCAAATCAGTCAGGTACTGCCACCAATGGCAGCAACCCATTCCAAACTGCTAGGCCAGGTCTGCTCTGCATGGAAACACATGCAACCCACACATGTTTCAGCCTTGTTGGGCCTCCTCAGTGAGGTGCTGCTTGGTGCCCTATGGCGCAGAAGTCAAGACACCCATGTCTGGGCATACCCTCTGCCACATAGGGAGTAGAAACTACAACCAAAAACGTGATGGGTGGAAGGATTTGAATAAATCTGAACCACTAGCATTGCTCTGGGGGACCTTCCACACCACTGTTGTTTAGCTTGTCTGTGCCATTGCAAAATGGGTCCAGCCATATGCAAATCAGTCAGGGACTGCCACCAATGGGAGCAGCACAGCCTGAACTGCTAGGCCAGGTCCCCTCTGCACTGAGGTGCAGATTGGTCCCCCATGGCGCAGCAGGAAAGGGATCAACGTCTGGGCATATCCTCTCTCACATAGGGAGACAAACTGCAACCAACAAAGTAATGGGTGGAAGGTTTTGAATAAATCTGAACCACTGGCAATGCTCTGGACAACCATCCACACCACTGTTTTTTAGCCCGTCTGTGCCATTGAAAAAGGGGTTCAGCCTTTTGCAAATCAGTCAGGTACTGCACCAATGGTAGCTGCCCAACCTGAACTGCTAGGCCAGGTTCCCTCTGCATGGAAACATAAGCAACTCCTAACATATTTCGGCCTCGTTGGGCCTCCTCAGTGTAGTGCAGCTTGGTTCCCTATGCCGCAGCAGGCAAGAGACCCACGTCTGGCCATACCCTCTCTCACAAAGAGAGACAAGCTACAACCAAAAAGGTGATCGGTGGAAGGGTTTAAATAAATCTCAACCACTGGCATTGCTCTGGGCAATCTTCCACACCACAGTTATTTAGCCCGTCTGCACCATTGCACAAGGGGTCGATCCATATGCAAATCAATCAACTACTGCCACCAATGGTAGAAACCCAGCCTGAAATTCTAGGCCAGGTCCCCTTTGAACGGAAACACAAGCAACCCCAGACATGTTTCGGCCTTGTAGATTACTCACCTAAATGGATACAAATAAAATTCTTAGATGACATCCCAATTAAAACAAACATTGTCTTCTTCAGCAAAAACCTCAGGCGGGAGGAAAACCCTGTGATGTTACTGACCGGGGTGTACAATTAATTTTGACAGAGATGAATAGGTATCAGCAGTGCACCTGCAGAGTGCACAGCCAATCAACCATCTACCACCCACATGACAGTGGGCAAGTAGAAAGGGCCAACTACTACATATATGGCATCTTGCACGAAGCAGTAACAGGGGACTGAACACACAGAAAAAGTTCATAAGGCCATTGAGGTACATAGGTAAGTAGGGCCACTACCCACAGTTTCACAGGACTCCCTATATGTGTGGAAGATCCACAAACACATTCCTCTCATCAAGATGGGTGAATAAGCAGAACAGTATTTTTTAAATTTTTTTATTGTTTTATGGTTAATCAAATAACCTTTAACAAATACAAAACAGTGGTAAAACCAATCATAAAACCAAAAAAATGTGTTTATATCATTAATATATCAATCTCATCGCAATTCTAATAACTACTACAATTCATACAATATTTAAAACCCGAACACATAAGTCATATCGTAATGAGAATTCATCATCTTCACAAGTCCAATTAATGGCACGACCATCACTAATTTATGACATTCTCATCAAGCTGTAAATCTTTTATAAAACCAACTATTGCAATAACTAACGATATAGTTTGACCTGCTAAGCATTCATTCCAAAGATCATTCTCCCTGTTGGGGTGATGTAAATGTGTAATCTTGCTACAATGACACCGGCTTTCTACATATAGAGCAGGACATGCAATCACTAAATGTCTAAGCGATTCTTGAGTATCAAGCATATCACAAAATCTACACTCGTTAGCCTCCCAGGAGGTAAGGCCATACCTCCCCAAAATGTGTTTATTAAGAGCAGATTCCATTGAAACTTCAAAAAGTGCTTTCTAATTAGTCTACTGCAATGAGTGGTCAAACACGGGGCTACTATTCCTCGTTTTTTGTGGTCATTCCTAAGATGATACATCAATTCATAGCTGTGAAATCTTTCAATGTTTTGAGTCCAGTCCCTAAAGTAGAGACTCTTCTTAACCCTCAATGGGTTTCTAATAAGATCCTCCTCCAGCATCCCCAACTGACTCAACAGAGTTGTGCAAAGTTCTGCACATTCTCACTGTATACACAGGCTATACACACTGCAGTGCTTGAGTCCCATCTAGCCAGACTGCCTCAAACCCCTGCCCACCAAACGCCACTGAGCCAGTAATCTGTACACGGATGGCTATACACACTGCAGTGCTTGAGTCCCATCTAGCCAGACTGCCTCAAACCCCTGCCCACCAAACGCCACTGAGCCAGTAAGCTGTACACGGATGGCTATACACACTCCAGTGCTTGAGTCCCATCTAGCCAGACTGCCTCAAACCCCTGCCCACCAAACGCCACTGAGCCAGTAAGCTGTACACGGATGGCTATACACACTGCAGTGCTTGAGTCCCATCTAGCCAGACTGCCTCAAACCCCTGCCCACCAAACGCCACTGAGCCAGTAAGCTGTACACGGATGGCTATACACACTGCAGTGCTTGAGTCCCATCTAGCCAGACTGCCTCAAACCCCTGGCCACCAAGCGCCACATAGCCAACAAGCTGTCCCTGGATGTTTATACACACTACAGTGCTTGATTCCCATCAAGCCAAGCAAACTCAAGCCACTGGCTGCAGGACCCAAAAGCCAACGAGCAATCGAGCTATCCCCAGATGCCGATAGACATTGCAATGCTCGATTCCCATCAAGCCAAGTGGACTCAAGTTAATGGTTGCAACACCAAACCGCCACCGAGCCATCGAGATGTCCACAGATGTCAATACACATTGCAGTGCTTGAGTCCCATTAAGGCAGGTTGACACAACCCACTGACTGCAACACCTAGACGTCACTGAGCCATCGACCTGTCCCCGGATCCCCATCAAGCCAGGTTGCCACCTTCAAGTCACTTGTCGAATTCATAGAATATAACCAAGAAGATGGTCCAATGCTGGTGTACCCATGAAATAAACTAAGGTGGTGAACTGATGCATGAGTGTCCTGTCCCAGGCACCTAGCCTTCCTTCTTTTTAAGGTAGCTGGTTAGACTGCATTATCTTTGTATCTCCTTTGCAGGATTGGATGTTGTAGTGTTTTTGATGATTCCACTGTTTCAGTAAAGTGTGCGTTTTGTGGAACCGTCTTTGGGTATTCATTTATCTGTAATTCTTCTGGAACTGTTATTGCGTTTTCTGCATCTGCTTCAACGTCACATCTCTGAAGAGGATAGCCTGCCCTCGCCGCACTAATTAATTATTTTCGAGGTGAGCAAATTTACTTTTCACTTGATATCCCTGTTACCTTTATGACTGAAACACCACTGAGCAGAGTTGTGGCACATATTCGGGCATAGCGCATAGAAGCCTTTGCTCCCCCTTCTACTACTTCTGGTCAGAATCCCTTCCCTCTACGTTGTTTCGAGATTCCAGTGGTTGTAGGCATGTGTCGCTGAGTTTGGTTTCTTCGTTGACCGCCCTCCAATAGATGGCGGTTGAGCTTCAGGCTTGCCTCCGCCTGCTCCGCAGCACCGAGATGATGGATTCAGCAGGAAGCGGGACTGTACTGTATAAATAAGCAGCCCCACCGCTGTGCGCATCAGGACCGCTCTCCTGATACATGGAGGACACACAATGGAAATCACCGTTTAGGAATCCAATTTATCTTGCTGAGAATGCAATTGCCTCCATCCTAAAGAGCAATTAGTTGTGTGCCACTGCACCCTTACTGGGATATGGCATTGAAAGTCTGTTTGCAAACAACTGGTAAGCTTGTGCGCGCCCGGGCTCCTGCAGCTTAAAAGGACTATTAATCATGTTTATGCGAAACACAACTAGAAAGGCTTATTTACAGAGCGTAGCCAGAGGGTTAGGACAAGACTGGAAATTAGGTGTTTCACTCAATGTTGAAGTCACCTGGGAATCATAGCAGCTGCCCAAGAGTTGAATGGATGCTTGGCTTTCAACATTACCAGGATATGTTTAAAGACACAACCCTTAAGTGCCAAGGACGAGTTTGCTTGTCCTTTTTGCATAGACTTGCATTATAGCTTGGCAGTTAAGGGTCTTTGCATCAAAGCATTAATGCTTTGACTCTCCACCATGGCTTATGCTTCGATTTACAGGTTGACAACTAAAGAACAATGCTTTGTCTGAGGGCAACGCCTACGGTGGTCAGTGTCATAGCACACACTTCACTCCCCCCTCCTGTAAGCCATGCTGCGCCCTCCCCCATGCTCGGCAACAAAGCACGGGTTGCACCACACTGTGGGCCTGCCTGGAGCGCCACACAAGTCGCTGTTATCCACCTCTATTAGAATTGTGTCATGTTCTATGTTGACTAATGGAGTTGTGTTTACCCCCAATCCTTGCTGTTGGAGAGAAGCATTTAGATGTATTTAAGCATCAGGGTTTTGCAATTTTTGTCCTCTTTTAACTTTCACTTCCAGGGAGAATTGTCGGGTCCTTTCTGGGATGGTGACTTCCTCTTTGATCTGAATTTCAACTGCATAAGGTAGCAATTGAGCTGACCTAAATGCTTTTTCTGGATCATCAAAGCCCATGGGATTATCCGCTAATCGGGACCAAGCTTTGAAGTTTATTAGGTCCAAACTAATGGCAAAGCGATTGAGAATGTCACTGCCTAAGTAAAAGGCGGTAGTGACGTCTCGCACGACCCAACAATTATGGACTATGCTCTAGTTGCCAATGTAGATTTTGAGCATACACCTGCTTGGCAGGAGATGTTTGAAATTAGGTGCTTCCAGGTCCATTTGCCATTTGTCTATCAGTTTGAATGTGGGAATGGCTGGATCTTTTGGGAGTTGGCGGAACATGGCTTCGCTGATGAAGCTCTTACCGTTGTTCACACACACTCGAGCGAGAACAGAGACCTTCCCATCATTTAACTGAACAGGGATGAACAACTGATCTCCAATTTGCTGAATATCAGCCAGGCTCTGAGCTGATTTTATATCTTTCTGGACTATAGGAGTGGGAGTTTCTGATTGTGGATTGGTGAAGAATTTCAGAGTGTTTCCTTCTAGTGTGGAATACCACCTTAAACTGGAAGGAAGGTTGATTTTCATAAATAGAGAGGACCCCCCATCACCAGTCTGTTGTCCTACTGCTATTACTGTCACGTCTGGAGTTTGGTTGTTCTGGAAGTGAAATTCTACTTGGTCAGATTTTTGTTCAACCATGTGGCAGGTGCCGTTTAAACTAACATGGTTGACACTCTGTTTTAATTTTATTGGTCAGCTAGTCTGGGTCCAGAGGACCTTGTTTACACAATCTATTAGGGGTGACAACCTTCTCAGGAGGTCATTCATAGTAAACAAGGGGTGCCCTCTGGAGTCACTACTATGACCGGGTGTTTCACCTTGTGTCGCCCAATTTTAATGTCCAAGTCTGCAGTCCCCTCAACGGGAATCTCCTTCCCGTCAAATTTCTGCAGTTGTCCAGGAAGAGAGGTGAGAGGAATACGGTAATTCTCCCCCCTTCCTGCATTTAGTTCCTCAAAGGCCCTTTTGGACAGAAGGGTAGCTTGGGATCCAGTGTCCACCAGTGCCAAAATTGTACCCTGCCCCTGTACTTGTACCGGGGCATAGTATCTTCCCTCCTTCTCCTCAAGGGGGCACAGATAATGCACATTTTTGGACAACTGGTGGGCTAATTTTCTGGTTTTGGACATTGCTAGCGAAGAGATTTGGGCAGAATTCTGTGGAGAGCCTTGGGAATCTGAAAGAAAAAGTTGGGAACTGGAGATCAGAGCCATTGTGGGTTCCCCTGGTTCCGGTTCTGGGCCGCCCCGCCCTTTTTGGAGGCAGTCATCAGGATGGGTTTGAACCAGAGGATTTCGGTATTGTGGGTTCTGGGATGAGATGATGGGCGGCGGTAGCTCAGTCTCCATATCTCCCCAGTCTGAATTGGCATCCCTTGGGACCCATTTTTCCTTGGGAGGAGTGCCCCCATCTCTAAAGGAGAAGATCCTTTCCCCAGGATCCTCTGAGGATCCCTCTCCCTCAAATTGGAAGACCTGTACCTCCGCTACAAAGTGAGTCTGTTTGGGTCCTTTGTTTCTCCGACCCCCCTCTGCTCCTTGGGAGGCCGGCTTTCAGGGGTAGGAGATTTTGTTTCCGGTTCCTGGTTTTCCAGGGGCTGTTTACAAGTTGGGAAGGAAGCTTCCTCCAAGGCTTTACACCCCCCTTCCCCTTGTGCCTCCTCCCTGGGAACCGGTGTGTTATTGGGGTGCTGCCCCCGTCATTGTTCTGGAGCAACAGGTCCAGAGTTTGGGGCATTCTGCGGTGGCATGCTCATCTGAGGGTTCTGTTGAGCCCTCAGTATGTGACCCAGATCTCGTGCCATATTTTGGACCTGGCGCTCAAGTTGTGAAACTCGCTCAGGCTGATACGGGGCTCTATTTTCTCCCCTGGGCTGATCCCGGGAAGGGTAGCTATCCCTTCTCTGGTAGTACCCCTGGTTGGGAAGATTTTGGTACCCCTCCACCCTTGGCCTCCCCTCTCCCAGATTAGGTTGTCTGGGCTCAGGGAAGTGGGGAAAGAAGGATGGGTGATTTTGGGGCTGGAAATTGGCTGGATATCTGGGGAAAAAGTTCTGCCCAGGATTTGGAGAATTTCTGCCCTCCTGTGGGAAGTTGGGAGGGAAGTTCCCTGGGTTAGGTGCTTGGCTGGATCCCCCCCCTTGGGCTGGAGGAGTCCACACATAACCCAGGATTGGTCGGTTTCCCTTGTAGCGGGGACTTACATAGTCAGGGGAGCGGGGGACCCCATTTGTGGGACTACCTCCTCGACTCCCTGTCTGTGACTGGCCCGAGGGCCTTCTGGGCTGTGAATTATTTGGTGCAGGCAGGTTTTTAGGCCCCCCCATCTCCAAATCTAAAACGGGGGCAACCTTTACCTCTGCCACCTTGGCAGCAGCCGGGGTGCTGTTGGTTTTGGGGTTTTTCGGCGCGTTATTTTTATTTTCGATAGGCTTCTGCACCTCATAGATCCGGGTAGCCTGTTTAATGACCCAGTCTAAAGATCTTTTCTCATGAAAATCTCTCACGAGCTGGGTCATTATGTATTTGGGTAAGGCATGGAAAAACGTATTGATAAATTCTCTGCTATCTGTGCGCACCCTTCTGGTGGTCTGCGCAAAAGCACGTTTTAATTCTTGCACAAACTCTTGTGGGGCCTGATCCTCCCCACATTGCAAATTGTATGCTGCCTTGCGAGCCTCTTGAGGATTTCTGTGAACAGAAAAATGTTTCAAGATGGCCGCCTTATAGGTGGACCATCTTAAATGATTTTGGTCCTCCAGCCCCGCAAAGAAACTGGAGTATTCTGGGGAGAATGTCCATTTGACGTACTGGATGCAGCTACTGCTGTCCTTCAAATGGAAAGTCTCCATCATTTGCTCATAGAGCTCCAAGTGTTCCCAAACGGAATACTTAGCGTTCTTATGATAAGGCGTGATGACACTCCTTATTGCCTTTATTTGCTTCAACAGGTCCTTAAGCAAGGCCCTTTTTGCCTTATTGGCCTTTTTGGTTCGGGTAACCCTGGTCCATTCATCCTCTGACTCAGAGGCACTGCTCCCAGAGGTTCCTGTCTGATCTTCCAGGTTTTCCCAGATTCTGCGAGCCTGGGAATGGCTGGCAGAATGTGGGGACCTGGTCTCCTGTGTCCTGAGCCGTTCAGAGGAGTCTTCAGCTTCCTCCTTGCTGCCAGGATTTGATGGGTACCCTCACCCCCACTGACCTAACTGGGCAGAAGTTCTCAGGATGCCCTTATTGGGCCTACTCACCTGGGGTTCCCCACTAAATTGCACTGTGCTTGGGTGCCCATACCCGGATGCCCGCCCATCCATTCCTGGGAGGTACTGGCCTATGAGCCCCATACTTCTAGCTGGATAGTAATCTGCCATCCCCGTGGCCCTGGGCTCATGTGCGCGAGGGGACATGGGGGTGGCAGAGTCCAGGGACTGGGAGAGATGAAAGCCTCTGGTACTAGGGCTCCTGAGGTTATGCTCAGGAGTTTCTCTTTCCCAGCGAACCTCATCTTTATTCGCCCCTGCTTCCTGTTGCAATGCAAGAGCCTGCGCTTTCAGTTCCTCAGTTAGGGCCTTACTCGACTCTATCAGTCTCTCCTCCATCGCTACCTGTTGCTGGAGCCTATCAATGTGCTGACAGAGAGCCTCATTTTCTCTCTGTGCCTCCTGATTGGTCCTGGAGTACTGGGCCAATCTCTGCTGCAGGAGGGTTACTTCCTGAGCTGTGTCCCTATTGGCCTGCTCCTTTCTTGACAGAGCATCCTCCACCCTCCTGGTGTGCTCTAACAAGTTCTGGTGTTCTTTTTGGAGGTCACCCAGTCCCTGGAGGGCCAGGTGATTTTCTTCCATTTTCCTTTTTAAGTGGCAGACTTCCTGGCCTAAGGTGTCCTTTTCCTGACTAAGAGCCTGCATCTGTGCCACCAGGTCGTCCCTTTGCCTTTGGAAGGCACCAGCTTTCTGGTGCTCCTGATCAAACTCTGCCTGGGTATCCAGGTCTTTCAGAATCAATTTATTGCTTTCCTCTTTCTCTCTGTCTAATCAAATTTGCAGGGTGGCTACCTGTTCTGTGCATGCCCTGTTGAAGTCCAGTTGTTGCTCCAGCTTTTTCTGGCTTTGCAGAAGGGAGTCCAAACCTTCTTGGGACTCCTTCTGCAAGGCCAGAAATCTGGTATCCTGGTCAACCTTCTCCTGTTGCAGTCTATCCATGTCCTCTTTTATTTTAATGATATACTGCCTACTATCATTTTCTGACTCCTGGCTCCTCTGCAGCCTCTGCTCAGAAGAGACCAGGTCAGATTGGGCCTTTTCTAAAGCCAGATGTTGCCTATTTGCCAGATCTTGGCCTTCAGCACATTTGTCCTGCATGGCTCCCATATATAGATACAAATATGCTGCTATCCTGGCAATCTTATTATGTTCATCTTTGGCTTTAGGGGCCATATATAGTTCACTCAGGGCCACATGTAGGGGACTCTGATCTCCCCATATATCTGACCCTGTTTCAGTGACCTGTTGCGCGATTGCCTGCAACCAGATCGTTTGGTCCTGATGAGTCCACTCACCTCTCACAAATAGCTTATGTGAGAAGTGCTCTCTGGCTATTTTGATGTCTACCAGTGTCGTCATTCTGGAATTTGAGTTCCTTCCTGACTTACAGAAGTTTGTATTTTATTTTTGCAAAACAGACCGTTTCCTTAGAGCGTTCCTTTGAGGAGTGCTTTACAGCGTAACACAGCGTGGTGTTCCGACCGGATATGTGTATCTGGTCAGCTGGCACACTGTATTAATCTGCACAAATGGCAAATCTAACCCAGAATATCCCGGACGAGCCCCCACTTGGTAAGAAGATTCAATTCAACACTACAGCTAAGTCAATGCCTAGTCTGGGATACTGAATGGAAACCCTTATTGATATATCTTTATGTCCAGTTCATGAGTTCTGGATGACTAACCCTATAAAACACCCCTCTCTTAGAATCTCCCTGACCCCACTGAGCCAAGAAGTAGTTCTGTTTTGCAAGTTTAAAAGGTTTATTTGAGAAATAAGACAAATATAGATTTGAAATAAGAAAATATAGATACCACGCTTTTATAATAAATTAATAATCAATATCACCCTTATAAATATAATGTTAATCAACAATGGGTAATCTGACACTAGTACACTTCTTTATAATCAATGAGGAGTTAGTATAGGATGGATCAAGTAGCAAAAATACTTTTATGATTTCAAGGGAAAAGCAATGAGGAATAAAATGCAGTACAGAAATACTTGAGATGATTTTAGCAAAAGATAATATAATCACTTTTTCTCTGGCAATTCACCCCCCTCCCCTATGCAATGTAAGACATGGAAGTAGATGGAAAGAGGAGCACACAGTTCTCAGGAATGCAATCAAATACAATACGAAATTCAGTTCCCCCCCAGCAAGCTTAGAGAAAACCGGTATGAGTTTTAAAACAAAGGCCCAAGTGCTTTGAATGTGGTGGCAATGAAGTGAGAAATATGCTGAAAATGCTTTTAATTCCCTTTAGGAGGTTCAGGGTGAGTGAGAGATACTTGGGATGAGTTCAGGCTCACTTTAGCAATGATTCAGAGATGGTGATTAAGAGGCAAACACATTTTTAGCAAGGAAAGTAATGACTGCTGATGGTTACACGTGGCTGGATTTTTAACCAAATCGCAAATCGTGGTAAAATTTGCGAGTGCGTGAATCGTGATTATGGCAAAAGTAGGAAGAGTAAGAAGTCGGTTCTAGGCTTGTTGGAAAGCTTAGATTCTAAGCTTTCAGAGGGAAGTTAAACCAAGTTCATAGCCCGAACGGTTCCAGAGATATGAACGATTTTGTAAAGGTCGTTTTTCGGATTTAAAGTAAACTCAAAATGACAGGTGATCGCTTTGCAGCTGCAGAATTGACTAATGACAGTGGTGCAGCTTTACAAATGACAGGTGACAGTTAGGAGGCAGTTCTACTTAGGTTAAATAGATTGAATTATATTACTCTAAACTAAGAGATTTGGTTTTGCCCCATCCTAGCTGTACTCACAATATATTTGGAAGGTCTGGGTCGCGCCACGGATCTGTCAGGTTTTGGACTTCGGTTCCGGTCTCGCCACGGACGGTCTCTGCGGACAGCGTCTGGTCTCTGCTCTGCTGGTCTGGTCTGGCACTGGTCTGGTCTGTCTGGATACAGCGGTCTCTGCACGGCTCCTGAATCTCTGCACTGGTACTAGCAAAAGTTCTTGGCAAGGGATTCAAGCAGCTCGCCCGGCTGTGAGTAGCTTGCAATGATTTGAGGCCTGCTGCAGAGAACTCAGCTTGTGGTTTTAGGCCTCTGATTTAGGTTCTAAAGTATAAGTTCTAGGTTCTGGAGTATGTATCTGGAGTCAGTCTGTTACTGGTATCTTCTGGATGTTGTGTGGTCCGGCAAAACGCTCCGCAGCAACTGGATTTGAATCTCCTCTCTAGCTTCCAGTGGCTCTTTTTATGTCTTTTGAAAGTGGGTGTGTGCGCAGCATCACTAAGCCAACCCCTCTCTCAATTGATCATTCGTCAAGCTTTTCTCTCTTCCTTGATAGGGGAAAGGAAATGTGAGTCATGGTGAGGCTGTTTTATGGCATGCAGAAAGGACACTCCCCTGTCAAATTGCACATAAATCTATATTTGACCCAAATACATATTCCACAGATACACAGTTGTTTGTCATTGCATACACACATCATGCATTACTGATGGGAGGCACTGTTCCGACCCTGGCATTTCTAGGAGCTTGGGTAAAGAAATGGTAACTTTTTGCGCTTTTTAGTAGCTTTCCCCATATCAGATTTTTCTCCAAATGTATACAATTTTGTGCAAGGCATGTGGGCATTTAGATAAGGAAGTGTCAGATTTTTAACCTGCATACATTTAGAGTAACAACCTCTTTTCCGCTCGTAAACCCCCAGATCATACCACCGGGTCCTAAAACCTCTTAAAATGTGGGCAGAAAAATCACAAGAATTATGGTATCATTTAGATACTTTTGACAAGTCCACACCATGAGTTATACATCTTTCTTAAAATCATATTCTGGCCAACAGGGGTGTGTCCTCCCAGGTCACATGGTGGAGAAACCAGTCTATCCACTTTCTTTAAGCTCAGCCTGTCCTCATAGGGGGCTGCCCCTCCCCGTTTCTGCCAAGAGGAAGCCACTTTTACGACGCCCCAATATAACATTTGCCTGAGTCAAGGAAGGGCTTTGTTCAAAAGGAAGCCATTTACGACCCCCCTAATAAACCATCTGCCTGGGCCCTTTATTTAGTTTCTTGCAGTCCCCTGGTAATTCAATCAGAGAGTGTGTGACCTCTTTTTGGCAAGGGCAACAGAATGTAGCCAGGCCTGGGAACCTGTCAGGCTGAATTGGAATCTCTTTAAGCCAGTTTTCAGCTAAAATGTCACTTTTTGTTCCCCAGTTTGTCAATACAATTTTTACATATGCAGCTAGAATGCTGATTCTAAGTTCAAAACTATGACATTTTAACAGTTACAAACTATGTGACATTCAAAAGTAGGTCACTCAGTTAATTTAAACATTTCGATTTTGGTGGTTTTAATCCAGTTTCAGTTAGGCTGCTGACATGCATAGCTCAGCCAGTTTTGTTCTAAACATTGTTTTGGGCTCTTCATCTTCCCAGATTTTGTATGCACACATACTTCATTCTGCCAGATGTCCGCTGGTGTTCAGTGAGATGTTTGGATGTGTTGCAATGTTTGAAAATAGGCATTTTGAGCTGGCATTCAGAGAAACCAAAGGTAATGTTAAAGCGTTTTTGAGCTAACAGGCGCTGCTGTTTTACTTTTGGCACCCATTCCACTCATGGCACCCTGGCCCATCATGCTCGCACTGGTGGGTGGCAAGTTAGGCAGCCATTTTGGTGTACGCACAAGCTGCGTGGTTCTCCTGGATTCTGGCGCACATGTGGGCTTTTTGGCCAACTTGGATTTTCTAAGCCCACAGCACCAAATGTTGCAGCATGATAGCTCAAACGTGGGTCAGGACACCCAACAGTACATGTTCTGCACGTGAAATAAGTTTGCACTGCTGCAGCCTTTGGTGTAACTGTTCTGCATGAAAAATAAATTTGCACTGCTGCAACCTTTGCTGTACCTATTCTGCACAAAAAAAAATTTGCACTGCTGCAGCCTATGCTGTACCTGTTCTGTATGAAAAATAACTTTGCACTGCTGCAGACTTTGCTGTACCTGTACTGCACGTGAAAGAAGTTTGCACCGTTGCAGCCTTTGCAGGGCCTGTTCTGCATGTAAAATAGGTTTGCACTGATGCAGCCTTTGCTCTGCACGTGATAGAAGTTTGCACTGTTGCAGCCTTTGCTGTACCTGTTCTGCATGTAAAATAGATTTGCACTTATGCAGCCTTTGCTCTGCACGTGATAGAAGTTTGCACTGTTGCAGCCTTTGCTGTACCTATTCTGCATGTAAAATAGATTTGCACTGCTGTAGCCGTTGCTGTACATGTTCTGCACGTCAAAGAGGTTTGCATTGCTGCAGGCTTTGCTGTACCTGTTCTGCATGTAAAATAAGTTTGCATTGCTGCAGCCTTTGCTGTACCTGTTCTGAATGTAAAATACATTTGCTCCGCTGCAGCCTTTGTTGTACCTGTTTTGCATGTAAAAAAGGTTTGCACTGCTGCAGCCTTTGCTGTACCTGTTCTGTATGTGAAAGACGTTTGCACTGCTGCAGCCTTTGCTGTACCTGTTTTGCATGTAAAATAAGTTTGCATTGCTGCAGCCTTCGTTGTACCTGTTCTGCATGTGAATGAAGTTTGCACTGCTGCAGCCTTTGCTGTACTTGTTCTGTATGTAAAAGAGGTTTGCACTGTCACAACCTTTGCTGCGCCTGCTCTGCACATGAAAGTTTGCACTGCTGCAGTCTTTGATGTACCTGTTCTGTATGTAAAATATGTTTGCACTGCCACAGCCTTTGCTGTACTTGTTCTGAACGTGAAAGAAGTTTGCACTGCTGCTGCCTTTGCTGTACCTGTCTTGGATGTAAATGAAGTTTGCACTGCTGAAGCCTTTGCTGTACCTGTTCTGTGTGTAAATGAAGTTTGCACTGCTGCAGCCTTTGCTGCACCTGTCTTGTATGTAAATGAAGTTTGTTCTGCCGCAGCCTTTGCTGCACCTGTCTTGGATGTGAACGATGTTTGCACTGCTGCAGCCTTTGCTGTACCTGTCCTGTGTGTAAATGAAGTTTGCACTGCTGCAGCCTTTGCTGAAACCTTCTTGTATGTAAATGAAGTTTGTAATGCCGCAGCCTTCGCTGTACCTGTCTAGTATGTAAATGAGGGTTGCACTGCCACAGCCTTTGCTGTACCTGTCTTGTATGTAAATGAAGTTTGCACTGCCGCAGCCTTTGCTGTACCTGTCTTGTATGTAATGTAAGTTTGCACTGCCACAGCCTTTGCTGTACCTGTCTTGTATGTAAATGAAGTTTGACTGCCGCAGCCTTTGCGAAAACTGTCTTGTATGTAAATTAAGTTTGCCCTGTCGCAGCCTTTGCTGTACCTGTCTTGTATGTAAATTAAGTTTGCACTGCTGCAGCCTTTGCTGAAACTCTCTTGTATGTAAATTAAGTTTGCACTGCTGCAGCCTTTGCTGAAACTGTCTTGTATGTAAATTAAGTTTGCACTGCTGAAGCCTTTGCTGTACCTGTATTGTATGTAAATGAAGTTTGCACTGCTGCAGCCTTTGCTGAAACTGTCTTGTATGTAAATGAAGTTTGCACTGCTGTAGCCTTTGCTGTACCTGTCTTGTATGTAAATGAAGTGTGCAGTGCCAAAGCCTTTGCTGTACCTGTTCTGTATGTAAAAGTGGTTTGCACTGCTGCAGCCGTTGTTTGTTTATGTGTTTATTGTTCACTTGTTAGGTGCTTATGCAGGAAGAAAATACTGTTTGAAAGCACCCAGAGGGCAACAGGGAGGGGACAGGGGATGATAGACAGTGTAATTAAAACAATGTTAAATAATTAAGTACAACAAAATAAGAAGAGACATCAGGGAGGGGAGATGAATCTACTATGCCTTGTGAGTGTTCGCAATGTGCAAGTGCAGAGGGGCGAGGGGTATCGGATAGGTGCTGTGGTGCTCATGGAGAGCAGCAGGAGAAGTGCTATGAAGAAAGGTAAGTGCACCCTCCAGTGACGGAGTGTGAGCCGAGGCAAGTGCAGAGGATTGACAGCAGCTGGGATGATAAGATGTGGGAGGTCAGGGCCCCAGGGATGCATAAGGGCCCTGCACACCAGTCAAGCTACTGTGCGATTAGCAGGGGAGAGAGGGAGGGAAGGAGGAGATAAAGAGGAAGGTCCTGAGGCATTATCAGAACGTAAGGCGGTCCTGTTCAAGACAAAGAGGGAGGAGGAGGCTGTTCCAAAGAAGGGAGCCCCTTGAGGAAAGCGATCAACCACCTGCTCTCTGTTTAGCAAAGCGCTTCACACGCAAAGCGTTGGTCCCAGAGGAATGCAGGTGTCTACAGCGGGAGTATTTGGTCAGAAAGAGATGCAGATAGAGTGGTCCCTGGCCCCAGACAGCCTTGTGGATGATGCGGAGGGATTTTAATGTAAGCTGTGCAGAGATCGGGAGCCAGTGAAGACTTTGTAGGGCAGTAGAGATGTGATCCATGGGCTTGAGGCCAAGGATAAGCTTTGCTGCCCTCTTCTGGAATAGCTGGAGGGGTCACAGAGAGGATGAAGGAGGAGGCGTTTGCAATAGTCAACCCTAGAGAGAACCAGAGCCCGGTTAACATTAAGTCTCTGGGGGAAGGTGAAGAAAGGTAGAATTCCTTTTAGAAGGAAAAGCTGAAAGTGCTCTTCTTGGCAATGTCCTGAGTATGAGGAAGAATAGAGAGGAGTCAAAGATGACTCTGAGGTTTCTGGTTTCCAAAGAGGGAGCCGGGGGAGAGCCCATAGAAGAAGGCCAGAGTGAGGGGAAGAAGTTGGGTGCCGGGGTCCCAATAGGGAGGATGTCTGTTTGGCTGACGTTGAGGCAGAGATCATGAGAAGTACACCAGGACTGGATGGCTGAGAGGCAGTCAGGGATGAAGGAGGGTGCAAGGGCGTCTGTAGTATGTTTGAAGAAGAGTTGTGTGTTGTCAGCATAGCACTTGAAGTTGGGAAAAAATGAGGAAATGAGGCGTGCTAGCAGAGTAAGGTAGACGTTAAAGAGCCAAGGCGAAAGAATGGAGCCCTGGGGGATGCCGCAGGTTGAGGGGGAAGTATGGGAGGAGAAAGGGCCCAGTATGACTTTGGAAGAGCGGTCAGTTAGGACGGAGGTAAGCCAGTCCAGTGCCTGCTCCGAGATACCAAGAGGTTTACACTGCTGCAGCCTTTACTGCACTTTTTCTGTATGTAAAAGAAGTTTACACTACTGCAGCCTTTACTGCACTTTTTCTGTATGTAAAAGAAGTTTACACTACTGCAGCCTTTGCTGCACCTGTTCTGTATGTGAAAGAATGTTGCACTACTGCAGCCTTTGCTGCACCTGTTCTGTATGTGAAAGAATGTTGCACTACTGCAGCCTTTGCTGCACCTGTTCTGTATGTAAAAGCGGTTTACACTACTGCAGACTTTTCTGTACCTGTTCTGTATGTAAAAGAGGTTTGCAGTGCTGCAGCCTTTGCTGCACCTGTTCTGTATGTAATAGAGGTTTGCAGTGCTGCAGCCTTTGCTGCACCTGTTCTGCATGTAAAAGGTGTTTGCACTGCCGCAGCCTTTGCAGCACCTGTTCTGTATGTAAAAGAGGGGTGCAGTGCTGCAGCCTTTGCTGCACCTGTTCTGCATGTAAAAGGGGTTAGCACTGCCGCAGCCGTTGCAGCACCTGTTCTGTATGTAGAAGAGGTGCACTGCTGCAGCCTTTGCTGCGCCTGTTCTGTATGTAAAACAGATGTTCAGTGCTGCAGCCTTTGCTGCACCTGTTCTGTAAATAAAAGCAATTTTCACTGCCACAGCCTTTGCAGCATCTGTTCTGTATGTAAAAGAGGTTTGCACTGCTGCAGCCGTTGCTGTACCTGTTCTGCATGTAAAAGGGATGTGCACTGCTGCAGCCTTTGCTGCACCTGTTCTGTATATAAAAGCAATTTGCACTGCTGCAGCCTATGCTGCACCTGTTCTGCATGTAAAAGGGGTGTGCACTGCTGCAGCCTTTGCTGCACCTGTTCTGCATGTAAAAGAGGTTTGCACTGCTGCAGCCTATGCTGCACCTGTTCTGCATGTAAAAGGGGTGTGCACTGCTGCAGCCTTTGCTGCGCCTGTTATGTATGTAAGAGAAGTTAGCACTGCTTCTGTCTACGTTATAGCAGTTCTACTGCTGCTGCAATTCAAAAGCATGACTTGTGTACAGATAAAAGGTTAGATATATCCTTATTTCGAACATCAACACATCTCCATAAGAGAACATTACATACAATATGGCACATGTAAATATCAAAGAACATGCCCAGGAGAATAAATAACAGATATAATGCCAGGCCCACAGGCACAGGTGCAGCACTGCTGCCCATGCTTGTCCTGGTATTAGGTAATGGTGTGCACCTTGGCATGCTTCACACATTGGCACATTTGTTGAAACAAAAACACTTTTCCTATTGTGACAGAATCGAGGATGCAAAAGACAGACTTGGGAAAAAGTTACCAACACTTTATTTTCAAAGCTGGTATGTTGGTCAGGACTGGCCCAACTTAGACGTTGAGGGTAACTTTCGAAGATCCCCCAAAGCTCTTGTCTTCTTCAGTGTTACAATTGTAGCAACCAGGCTGTGTCGACTGTATATACACAACATGGTGATAAGTAGCAACAGCGTGTAGTTGAGGCCAACCCAGTGTAACAATTCAATGGGTGGGCCTCATCAGCATTGGCTGTCATAGTTTCTCCACTGTTTAGGACACACCATTGCTCTACAGACTCTGGTTAGGGTAAGGCATAGAACAAGCTAGACTCTCTGGGTTCTTTTGGATCTGGACAGACTCTTGGTCGTTCCTTCCGCAGACACAGTTGGTACATGCTGGTGGCTGCCGGTGCTGTTGGTCGTACGGTGACCTCACCTTCTCGTGTCAGGATCTGCACGGAGATCACAGCCAAGCATCTCAAGATAGAGAGTCTTGACGGTTTGCGACCTGCTTGGTCCGGCTTGGATAAGGCAATCAAGCTTCAGCACTGATCTTTCTCTGGTCACAGAAGAAGGCTGGTGTGGGCAAACACTGGCTTAGCTTCGCCTTCAGGGAGGAGTCTACACTCACTTGCTGGTTCACCAGGACTTACATGATTCCTCTTTAGGTAGCTTTGCTGGCTTCTTCTTTGTGATTCGTCCCACAGATTTTGGACATATGGTTTAAGACCTTGAAGTTAAATACCGATCTTGAGGGCTAGGTGTATGCTGAGTGCCTACTAAGCTGCCAATCACAGCTTTCCATCCATTCCAACCTTCAGGGTTGCCACATCCTTGCCCCAGCTCAAGGTACAGAGTAGAGGTTGAATTCAGCCACCAATCAAGAATCGTGTCACATCTTACACCAGTGACTGTAGCTTGCGCTTTCTGAGTCTGGCAGAGACCGTGTCAATTTATACCCACACACCTTGGCCCTCACTCACGCCAGAGGCAACCTTAGACTGCTGGCATCCATGCGGGATTGCACACAGGAAGAGCTGCACCTTATTATCATGACGCCCCAAAGCTGCCACAAGCCAATGGAGCCCGCATTGCCTCTGGGGCAGCCTTCCCCTGAGGGGCCTGGGGTCTCTCAGGGGGAATATTCAGAATATGTGTCCCTGATAAGTCCATGAACATCTGATTAAGCAATCAGGAATAGTTTCTGACTTCAGCTGACGCCAAGACATCACTCAGACCAAGGCAGGCATTGACTCAAAAACATTAAGAAAAGAATGAACAAAATACCCACTCCATCTCTTTCCACATCTACACATTTCATGCCCCTGAATAGTCCTGCTTGCGCCACTTCTGATTGGATGACAGCCTCCTGGACACACCTTTCCCTGCCCAGGAAAGTGCAGGCCCAAAGCTGTATGCAAACGGCAAAGAACTATCAGGTGAGAGCCACTGCCCGGGCATTTGAATAATGCAAATCGGCTTCTTTCAGCAAGGCTCTGAGGGCTTGCATGGCGGCATGGAGGCCCCTCCCCACGCATCCCACAATCCATCAAGCATGAAGCCTGCTCAGGCTTACAGGACTCTGTCCAATCAGGTGGGGTGGCTGATCAGGGGCGTGGTCTTAACTGGGTGCTCCAATTAGCATCCTTGCTGTGCTCTCATTTATGTTTGCATCTAGTCTGCTTTGCTGCTGCTGCTTTTGTTAATGGCTGCTTAGTACGTCAAACTCTGTACAGAAGGCAACACTTGATAGGAAATCACTGTGAGGACAACATCACCTTGAGTGACTCTTTGTGTAAAGCGCCAAATCTTCCAGAAAAAGAGCTACTTTTCACGGCAATCAGGCATCTGGTTTTTAAAACCAAACCTAAGAACAGCCTGCAGGGGATTAATTTGTGAAAAAAAGGCAAACGAAATAATGTTCACACTTTAGAAACAGTTTGCTTGTTTGACAAGTTAAATAGAAGTCATTTTATTCCTAATATTATTTTGTATTATTATCATGGCACTTATTGAGTGCGAACCTAGCTTCGAGAGGCAATGGAGCGCTTTAAAGAGGTATTCATCAATACAGATGCATAATGGAGCGCTTTTCAGAAGTGTACATTACAGATGCATAACGGAGTGCTTTTCAGTTGTAACAATAGATCAGATATACAGCGGGGGTAGGATACAGAGGGGGACGTAGGAGGGGTACAGTTGTACCGGGTGGCGTGGAGAAGACCGAGGATGTGATGAACTAGGCGTTGAGGAGGCTAGACTCCTTGAACAGATGGGTCTTGAGTTCTTTTCTGAAGTATAGGAGCGTGTGGGAGAATCGTATGCCAACAGGGATGAGTTTCCATAGTCTTGGGACATAGGCAGAGAAGGCTTGTTTTTTGGTCCTTTCCTTTTTGCAGCAGTGGATTTCAACTCTGCACCTGTCCTGGCTTCAGGCGGTGTGCTGTCCGCCGGAGATGCAGAGTTTCTCTGTGGGGTAGCTGGGTGATTAGGGGGTGACTGCCTTATAGACGATGCAGCAAAACATGAAAGTGATGTGTGCGTACAGTGGGATCCAGGGAAGGTCGATGAGGGCCAGGGTGATGTGGTCTTATCTGCGCAGTCCCTTGTGTGGCCGCTTGTAGGACACTTCTCAGGGGCACAAGAGAGGCTGATGGGAGGCCTTCTAGGAGTGCATTTCCCGTTACAGGTGGGATAGGACCAGTGCTTGAACGGTGGATCTAAAGCTGTCCGGGGGCAGGAAAGGCTTGACTTTCCACAGGAGGGAGAGCAAAGACCAAGCTGTCTGAGTTTTTTTAGCTATGTGTGTCTTGAAGGAGAGGTGTTTGCCGATGTGGAACCCGAGGGCCTTGGCGCAAGAGGTGAGTGCGGGTGTGAAGCCCTCAGAGTTCATGGTTGATAGCAGGTATGTATGTCTGA
Source organism: Ambystoma mexicanum (assembly GCF_040938575.1). NCBI lineage: Eukaryota > Metazoa > Chordata > Amphibia > Caudata > Ambystomatidae > Ambystoma > Ambystoma mexicanum. Next base: position 1,208,727,092 of record NC_090936.1, on the reverse strand, counting down.
GTGTTCAGTGTTGTTGGTGAGGAGTACGAATTCGGTCTTGGAGGGTTGAGCTTCAAGTATGCACTGGACATCCAAGACTGGATCAGCAGGTTTTGAGTCTATCGATGTCCTTGATGGAGTTAATCTTGAGGTTTAGTTGTGTGTCGTTGGCGTATTGGTGGACATGGATGTTGTGTGTGGCTATAATGTATAACAGCAAGGTGCTTGTTTGTCTGTGTCAGCCAATGCTAAAATGTGCTGACTTGTCCTACTACAGCCTTGGGATTTATCGGTTTTGGGTTGAAGAAGACATGTATAAAATAGCACTGCCCTCCAAGACAACACATTTTTCTGGAGCACAAAGCTTGCATTTGGCTAATATCCACAATGCTTTGCTTATGTGGCTGTGAATCAGAGGTGAACCTCCAGTGATGGCTACTGGTGGTGCTGTGGCATGTGTGATGTGGTTCAAACGGCCTATTTAACTTTGATGCTCCATGTGGAAGAGTTTTTCAGGCATTTTCAAACCCACCATAACTCTGCTTGTGTCTGTTACTCATGCCCCAACCACAAGGCTGTCAGATGCGTGCAAATCATCAAATATACTGGGGGGAGGGGAGGGAGAGGAGAGGAGGAGGAGGAAGAGGAAGAAGAGGAGCAGGAGGTGGGTCAGGAGGAGCAGGAGGTGAAGGAAGAGAAGAAGGAGGAGGAGGGGAAGGAGCAAGAGGAGGAGCAGGAGGAGCGGGAGGGGAGGAGAAGGAGAGGAGCGACTATACTGCACTGATGAGCCCAAACAAAGTGAAGATGGTATGCAGTTGTGTGCAGTGTTGAGAACTCTTTGTCTTGGCTTAAAGAAGCTATGTAAACATAGTACTGCCCTGTAAGATAAAGACAATCTTCTGCTGCGTAAAGACTTGCATGTGACCTCATTTGTAATATCCATAATGCTTTGCTTATCTGCCTGTGAACTGGAGGTGAACTTCCAGTGATGCTGTGGCTTGTGTGATTTGGCTGAAACTGCTTATTCTACTTCCCAATACAGACCATAGGAGAGTTCACAGACATTTCAAGTTCTTCGCTTATGCTCTCTTGTTTGTAGCCCCCCTTATGTAATGGAAAAGCAAAGCTACAAGTAATGAACTCCACAGAACCAGTGCAGGATGTGGCGCTAACACCTGACATGACACCGGGGCATTGCATTGCTGCACACACTATAATATTAACCGAACACTGCACCGGGACCTGTAAACACTACTTCTGTGCTTACTGTTATCGATTGCTCTGCATTTATAATGCCAACCCCTTAAATAATAAATAAAGGAATGCAGGGACACACACCGGGAAAGATCCACCACTCGTCTCAGTCATGGTGCGAGGGAAACAACGTAGAGTTCAATAGGTGCACACCAAATTAGAAAACATATATTTCCTAATATATGAAAATTTGAGGATTCAGGGTGCTGGGGAGGAATACAGGCCCTGGCACGGGGCTTGTGCAAAACATGAACAAGAAAAAAAATGTCTAAGACTAAAGACACTCTCCTGCACACCAATGAAACTGACTCAAATATCTTCATAATTTATATTTTTACTTCAAAACGATGAGTATTTAAAGAGGAAAACAAATTATCGAGATTAATTCAGACCAGGAACATCTGGTTAACTTTTACATCTCAAAAAGTCAAAGGAAAAACAAAAGGCCATCATATAACAAAGCAATATACAAATACAATCTTCTTGTAGTAGCTGAGAAGGAATAGCCGAGCACAATATTCTTGTGTTGAACTAAAAGGCTCTACGCTTTTCGGGGAACATCCCCTTCTTCAGGAGCAAAAATAATCTGTAATAATATACATTAGGAGACCATCAGTTTCAAAATTACAGTGTTTCATTTACAACCAACACAGAGAGAGTCTCAAAGATATTTAAATCGAATGATACACGTTCTGGGCTGTACATAGCCACCCCTACTGATTCCAATAGAGAATGTACAAACACAGTGGAGAAATACATATGCGTATTGTGACTGTTAAGCACGCAACAGGTGTGACTCCAAAAAGGAAAGAAGGCTCACTTAGGATAACCACTAAATTAAATAATATGCAAAGGTCAAGTGTACCTGATCAATCGAAAGAAAGAGGTCTGCAAAACTGAGTTTCACAAGGGTCGTCTAACTCTTCTAGGTTGAATTGATGTCCCACAAGGGTATATGACACGTGTTTTGGCAGATTAATATTGGGACGAATACACAGCTGGATAAACAAAATGTAAAGCAAAGGATAATTATCAAACACCAAACCTGGGGCAAAGTTAAGGAACAATAATTTGAGATTGGATGCAACATTTACCAAATGTAAGTCTATGAATAGTAGACAATCTGTCCCGCGTCGCTCGTGTACTAAACGGAGTGCTTTCGATCTTGGAATATCAACCTACTGGTATCGTATGTATGTCCATCTTCACTCTAAAGAAGTTTTCACCATGCACAATATAGACCACTAAAGGAAGGAAATAAATATAGATAGACTCAGCAGTCTAAAAAACATAAATTCCTCCACACGGAAGGGACTGTAGATACAGCAAATCTAACGCAGACCTCAGGCTCCTGCTAAACCCCCCTAATAGTCCTAGCAATGCTAATACTTCAAAGCCTCACGGTACACCCACTGCATGAGCAGAAGAAATGTACCATATTAGTTGGCATACAGATGTAAACAAAACTTCTAACATACAATGTCCTCTTGTTAAAAGATCAAAAAAAAATTCCAAAGTCCCAAAGTACCTACTATAACTCACCTTAACAAAGATGTCACTGCCTCAAAGGATCGTAACAAACTGGACGGCATAGCCAGCCTTTCCAAGGAATCATCCCCTTTTAGCGTCCCTTTCCTGTCATGTGACGAAGTCACATGATAGGGAACTGAAACAGTATCACACAGCAGCGTATGGAATGCGGTCACAAAATGTGCATAATCCACAACGTGGGAGAGTTGAGAGAACCACGGAACGCTAATTCGTGTATACTATTAAAAAGAAATCTATTTCAAAACACCTTGTGAGTGTTGCATGTCACTTGATTAGGTCACGTGCATGGATATTTCAGATGTCGATAACAGCTGACTCCAACTCCTTTCACGCCCCTTTCCTGTCATGTGACAAAGTCACATGATAGGGAACTCAAACGGCATTACACGACGGCGTATAGAATGCGGTCGCAAGATGTACAAAATCTACAACGTGGGAAAGTTGGGAGAACTACAGCACGCTAATCCGTGTATACAATTAAAGAGAAATCTATTTCAAAATGCCTTATGAGTGTTACATGTCACGTGACTAGGTCACATGCATGCAAATGTCAGCTGTCAATAACAGCTGACTCCAACTTATTTCACATAAAAGCCCGTTATCAGGGATAGAGAAACAAGCCCCTGTATGTTATTCTAAGGGATCAGAAAATTGAAGAGACCTTGTGAATAGTATACATCACGTAACACAGTCACGTGCACAGATGCTGCAGCCGCGTACGGCAGCAGAACCAATTTTCAGTTGCTGCAAAGCATGTCCAGAGTCAAAACAAAACTACGGACAAATAACGAACATGGGTAAATACTTAAAACGTGTAACGCTCACCTGATTCCCACGGAGGCGCTGATCCCGGCTGGGCTCCTATCGTTTCTTCAATTGAGAAGCATAGAGCTCGGACGACTCTCAGGACTGGGCTTCCTCTTATAGAATGTCTGACTTGCAGGGTAAGATTTCTGCAGGTGGAAGAAAGGGTTAATCACCGTTTGATGGGATTTCTTCTCCCACCAATCGCCAGTTTCTCCCACAGCCTAGCTTTCTACTTGTTTCGGCGAGCTCTCACCTTAGGCGTATAAATGCTGAGCTCTCCATCCTGCGTCTGGTGCAGGGGTGCGTGGATTCCAGTTACGTCACTGGATGAGTTCAGTGTTGAGGCTCAAGTCTTTTGCGGCCTTAGTTGTGGCACTGGTGCTGGGATGCCGAAGAGCGATGCCGCCGTTACTGCACGAGCGGATGCCTGTAAGTATACTGTAGTCTTTAGGCTTTAAAAGATGGGCACCTCAATAATGTCCCTTTTCCTTTGTTTCAGGCCTCGGGATGCTGTGGGCGTAGTTTTCCGTTGCCGCTGCACGTGCCGATGCACGTAAGTATAATGTTTGTTGGCCGCTTTTAATGGCACCTCTAATAATGTCCTTTTTCTAGTTTTCAGGTGCCGGGAAGCTGCGGGCTTTATACCCGTTGCCACTGCACGTGCCGATACACGTAAGTATAATGATCGTTGGCCGCTTTTAATGGCACCTCAAATAATGTCTTTTTCCTGTTTTTCAGGTGCCGGGATGCTGAGGTTGATGCGGCCGCTACTGCGCGTGCAAAAACTGGTAAGTTAAGATGAATGTGACTGCCTTCACCCGAACCCCTTTTTAATTATGTCCTTTGCCTTTCAGGTGCAGAGAAGCTGCCGAAGAGAAGGCCGCGGTTAGCTCCGTTGCAATCACGGATGGATCAGGTAAGCGGGCGCGGCTGCGAGCGAGTTGCACTTTTCTAACCTTATGTTTATTCTTTGCAGGTTTTGCCGGTGACTGGATTCCGGGATCTGGTAAGTATTGTTCTGTGTCTTTCTTCATCCACAGGTTGCTGCGCGGAAGCTGTAGATGACTTTGGACCTGGAATGCAAGAGCCGACTCGGTGAGCGTCCTGCTGCTGCTGCAGAATAACGCGAAGCACGTGTTTTCCATCGGGCGTGGTTTAAATAGCAGAGAAGTGCTTCCAGTGTCTGTTCTTCCACCGGTTCCACCCAGGTAAGAAAAGAGTTCCTGAATGGAGGGAATAGTTCCTCCCAGCCCTGATGGCTGGGGACTTCAACCAGACTGGATTGTTCTGGATAAATATGCAGCATGGTCTGCCTCTGGTAAGTCCACCCAAGCATTATTACACTGTTTATCAATATGAGCCCGGCGCCTATGGCGCCGCGACTGAAACCCTTCATGAGCCTGGCGCCAAAGGCGCCAGGACACAGTCCAAAGGGCCCCTGTAGGGGTCTGCTGGGTCCGGAGTAGTGGAAGACGGGTCTGCTTCCGAGGGCGCTGGGCCAGTCCTGGCCCCTCGGGAGTAGCGCCCATGACAAAACGAAAGACTAAAAGGGGATGGGGAGTAATCAAGCAAAGAAAAGAAGAAAATAATAAGTAAAACGAGATTAAAAAGATATTTGAAATAAAGTTTGTATAAAAAATAAAATGAATTGGAAAAAAATTAAATACAGATAAGTCATAAAACTCAGATAACCAAAGACAGAATAAACAAAGTAGAAAATACATATTAAAAAGCTAAATTGCAAAAAAGGGAAACCATTTGTGAAATGTCCTCATGACTACACCGTTATGTAGTCATTAGGCATATTTGGGCCTATGTTTGCCAGAACCTGACTGGTTTTGTTTCCCCCATGAACATAGGAGAAAGGATCTAGTAGTTAGTTGGGTTCTTATTTTGCAATCCGTGCCAGAGTCCAGCCTCTAAGTGCAAGACCGGGTATAGTACCTGTGCTGCTCAGTGTTGTCTTAATTCCAAAACAAGCGTGTTGCCCCTGGACTTTCCTCCCAGCCTAAAGGGTAGTTTGTAAACATTAAGCTAGAGCATGGTTCCATTATAATCAGGCCCTGGTTTTTGTATTTACATGACCTCAATAGGCTTTACCTTCACCCAGAATAATGTTCGTTGTTTCATGGAATTTCGAAAGATGTGATTCCATGTTGTCCCCACCAAGGTTCAAACCTGTGACCTAGAGACCTCTCAACCCAGTGAGCTATCTTACCATCACTGCCCTGCATGATAAGGCTCGTGCTTATGTATGCCTCTTTCTGAATAACTAACACTAATATTGTTGCCAGTGTCGACAGAAATCTGCTTTCCAGTGTGCAACATAGCAAGGTGGTCGCCATGCTCAGAATAAACAGACACATTAGACTGGATGCCCTGGGTTTCACGTGCAAAGAGCCAGTACTAGGCTGCCATTATCATTGGATAACATTACCACTACATTACTCGTCACGTGGTCAAGGGAGAGTGGAGAGCAGGTTGAGGATTATTTTCATTTGAATAGTGTTATTAGTTCCAATGAATTCACTGCAGTGCATAAACTAGATCATTACACTTAGAGTGCATGGATCAAGCTTTTCATGATAAGTCGCTTAGAGTGCCATTAGAGGGACCGACCCCCAGGAAAGTGCTTATTATGCTGGAAAGGTACTGATGTGGACAAAAGGGGGAGACTGCCAAAGAGGGATACATTCTTATGAGTGTGTCAATTTACTGATGGGGAAGCGAGTCCCACAGGTCGTGGAGGGGGAGATGGAATAGAATTAGAGGTGCTCAAAGTGTGGTTCTCCCTGCAGTTACTTGAGCCTCCACCCCAGCAGCACTTACCATGCTTTTTGCCACTGCACTCTCCTCCCTTCCCCCTTGCACTTGCACAATCTGAATGACAAGGCCTAGCAAGATTGCTTGTCCTCCCTTTGTCTCCCCCTTCCTTGTCTTGTCGCGCCTAGCAACACTTGTGTACAGGCGCGTTATAAAGGACTTTTCATATCATGGTTTGGACTATGACTCCCATGATCCCTCTTCAATGGCTAGGACTGCTGGGATTTGTAGTCCAAAACATCTGTAGAGCCAAAGGTTGCAGACCACTGCAATAGATCCCCATGTGAAAAGGACTTATTTGCTACATCACTGTTACCTTCTCACTGGGACAAGTTCCTCAAATACTCCAAGTTAGGGTATCCCTCCTACCGCAGACGGTTTGCAACAGCTAATGCCAACAAGGGCACAATACATAATGTTTAGCTTTTTTGTTTTTTTGGGAATTGTGCATTTGGTTAACCTTCACCACATACAGTGATTGTATTACAAGAGCAGGCATAATTCATCTTTAAACAATACAGCAAATTCACAGATAAAGAAATTCATTTACAAAATAACAATATTAAAAAGAGCATACGTTCAAAGTTCTGGGTAAAAACGTTTCCAATAAATGGCATCTAGTGCTGTCCTGGGCTGTCAATCAAAAAAGTACTAATGCTTCGTTGGAAATTTTAAAAGCAGCTGATGAGATTACCAACGTTTCTGCCCCAAATATGGCGCCCCAAAAAACGGATCAGTACAGATTGGTTCTTCATGGGTTACACATTTATTTGTTTGTTGGAATTCTAGTGAAACGCGCCACGGGCCCACAGGCCCAAGTAACCCCGTAAATACAAAGGCCTGGAACGTGGCTAAGAAGTTTCAACATGGCGACTGGTTTGCATAGCTGTCTCACATCATCGACACATCCTTTCATTGTCTGGCACTTTAGTCCACAGGGCCATCTTAAGCACTTTTGGGGCCCGGGGCATGGACACCTTTGGGGCCCCCTCCACCGAATCAAAGGGATTGAGGGATCCGAATATCTGGTTGCATGACCCTCTCGTTGCGATCGCCACCCATGCATAGCTTGATATGCTGGCTCGCATCGATCAAAATAAGCATGGCTACTCCATTTCAGTCCCTTTTATCCTATTAATTCTTGCTGTAATAAGAATGATAAACAAGTAGCATTTCAAGGGCAACATTAGCAGACCACGACAAGGGTACTTGTTTTCTAGTATAGGTACGGCCTCTTTTCATCAATAGCAGCCATGAGAAAAGTACACCGGCCATAGTATAAATGCCGGACAGAGATCGTATGAAAAAGGTGCACATAACCCAGAATAGACAGAGGACCCAGATTTTCTGGTTCAAAGAAAGCAAAAGTGCACAAGCATGGACACAGGAGACTGCTTGGAAGCACAGAGAAAGCTACATATACCATAGAATAGAGAGTGGGTGAGGATTGGAAGCTCCAGGAATGGGTCCATATCCAGAAAGGCTTAGATTAGAAAAGGGACATGGCTTTCAAGTAGTGATTCCATTAGAGAGCAAAGCAAAGCAAGTGGTTGTGGAGTGCAATATACAAATGCTCACTATTACTATAGACTATGCAAGGCAGCAGATCTTGTCCCGAGAGGATAGCTCAGTGGCAACGTGCTCACCTTGGAAGCAAGACCACATGAAACAACATAGGTTTGATCCCCGGGTCCGCGCTTAGAAACCTCTGGGTATTTAAGCGTGTTATAAATATGCAACTAAGACAACAATAAAAAATTCTGTAACAGCGCCTCGATGCCCGGTTTAAAAAAAAAATGCAAATAAATAAATAAAGACTATAGCCAGTGAAAACATGAGTGAGCCTTTTTTGAAGATCATACCCTGAGAATGAAATCACTCTGGGGTGACACTTTTAAAAGTTTTAGGGAGTAGTAATTTTGACAGGTTAAGAAATACGAGATTAAATAAGATTGGGATCACACATGGGTTAGGAAGTGATGCTGGGATTTTCACCCATTCTGCAATTTCTGCACTTTGCAACTTTATTTTGCAGTTATTTTCCAGTTCTTATCATAAAAAAAAGAATCCAATTTTATAAAACTGACTTGGAACATACACAAATCACATAACTCAAAATTACTATTTTTAAAAACAAAAGTTATAGCAGCATATTAGGCAAAATGGGGCTGCTTCTAGCTTTGCTGTCTCCATCATCAAAGAAAGTATACAAGTATGAGCATACTAACTGATGTGATATTAAATGATTGTATCTGGTATTCTCTTTTGTATTTTAAAGCTCTTTAAATATGCCCAAAACAAAGGCTTGTGAAATTGTTATTTATAAACGTGCAGATAAACCTTTGAATTGTATAAAAAAGCAAACCGTTTTGTGTCAAATGAGCAGACCTTCAAATATGCTTGCCAGAGGCCCCCGATATCTGGTCTACTTTCTTCTGTCTAGAACCCCTTCCAATTAAATGGCATATATAAAAAATACATACAAAGAAAGATCAGGTAATGTGTTAAACAATGCCACCAGCATGTGAGAAGGTAAACCTTTCCACAGAACACAGCGCAGTATGGTCAATGATATAGTATGATTTGTCCAGGATCACTGTATCGTCTGCTGGCAAAGCCAGAATATGAGAAGGAACACCTAATCATTAGTGGTGGCCGCCTTGCTTTTACACCCACCCATCTGAAGAAACCAATTGCTAGACCGTCACCTTACTGGGGCTATGTTTGTTTTTATAGAAACCGCTATCTGGTGCCGGTACCTTGCTGATAATAGCAGCTGATGTGCTACAAAACAAAGTACATATACATTCCAGTTATCAACCTCAGACATAGGAATGTCTGAATTTGCTTGCTGGGACTTGGTTTTGTAATCTTGCATATGAACACAGATCTCTGCAATGAGTGCTTAACACACTGAGCTATATTCTGAACCATCCCAGCAATCAAATGTATCAATATGCATTTCAACTTAAGCTACCATGATCCCCACCATGATCCCCACAGAAAGGTCAGAATGCTACAGGAGTTGTGCCGCAGTGAGTGCACACACTATGTATACCGCAGTGAACACAGAAGCATTACAGGATGAATTAATCAGAGCAGAATGTGACTGTCAACAACAGACAGGCAATAGGTTTGGCCTCAGCAGCATGCCATAAAATATCCTGACGTGTGCCCTTTTTGTTTGGTGAACAATGGAAACTAACTTCTTTAGATCAGGCAGCCTTGAGGGGGCCCCCTTCAAGGTGGGGGCCCGGGGCAAGTGCCCCTTTTGCCCTCCCATAAAGACATCACTGTTAGTCCATCCGCCAACGTGCTCAAACGTGGTGAGTTAAAGCGCGCGTATGTTATAAATATCCGCCAATGAATTGAGCAGATTTTGGTCAGATAAGTGCAGGGCGTGTTCAGATGGAACCCTTGTTTGCAATGTTCATTAAAGGTCTTTATCCCATGTAACGTGGCCATAATAACAATAATAATAATAATAATAATAATAATAATAGAAATAATAATAATAATAATAATAATAATACTAATAATAAGACGAATAATTAATAAGTAATTATTAATACCCAATAATAAATCATAATTAATAATTGTAATACTAATAATAAATTAATTAATTATAATAATGTATCATTTATATAACGCAACAAACCCTCAGGCATCTGAGCGCTGTTTATTATCTCCCACGGTGTGTGGTGCTCATTTATCGACCTCGGAAGGATGAAAGGCTGAGTTTGGCCCTGCCGGTATTCAAACCTGCGTGCGTCACGTGCGCTCTACCTGCTGTGCTATTAGGCCGGCATATTGTCCACTGTTGTCCACTCTGTGCCAGACTCTCATTTGAATGTTCGGCATCTCAAGGGCCTGGTCCAGAGAGCGGCCAACATTATGCAGATGTAATAACCCAGAGAACTGCAACTCCAGGGTAAAGCCATTGAGATTGTCCACAGAAAGATGAGTGGATGCATGCAGAGAACTAGCAGCAGCAGAGAGAAGCTCCGCAAGCAAAGCCCACCACACTCGCTTCACAAGAGGCTGCAATTGCATGCAGAGAACTAGCAGCAGCAGAGAGAAGCTCCGCAAGCAAAGCCCACCACACTCGCTTCACAAGAGGCTGCAATTGCATGCAGAGAACTAGCAGCAGCAGAGAGAAGCTCTGCAAGCAAAGCCCACCACACTCGCTTCACAAGAGGCTGCAATTGCATGCAGAGAACTAGCAGCAGCAGAGATAAGCTCCGCAAGCAAAGCCCACCACCCTCAGTTCACAAGAGGCTGCAATTGCATGCAGAGAACCAGCAGCAACAGAGAGAAGCTCCGCAAGCAAAGCCCACCACCTTCAGTTCACAAGAGGCTGCAATTGCATGCAGAGAACCGGCAGCACCAGAGAGAAACTCCACAAGCAAAGCCCACCACACTCGCTTCACAAGAGGCTGCAATTGCATGCAGAGAACCGGCAGCACCAGAGAGAAACTCCACAAGCAAAGGCCACCACACTCGCTTCACAAGAGGCTGCAATTGCATGCAGAGAACTAGCAGCACCAGAGAGAAACTCCACAAGCAAAGCCCATCCCCCTCAGTTCACAAGAGGCTGCAATTGCATGCAGAGAACCAACAGCAGCAGAGAGAAGCTCCACAAGCAAAGCCCACCACCCACAGTTCACAAGAGGCTGCAATTGCATGCAGAAAACCAGCAGCACTAGCAGGAAGCTCCACAAGCAAATCCCACCCCCCTCAGTTCACAAGAGGCTGCAATTGCATGCAGAGAACCGGCAGCACTAGCATAAAACTCCACAAGCAAAGCCCATCCCCCTCACTTCACAAGAGGCTGCAATTGCATGCAGAGAACCAGCAGCAGCAGAGAGAAGATCCACAAGCAAAGCCCACCACCCTCAGTTCACAAGATGCTGCAATTGCATGCAGAGAACCAGCAGCACTAGCAGGAAGCTCCGCAAGCAAATCCCACCCCCCTCAGTTCACAAGAGGCTGCAATTGCATGCAGAGAACCAGCAGCACCACAGAGAAACTCCACAAGCAAAGCCCACCACCCTCAGTTCACAAGAGGCTGCAATTGCATGCAGAGAACCAGCAGCACCAGAGAGAAGCTCCACAAGCAAAGCCCATCCCCCTAAGTTCAGAAGAGGCTGCAATTGCATGCAGAGAACCAGCAGTACTAGCAGCAAGCTCCACAAGCAAAGCCCATCCGCCCTCAGTTCACAGGAGGCTACAATTGCATGGAGAGGTCTAGCAGCACCAGAGAGAAACTACATAAACAATGCCCATCACCCTCAGTTCACAAGAGGCTGCAATTGCATGCAGCGAACCGGCAGCACTAGCATAAAACTCCACAAGCAAAGCCCATCCCCCTCACTTCACAAGAGGCTACAATTGCATGCAGAGGACTAGCAGCACCAGAGATAAACTACCTAAGCAAAGCCCATCACCCTCAGTTCACAAGAGGCTGCAATTGCATGCAGAGAACCAGCAGCACCAGAGAGAAGCTCCACAAGCAAAGCTCACCACCCTCAGTTCACAAGAGGCTGCAATTGCATGCAGAGAACCAGCAGCACCAGAGAGAGGCTCCACAAGCAAAGCCCATCCCCCTAAATTCACAAGAGGCTGCAATTGCATGCAGAGAACCAGCAACACTGGCAGCAAGCTCCACAAGCAAAGCCCATCCCCCTCAGTTCACAGGAGGTTGCAATTGCATGCAGAGAACCAGCAGCACTAGCAGGAAACTCCACAAGCAAAGCCCATCACTCTCACTCCACAAGATGCTGCAATTGCACGGAGAGAACCAGCAGCCCCAGAGAGAAACTCCACACGCAAAGCCCATCACCCTCACTTCACAAGAGGCTGCAATTGCATGCAGAGAACCGGCAGCACTAGCAGGAAACTCCACAAGCAAAGCCCATCACCCTCACTTCACAAGAGGCTACAATTGCATGCAGAGGAGTAGCAGCACCAGAGAGAAACTACCTAAGCAAAGCCCATCACCCTCAGTTCACAAGAGGCTGCAATTGCATGCAGAGAACCGGCAGCACTAGCATAAAACTCCACAAGCAAAGCCCATCCCCCTGACTTCACAAGAGGCTGCACTTGCATGCAGAGAACCAGCAGCACCAGAGAGAAACTAACTAAGCAAAGCCCATCACCCTCTGTCAGTTCACATGAGGCTGCAATTGCATGCAGAGAACCGGCAGCACTAGCAGGAAACTCCACAAGCAAAGCCCATCCCCCTCACTTCACAAGAGGCTGCACTTGCATGAAGAGAACCAGCAGCACCAGAGAGAAACTACGTAAGCAAAGCCCATCACCCTCAGTTCACAAGAGGCTGCAATTGCATGCAGAGAACTGGCAGCACTAGCAGGAAACTCCACAAGCAAAGCCCATCACCCTCACTTCACAAGAGGCTACAATTGCATGCAGAGGACCAGCAGCACCAGTAAACAAAGCCCATCACCCTCAGTTCACAAGAGGCTGCAATTGCATGCAGAGAACCGGCAGCACTAGCATAAAACTCCATAAGCAAAGCCCATCCCCCTCACTTCACAAGAGGCTGCAATTGCATGCAGAGAACCAGCAGCAGCAGAGAGAAGCTCCACAAGCAAAGCCCACCACCCTCAGTTCACAAGAGGCTGCAATTGCATGCAGAGAACCAGCAGCACTAGCAGGAAGCTCCGCAAGCAAATCCCACCCCCCTCAGTTCACAAGAGGCTGCAATTGCATGCAGAGAACCAGCAGCACCAGAGAGAAACTCCACAAGCAAAGCCCACCACCCTCAATTCACATGAGGCTGCAATTGCATGCAGAGAAACGGCAGCACTAGCAGGAAACCCCACAAGCAAAGCCCATCACCCTCACTTCACAAGAGGCTACAATTGCATGCAGAGGACTAGCAGCACCAGAGAGAAACTACATAAACATAGCCCATCACCCTCAGTTCACAAGAGGCTGCAATTGCATGCAGAGAGCCAGCAGCACAAGCAGCAAGCTCCACAAGCAAAGCCCGTCCCCCTCAGTTCACAAGAGGCTGCAATTGCATGCAGAGAACCAGCAGCAACAGAGAGAAACTCCACAAGCAAAGCCCATCACCCTCACTTCACAAGAGGCTGCAATTGCATGCAGAGAACCAGCAGCAACAGAGAGAAACTCCACAGGCAAGGTCCACCCACCACCCTCAGTTCACAAGAGGCTGCAATTGCATGCAGAGAACCAGCAGCACCAGAGAGAAACTACACAAGCAAAGCCCATCACCCTCACTTCACAAGAGGCTGCAATTGCATGCAGAGAACCAGCAGCAACAGAGAGAAACTCCACAAGCAAAGCCCACCACCCTCAGTTCACAAGAGGCTGCAATTGCATGCAGAGAACCGGCAGCACTAACAGCAAGCTCCACAGGCAAAGCCCATCCCCCACAGTTCACAAGAGGCTGCAATTGCATGCAGAGAACCAGCAGCACCAGAGAGAAACTACACAAGCAAAGCCCATCACCCTCACTTCACAAGAGGCTGCAATTGCATGCAGAGAACCAGCAGCAACAGAGAGAAACTCCACAAGCAAATCCCACCACCCTCAGTTCACAAGAGGCTGCAATTGCATGCAGAGAACTGGCAGCAATAGCAGGAAACTCTGCAAGCAAAGCCCATTCCCCAAGAGGCTGCAATTGCATGCAGAGAAATTGCAGCACTAGCAGGAAACTCTACAAGCAAAGCCCATCCCCCTCAGTTCACAAGAGGCTGCAATTGCATGCAGAGAACCAGCAGCACCAGAAAGAAACTACACAAGCAAAGCCCATCACCCTCACTTCACAAGAGGCTGCAATTGCATGCAGAGAACCAGCAGCAACAGAGCGAAACTCCACAAGCAAAGCCCACCACCCTCAGTTCACAAGAGGCTGCAATTGCACGCAGAGAACCAGCAGCACCAGAGAGAAGCTCCAAAAGCAAAGTCCATCATCCTCAGTTCACAAGAGGCTGCAATTGCATGCACAGACCCAGCAGCACTAGCAGGAAACTCCACAAGCAAACCCATCACCCTCATTTCACGAGAGACTGCAATTGCATGCACAGACCCAGCAGCAATAGAACGAAACTTCGCAAGCAAAGCCCATCCCCCTCAGTTCACAAGAGGCTGCAATTGCATGCACAGACCCAGCAGCACTAGCAGGAAACTCCACAAGCAATGCCCATTCCCCTCAGTTCACAAGAGGCTGCAATTGCATGCAGAGAACCAGCAGCACCAGAGAGAAGCTCCACAAGCAAAGCCCATCCCCTCAGTTCACAAGAGGCTGCAATTGCATGCAGAGAACCAGCAGCACTAGCAGGAATCATCGCCAGCAAAGCCTATCACCATCAGTTCACAAGAGGCTGTAAGTGCATGCAGAGAACCAGCAGCACTAGCAGGAAACTCCACAAGCAAAGCCCATCCCCCTCACTTCACAAGAGGCTACAATTGCATGCAGAGGACTAGCAGCACCAGAGAGAAACTACCTAAGCAAAGCCCATCACCCTCAGTTCACAAGAGGCAACAATTGCATGCAGAGGACTAGCAGCACCAGAGAGAAACTACATAAACAAAGCCAATCACCCTCAGTTCACAAGAGGCTGCAATTGCATGCAGAGAACCGGCAGCAATAGCATAAAACTCAACAAGCAAAGCCCATCCCCCTCACTTCACATGAGGCTACAATTGCATGCAGAGGACTAGCAGCACCAGAGAGAAACTACATAAACAAAGCCAATCACCCTCAGTTCACAAGAGGCTGCAATTGCATGCCGAGAACCGGCAGCGCTAGCATAAAACTCCACAAGCAAAGCCCATCCCCCTCACTTCACAAGAGGCTGCAATTGCATGCAGAGAACCAGCAGCACCAGAGAGAAACTACCTAAGGAATGCCCATCACCTTCAGTTCACAAGAGGCTGCAATTGCATGCAGAGAACCGGCAGCACTAGCAGGAAACTCCACAAGCAAAGCACATCACCCTCACTTCACAAGAGGCTACAATTGCATGCAGAGGACAAGCAGCACCAGAGAGAAACTACCTAAGCAAAGCCCATCACCCTCAGTTCACAAGAGGCTGCAATTGCATGCAGAGAACCGGCAGCACTAGCATAAAACTCCACAAGCAAAGCCCATCCCCCTCACTTCACAAGAGGCTGCAATTGCATGCAGAGAACCAGCAGCACCAGAGAGAAACTACCTAAGCAAAGCCCATCACCCTCTGTCAGTTCACATGAGGCTGCAATTGCATGCAGAGAACCGGCAGCACTAGCAGGAAACTCCACAAGCAAAGCCCATCACCCTCACTTCACAAGAGGCTACAATTGCATGCAGAGGACTAGCAGCACCAGAGAGAAACTACATAACCAAAGCCCATCACCCTCAGTTTACAAGAGGCTGCAATTGCATGCAGAGAACTGGCAGCACTAGCAGAAAACTCCACAAGCAAAGCCCATCACCCTCACTTCACAAGAGGCTACAATTGCATGCAGAGGACTAGCAGCACCAGAGAGAAACTACCTAAGCAAAGCCCATCACCCTCAGTTCACAAGAGCCTGCAATTACATGCAGAGCACCGGCAACACTAGCATAAAACTCCACAAGCAAAGCCCATCCCCCTCACTTCACAAGAGGCTGCAATTGCATGCAGAGAACCAGCAGCACCAGAGAGAAACTCCACCAGCAAAGCCCACCACCCTCAGTTCACATGAGGCTGTAATTGCATGCAGAGAAACGGCAGCACTAGCAGGAAACTCCACAAGCAAAGCCCATTACTCTCACTTCACAAGAGGCTGCAATTGCATGCAGAGGACTAGCAGCACCAGAGAGAAACTACATAAACAAAGCCCATCACCATCAGTTCACAAGAGGCTGCAATTGCATGCAGAGAGCCAGCAGCACTGGCAGCAAGCTCCACAAGCAAAGCCCATCCCCCTCAGTTCACAAGAGGCTGCAATTGCATGCAGAGAACCAGCAGCAACAGAGAGAAACTCCACAAGCAAAGCCCATCACCCTCACTTCACAAAAGGCTGCAGTTGCATGCAGAGAACCAGCAGCAACAGAGAGAAACTCCACAAGCAAAGCCCACCACCCTCAGTTCACAAGAGGCTGCAATTGCATGCAGTGAACCTGCAGCACCAGAGAGAAACTACACAAGCAAAGCCCATCCCCCTCACTTCACAGGAGGCTGCAATTGCATGCAGAGAACCAGCAGCACCAGGGAGAAACTACCTAAGGAATGCCCATCACCTTCAGTTCACAAGAGGCTGCAATTGCATGCAGAGAACCGGCAGCACTAGCAGGAAACTCCACAAGCAAAGCCCATCACCCTCACTTCACAAGAGGCTACAATTGCATGCAGAGGACAAGCAGCACCAGAGAGAAACTACCTAAGCAAAGCCCATCACCCTCAGTTCACAAGTGGCTGCAATTGCATGCAGAGAACCGGCAGCACTAGCATAAAACTCCACAAGCAAAGCCCATCCCCCTCATTTCAAAAGAGGCTGCAATTGCATGCAGAGAACCAGCAGCACCAGAGAGAAACTACCTAAGCAAAGCCCATCACCCTCTGTCAGTTCACATGAGGCTGCAATTGCATGCAGAGAACCGGCAGCACTAGCAGGAAACTCCACAAGCAAAGCCCATCACCCTCACTTCACAAGAGGCTACAATTGCATGCAGAGGACTAGCAGCACCAGAGAGAAACTACATAAACAAAGCCCATCACCCTCAGTTTACAAGAGGCTGCAATTGCATGCAGAGAACCAGCAGCACCCGAGAGAAACTCCACAAGCAAAGCCCACCACCCTCAGTTCACATGAGGCTGCAATTGCATGCAGAGAAACGGCAGCACTCGCAGGAAACTCCACAAGCAAAGCCCATCACTCTCACTTCACAAGAGGCTGCAATTGCATGCAGAGGACTAGCAGCACCAGAGAGAAACTACATAAACAAAGCCCATCACCATCAGTTCACAAGAGGCTGCAATTGCATGCAGAGAGCCAGCAGCACTAGCAGCAAGCTCCACAAGCAAAGCCCATCCCCCTCAGTTCACAAGAGGCTGCAATTGCATGCAGAGAACCATCAGCACTAGAGAGAAACTACACAAGCAAAGCCCATCACCCTCACTTCACAAGAGGCTGCAATTGCATGCAGAGAACCAGCAGCAACAGAGAGAAACTCCACAAGCAAAGCCCACCACCCTCAGTTCACCAGAGGCTGCAATTGCATGCAGTGAACCTGCAGCACCAGAGAGAAACTACACAAGCAAAGCCCATCCCCCTCACTTCACAAGAGGCTGCAATTGCATGCAGAGAACCAGCAGCACCAGAGAGAAACTACCTAAGGAATGCCCATCACCTTCAGTTCACAAGAGGCTGCAATTGCATGCAGAGAACCGGCAGCACTAGCAGGAAACTCCACAAGCAAAGCCCATCACCCTCACTTCACAAGAGGGTACAATTGCATGCAGAGGACAAGCAGCACCAGAGAGAAACTACCTAAGCAAAGCCCATCACCCTCAGTTCACAAGAGGCTGCAATTGCATGCAGAGAACCGGCAGCACAAGCATAAAACTCCACAAGCAAAGCCCATCCCCATCACCTCACAAGAGGCTGCAATTGCATGCAGAGAACCAGCAGCACCAGTGAGAAACTACCTAAGCAAAGCCCATCACCCTCTGTCAGTTCACATGAGGCAGCAATTGCATGCAGAGAACCGGCAGCACTAGCAGGAAACTCCACAAGCAAAGCCCATCACCCTCACTTCACAAGAGGCTACAATTGCATGCAGAGGACTAGCAGCACCAGAGAGAAACTATATAAACAAAGCCCATCACCCTCAGTTTACAAGAGGCTGCAATTGCATGCAGAGAACTGGCAGCACTAGCAGAAAACTCCACAAGCAAAGCCCATCACCCTCACTTCACAAGAGGCTACAATTGCATGCAGAGGACTAGCAGCACCAGAGAGAAACTACCTAAGCAAAGCCCATCACCCTCAGTTCACAAGAGGCTGCAATTACATGCAGAGCACCGGCAGCACTAGCATAAAACTCCACAAGCAAAGCCCATCCCCCTCACTTCACAAGAGGCTGCAATTGCATGCAGAGAACCAGCAGCACCAGAGAGAAACTCCACAAGCAAAGCCCACCACCCTCAGTTCACATGAGGCTGCAATTGCATGCAGAGAAACGGCAGCACTAGCAGGAAACTCCACAAGCAAAGCCCATCACTCTCACTTCACAAGAGGCTGCAATTGCATCCAGAGGACTAGCAGCACCAGAGAGAAACTACATAAACAAAGCCCATCCCCCTCAGTTCACAAGAGGCTGCAATTGCATGCAGAGAACCAGCAGCAACAGAGAGAAACTCCACAAGCAAAGCCCATCACCCTCACTTCACAAAAGGCTGCAATTGCATGCAGAGAACCAGCAGCAACAGAGAGAAACTCCACAAGCAAAGCCCACCACCCTCAGTTCACAAGAGGCTGCAATTGCATGCAGTGAACCTGCAGCACCAGAGAGAAACTACACAAGCAAAGCCCATCACCCTCACTTCACAAGAGGCTGCAATTGCATGCAGAAACAGAGAGAAACTCCACAAGCAAAGCCCACCACCCTCAGTTCACAAAAGGCTGCAATTGCATGCAGAGAACCGGCAGCACTAGCAGCAAGCTCTACAGGCAAAGCCCATCCCCCTCAGTTCACAAGAGGCTGCAATTGCATGCAGAGAACCAGCAGCAGCAGAGAGAAACTACACAAGCAAAACCCATCACCCTCAGTTCACAAGAGGCTGCAATTGCATGCAGAGAACCGCAGCAACAGAGAGAAACTCCACAAGCAAAGCCCACCACCCCCAGTTCACAAGAGGCTGCAATTGCATGCAGAGAACCGGCAGTAATAGCAGGTAACTCCACAAGCAAAGCCCATCCCCCTCAGTTCACAAGAGGCTGCAATTGCATGCAGAGAACCAACAGCAACAGAGAGAAACTACACAAGCAAAGCCCATCACCCTCATTTCACAAGAGGCTGCAATTGCATGCAGAGAAGCAGCAGCAACAGAGAGAAACTCCACAAGCAAAGCCCACCACCCTCAGTTCACAAGAGGCTGCAATTGCATGCAGAGAACCGGCAGCAATAGCAGGATACTCCGCAAGCAAAGCCCATTCCCCTCAGTTCACAAGAGGCTGCAATTGCATGCAGAGAACCGGCAGCACTAGCAGGAAACTCTACAAGCAAAGCCCATCCCCCTCAGTTCACAAGAGGCTGCAATTGCATGCAGAGAACCAGCAGCACCAGAGAGAAACTACACAAGCAAAGCCCACCACCCTCAGTTCACAAGAGGCTGCAATTGCATGCAGAGAACCGGCAGTAATAGCAGGAAACTCCGCAAGCAAAGCCCATTCCCCTCAGTTCACAAGAGGCTGCAATTGCATGCAGAGAACTGGCAGCACTAGCAGCAAGCTCTACAGGCAAAGCCCATCCCCCTCAGTTCACAAGAGGCTGCAATTGCATGCAGAGAACCAGCAGCACCAGAGAGAAACTACACAAGCAAAGCCCATCACCCTCACTTCACAAGAGGCTGCAATTGCATGCAGAGAACCAGCAGCAACAGAGAGAAACTCCACAAGCAAAGCCCACCACCCTCAGTTCACAAGAGGCTGCAATTGCATGCAGAGAACCGGCAGTAATAGCAGGAAACACCACAAGCAAAGCCCATTCCCCTCAGTTCACAAGAGGCTGCAATTGCATTCAGAGAACCGGCAGCACTAGCAGGTAACTCCACAAGCCAAGCCCATCCCCCTCAGTTCACAAGAGGCTGCAATGCATGCAGAGAACCAGCAGCACCAGAGAGAAACTATACAAGCAAAGCCCATCACCCTCACTTCACAAGAGGCTGCAATTGCATGCAGAGAACCAGCAGCAACAGAGAGAAACTCCACAAGCAAAGCCCACCACCCTCAGTTCACAAGAGGCTGCAATTGGATGCAGAGAACCGGCAGCAATAGCAGGATACTCCGCAAGCAAAGCCCATTCCCCTCAGTTCACAAGAGACTGCAATTGCATGCAGAGAACCGGCAGCACTAGCAGCAAGCTCCACAAGCAAAGCCCATCCCCCTCAGTTCACAAGAGGCTGCAATTGCATGCAGAGAACCAGCAGCAACAGAGAGAAACTCCACAAGCAAAGCCCATCACCCTCACTTCACAAAAGGCTGCAATTGCATGCAGAGACCCAGCAGCAACAGAGAGAAACTCCACAAGCAAAGCCCACCACCCTCAGTTCACAAGAGGCTGCAATTGCATGCAGTGAAACTGCAGCACCAGAGAGAAACTACACAAGCAAAGCCCATCACCCTCACTTCACAAGAGGCTGCAATTGCATGCAGAGACCCAGCAGCAACAGACAGAAACTCCACAAGCAAAGCCCACCACCCTCAGTTCACAAAAGGCTGCAATTGCATGCAGAGAACCGGCAGCACTAGCAGCAAGCTCTACAGGCAAAGCCCATCCCCCTCAGTTCACAAGAGGCTGCAATTGCATGCAGAGAACCAGCAGCACCAGAGAGAAACTACACAAGCAAAGCCCATCACCCTCACTTCACAAGAGGCTGCAATTGCATGCAGAGAACCAGCAGCAACAGAGAGAAACTCCACAAGCAAAGCCCACCACCCTCAGTTCACAAGAGGCTGCAATTGCATGCAGAGAACCGGCAGTAATAGCAGGAAACTCCGCAAGCAAAGCCCATTCCCCTCAGTTCACAAGAGGCTGCAATTGCATGCAGAGAACCGGCAGCACTAGCAGGTAACTCCACAAGCAAAGCCCATCCCCCTCAGTTCACAAGAGGCTACAATTGCATGCAGAGAACCAACAGCACCAGAGAGAAACTACACAAGCAAAGCCCTTCACCCTCACTTCACAAGAGGCTGCAATTGCATGCAGAGAACCAGCAGCAACATAGAGAAACTCCACAAGCAAAGACCACCACCCTCAGTTCACAAGAGGCTGCAATTGCATGCAGAG
Source organism: Ambystoma mexicanum (assembly GCF_040938575.1). Taxonomy (NCBI): domain Eukaryota; kingdom Metazoa; phylum Chordata; class Amphibia; order Caudata; family Ambystomatidae; genus Ambystoma; species Ambystoma mexicanum. Next base: position 1,208,705,653 of record NC_090936.1, on the reverse strand, counting down.
AACCGGCAGCAATAGCAGGATACTCCGCAAGCAAAGCCCATTCCCCTCAGTTCACAAGAGGCTGCAATTGCATGCAGAGAACCGGCAGCACTAGCAGGAAACTCTACAAGCAAAGCCCATCCCCCTCAGTTCACAAGAGGCTGCAATTGCATTCAGAGAACCGGCAGCACTAGCAGGTAACTCCACAAGCCAAGCCCATCCCCCTCAGTTCACAAGAGGCTGCAATGCATGCAGAGAACCAGCAGCACCAGAGAGAAACTATACAAGCAAAGCCCATCACCCTCACTTCACAAGAGGCTGCAATTGCATGCAGAGAACCAGCAGCAACAGAGAGAAACTCCACAAGCAAAGCCCACCACCCTCAGTTCACAAGAGGCTGCAATTGGATGCAGAGAACCGGCAGCAATAGCAGGATACTCCGCAAGCAAAGCCCATTCCCCTCAGTTCACAAGAGACTGCAATTGCATGCAGAGAACCGGCAGCACTAGCAGCAAGCTCCACAAGCAAAGCCCATCCCCCTCAGTTCACAAGAGGCTGCAATTGCATGCAGAGAACCAGCAGCAACAGAGAGAAACTCCACAAGCAAAGCCCATCACCCTCACTTCACAAAAGGCTGCAATTGCATGCAGAGACCCAGCAGCAACAGAGAGAAACTCCACAAGCAAAGCCCACCACCCTCAGTTCACAAGAGGCTGCAATTGCATGCAGTGAAACTGCAGCACCAGAGAGAAACTACACAAGCAAAGCCCATCACCCTCACTTCACAAGAGGCTGCAATTGCATGCAGAGAACCAGCAGCAACAGAGAGAAACTCCACAAGCAAAGCCCACCACCCTCAGTTCACAAAAGGCTGCAATTGCATGCAGAGAACCGGCAGCACTAGCAGCAAGCTCTACAGGCAAAGCCCATCCCCCTCAGTTCACAAGAGGCTGCAATTGCATGCAGAGAACCAGCAGCACCAGAGAGAAACTACACAAGCAAAGCCCATCACCCTCACTTCACAAGAGGCTGCAATTGCATGCAGAGAACCAGCAGCAACAGAGAGAAACTCCACAAGCAAAGCCCACCACCCTCAGTTCACAAGAGGCTGCAATTGCATGCAGAGAACCGGCAGTAATAGCAGGAAACTCCGCAAGCAAAGCCCATTCCCCTCAGTTCACAAGAGGCTGCAATTGCATGCAGAGAACCGGCAGCACTAGCAGGTAACTCCACAAGCAAAGCCCATCCCCCTCAGTTCACAAGAGGCTACAATTGCATGCAGAGAACCAACAGCACCAGAGAGAAACTACACAAGCAAAGCCCTTCACCCTCACTTCACAAGAGGCTGCAATTGCATGCAGAGAACCAGCAGCAACATAGAGAAACTCCACAAGCAAAGACCACCACCCTCAGTTCACAAGAGGCTGCAATTGCATGCAGAGAACCGGCAGCAATAGCAGGATACTCCGCAAGCAAAGCCCATTCCCCTCAGTTCACAAGAGGCTGCAATTGCATGCAGAGAACCGGCAGCACTAGCAGGAAACTCTACAAGCAAAGCCCATCCCCCTCAGTTCACAAGAGGCTGCAATTGCATGCAGAGAACCATCAGCACCAGAGAGAAACTACACAAGCAAAGCCCATCACCCTCACTTCACAAGAGGCTGCAATTGCATGCAGAGAACCAGCAGCAACAGAGAGAAACTCCACAAGCAAAGCCCACCACCCTCAGTTCACAAAGGCTGCAATTGCATGCAGAGAACCAGCAGCACCAGTGAGAAACTCCACAAGCAAAGCCCATTCCCCTCAGTTCACAAGAGGTTGCAATTGCATGCAGAGAGCCAGCAGCACTAGCAGGAATCACCGCCAGCAAAGCCTATCACCATCAGTTCACAAGAGGCTGTAAGTGCATGCAGAGAACCAGCAGCACTAGCAGGAAGCTCCAAAAGCAAATCCCACCCCCCTCAGTTCACAAAAGGCTGCAATTGCATGCAGAGGACCAGCTGCACTAGCAGGAAACTCCAAAAGCAAATCCCACCCCCTCAGTTCACAAGAGGCTGCAATTGCATGCAGAGGACCAGCTGCACTAGCAGTTACTTGTTCAAGACATTTTCACTTCACAATTATTGGTGATGCTGGACCTATCGGCCGCCTTTGACACGTTGGACCATCATATTCTCCGGTCCTGTCTCTCTTCTTCAATTGGAACCCAATGGTCCTCCCTGAACTGGTTTCAGAGCTTTCTTTCTGATAGGGGGGGGGAGTTCAGGCTTTTATGATTGGCCCTTTTATTGTAGCCCCTATCCTGGGTCTTTGTGGTGTTCCCCGAGTTTCCTCTAAGTCACCCCTTCTTTTTAACACCTGCGTCTCTCCTTTAATGACCATTATTCGTAAATATTATCTTCGCTTCCACTCATGTGCAAATGGTTTACCACTGTTTTTCAGGATTTCCAGCCCTCAGGGGAACTTTTCTCTCCCACAAGCCTGCCTCTCTGAGATTAAACTCTGGCTGGAGAACAATACACACCAGTCCAAGACAGAGATCCATCTCCCCGGCTCTGCACATCTACAGAAAGATCCTTTACTCCACTAAATAGGCCAACAAGATAGCAAATGTAGGAGACCCTGTAGGAGACTGACTCTGATCAGTTAACCAAGTGAACACGGTCACCTCCTCCTTTTTCCGTCTTTGCATCTTAAAGAGCACTCTTCCTTTAACCCCACCCACCTCTCATTCCTTGGTGTTTGGTGACCTCTCACATAGATTATGCCAATGCTCTCTATACGCTGAATTACGTATGGAGCCTGGAGCCGCCACCAGATCATCCAGAATGCGGCAGTCAGCCTTGTCTGCTATTTAGCTCAGACTGCTTCTGTTTCTCACTGCACTGGCTGCCTACTTCCCAACGCGTTTCCTTTATGAACTTATGCCTTGTTTTTAGGAGCATCCATGGCCTGGCCCCTACGTATGTTCCAGAATCAAGCCTTATCTAACCTTATGTCCCTTCCGATGCTCTAATTAATATCTACTAATCATTCCTCAAGCTCGTTGCTCAACCAGAGGTGATAGAGCGTCTCTGTTCTTGGCCATTATCGCTGGAATAATCTCATGTTGCAACTCTGTTGCCTCTGTTCTCTGACCACCTTCTGTAAAACGTTAGAAACTTAAACTCATCTCTTCCTATAATCAATTCATCCTTTTCAGGGATTTGACAGTGATTTGCTTTCCTGTTCGCTGCCTTTTTTTTCTGCTGGGCCCAGATGTTGTCTTGTCTGCCCGAGACCAAGTGTTATGCGCCATCTAAGCACCAAAGCCAATGTTGTAGGCCATGGTTTCCCCTGCAAGGCGGAGTAGACAAGGAAAGACCAAAAGCGATCCTGACTTGTGGAAAAGTAAATGTCACCTACAAATTCCCTGTACAGGCGGCATTAACTACTGTAGAATCCTCCTTGTTTTAACCAGGTGCAAAACTGAGGTGGGATTCCATAGACGTTCATTAGACGACAGGCGTGACACAAAGTGCTCACATGATACGGGGGAGATGAACGCGTGCCAGATGTTATCTCCGCTCCGTGCCCCTCGTTCACCTTGTGCCAGCAGTAAAATGTAGCAGAGCAGGAAACAGAGGTGAAAATGCAGTACGCCTGCCTTTACGTGTTCATTTCCTGCTCCGCCCCATTGAAAATGAGGTTGCATGTGTGTCATGATTAGCCTTACCAACAGTGTTTACGCTATAGATTTCTGAAGGCTGCTTTCAATTGGAGGCTGCGCAGTGGAAGGCAGCAGCATCGATTGAGCCCAGGCACCTCTGGCAGGCGTATCCCACAACAGGCCCCCAAGGACATAGGGAGCTGGAGTGTAGGGTGTGTACACACGTGATATCTTACAAATTGATAACCATACTGACTCAATTGGCCATTCAGATCTCAAGTGTGAGAGAGACCGCTACTTATCAGTGTTCAGTAGGCCATTGCGGAACAGGGCGACATGGGTGTAGTCGAAATAGTAAAAAGAGAGATTGTGAGACCTAAGCTGCACCAAATAGGTCCCTCCACAAGTTTTAAAGCCGGGGCTCTCTGTCATGCCTCCTGAGTTTGAAGAACCCCAATCTCAGCCATGACTTCTCTTAAAGACCTGTAGAAGCTGCATGCTAAATACCCTTTTCGAGGATGCCGTTAAGAATGGGAGGTCACATTAAAGATGCCCAGATATGATATGATATTTATAATGCACTTAACGTCCAGAGGTTTCTAAGCACAGACCCGGAGATCGAACCTGTGTTGCTCCGTGTCCTCTTGCTTCCAAGGCGAGCATGTTGCCCCTGAGCTATCCTCCCGAATGTTTGCAAATTGCTCAATAGACATCCGTGCCCAGTAAAAATTGCATTAAAAACTCAAACGTCGGACCATTCAAGGACACTTAACAGTCTTCATTTCGCAGATCCCTACATCTGTCCAAAAATGGGAGTTGAAACTGCCGGTCTACATACATAACCCTGGTGGCTTCATGGCTGCTTTGTATAAAAAATGTGTTACAATGCTCGCTCCATTTCTGCAACAGGGCTGCTCACACCTGCAATGGAAGATTCCCAGATGACTATTATTCCCAGTCCAGAAAAGGACGCTCAGTTGTCTCTTCATACAGGACAATGGGCCTCATTATAATGTTGGCGGGTACGGTGTGAACGGTGCCGGTAAGACACCGGCACCGTTCATACCATACCACAGAATTACGAGTTCCGCTTGCGGGTGCCTGACAGCCTGCCAGGTCTGACCGGCACCCACGAGCAGAACTCGTGATTGCCCCAGCACTGTTAAGAATGGTGCCGGTGCCCCTATGGGGCAGAATGGGGGTGGTGAGCCAGGCCATCCCGCCACCCGCGAGTGGGCAATTACTGGCCCATTCAACTCGTAATGGGCCGGTTATTGCCCAATCGCAGGTGCCGGTGCCTGTAGCGAGTTTGGCGGTAGCCATGCCTGCAAAACGGGCACGGCTACTGCCAAACTCGTAATGAGGCCCAATTTCTTTAATCAATATTATTGCAAAGTTATAGACAAGCATTCTACCAAGCTGCTTTGAATGCTGCGCCCCCCCGTATTAGTTGACCTCGACCAGCCGGGCTTCATCCCCAATAGAAATGCTCTTGACAATATTAGTTGGGTTCACCATGTAACAGATACGCCTCGCCGATCTAAAATTAAAGCTCTTGATGCCCAAAAGGCTTTTCATCGTGTTGACTCGGGCTACATGAAGGGGTTATTGGAAAGGTTGGGTTTTGGTCCAAAAATGATGAAAATGATATTAAGTAATCAAAAGAAGCCTAGGCTTAAATGTCAATGTAGCCCTCTCTTATTTTGAGGAGGAGGATAAAACAATGGTGCCCTCTCACTCCCCTCATATAAGCGTTGGGCCTCATTACAATGTTGCTGGTCCGGTAACAACTGTACCGGTAAGCTTGCTGGTACCGTTGTTACTGGACCGGAAAACTACGAGGTCTGCTCACGGGTGCCGGCACCCGTAAGCAGACCTACACGGTAGTGCCGGCCTCCCCATTCCCATTGAGTACTATGGGAGTCAAATGGGACTGGGGAGTCATTTTTACCGGCACCTGGCAAGGGGGAATTACCGGGTACCCGGGCCCGGAATGCCCCAGTACATCCCCATTGCCGGGTGCCGGTAAAAAATGGACTCCGGCGGCACAGCTACCGCCACCCTTATAATGAGGCCCATTGTCAATGGAACCCTTTACAGCATCATGTAGCCATCAGGTTGGCGAGAAGTAAGGTACTCACAAACTGTGTCTCGTTGCAGACCATGTGATTATGATGGGCAAGAATCTCAATAATTCACTTTGCGGCGTTAAGGAGGATATTTTTTTACATTTTGTGAAGGCATGGGCTTAAGGTTGATATGAGCAAGGCTGTAATCCTGAACCTTACACTCATAACCGTAGAGCGAGCCCTCGTGAGACAGAGGTTTGCTTTGCGGTGAACCAGGAAATGCGTCCAATATCTTGGCATTAATGTAGCAGCTAAAATATCACAATTATATCTTACAAATGATCCCAGAGCTGTGAACCCCATACAACAGGGTCTAGACATCGGGAAAAGGTGATATACTACTTGGGTTGGGCGCATTGCAGTACTAGATATGAATGCCTTTCCAAGGCTCTGATATCCACTTCAGGCCTTGCCTATTGCTAGCCACAGAGAAACCTTAATACAATTTCAGAACACGTACATTAGGTTATATATGGGGGAAACAGAGCCAGAATTTACGAAAGGGTCTTATTACTATCAAGAGAGAAGGGGGCGGGATGGGATGTCCAGATGTCAGGATATGCTTTCGGACCTCCCAGTTGAGAGCATTAGGGGCGTGTCCATCAAGTCAGCAGCCAGTGCCCTGATGCACTGCCACCTCCATGCCCACCTGCTGCAGGCTTTAGTTGAATTCCTGCAGGTCCTGGGCAATCCCATTGTATGATATGTGTATTGTTCTGCGTCACCTTTGTATAGTGCCTCGCAACCACAGGCCTCAGGGTGCTCAAAAGACTAAGAACAAAGAAAGGCTGAGTACTATCAGGAAAATCAAGCTATACCCTTATCAAAGTGGAATGTGTTAAAGCATTTTTAAAACTGTGCTAAAGATTTGGGGGGTAGTTCATAGAATTTAGCGCAGAAGCAGCGCACGCGGGCAGCGCAGAGAGGGAGCGTGCACCAGCGTGCGTTAGCCGCGTGCGCCAAAACCCATTTCCTTGCACAGCGTATTCATGGATACTTACATCCATAACCAGCCGTGGCGCAGAGTGGCGCAGCAACCCTACAGCAGCGCCAGTTATGCCCCAACCCTGCCCCATGCACCAAAAACATTGCACAAATCCCCTACATGGCGCAACGGCCAGTGGACCAGCATACAGCCCCCCAACCACAAAAATGCACTAAAAACGCCATTCAGCCCTCACGCGCCAGCGAAATTGCATGTAAAAAACTCCCCGCGTACCCCTCGGATTAAGTGTACCGCGCTCGTGCCAGCAAAACCGTGTGTAAAACTCCCTGTGCACCCCTCAGATTGCGCGTACCCCACTCGCGCCAGAAAAATCACATGTAAAACTCCACGTGCCCCCCTCGGATTACGCATACCCTGCTCGCGCCAGCGAAATCACAATGCCATGTCTGAGGCAACACCATCCGGCACCAGTCGCAAACCCCCAGCAGAGAGGCAGAGGGCTGCCAGCTTCAGTGCAATGAAGTTGGCATCCTGGTGGAGCAAGTGCTGGGGCATTATTATGCCCTCTTCACGCCATTGTGCACCAACAAAGAAGGATGGAAGAGGATCTGGATGGACATAGTGGCTTGCTGGCTGCACTACCACTTTTTGAATGCCTATTCTATCATTGGACTTCATTTTCATTCTTTGGTCTCCTCTGTTTGGCACGTTCCACTTCTCCCCCTTCCAGGGTCTTCAACCCTTTATCCCTTCTCCATGCACTTGCGTGTTCTCAATGTCACTGTGCCCAGTATGATCATTGTTTTCAGTTCCTTTTCTCCCTTGTTCCCCTCCCATTGCTTGGTTGCCCTCTGAGCCACTTGTGTATGAGGGCAATCTTGATGAGATGTCATATCATGTGAAATACATCCTTTGTCCTTGATGCAGTGTGTCTCACTCTGACTGTGCTGATGGCAGTGGCTCCCTGTGCACATATGTGCACATTCATGTTCCATTTGCATTCCATGTATGCCCCTAGGTGTCCTTGACTGCCTGCTCATTGTAGTATGTCTCCAGGATGATCCAAGTGTCATGTTAGTTTGACAGCCATTTCATGCTCACTGTGGGTCTGTCATCACGCACGACTTTAGGGTGTCCACATCTGTGTCGTGCACATGGCTCCCCCTGTTACAGGCCCACTGCCTCTTTTCAACTGATGTTGTATCTTCTGCATGCATGGGTGTACAATTGATGGTTCCTCATCTGTCCTGCATCATGTTCACTTCTCAGCGGCTGTAGTGACAATTGACTGACGACATGCAATAGACGCATGCCAACACTGTCTGCCAATGCACAGTTCTGTGGTGAACCTTTCATTTCCATGCAGTGCCTCCCTGCTATTGCCCAGAGGGTGGGTGTTTCACAGTATCCATGCTACATGGTGCATGCCATTTGCACATGATGGCTGCAATTGCCCTTACACTGCCGTCACATTTGGAGATTGACATCACTACATACGTGTTGATGTTGGAAGTTGAGGGGGTATACATGCACTGCACCGCACACACCCACTCCTGTGCCAAGTTCAGCCCTTCAACATGCCAACACAATACTGCTGTGTGATAGTGACCTGCCATGTATGTACCCATGTCCCTCCTTTCACTGTATCGAAACGCAGTAGCAGAGGTGCCTTCTGTGAAATATGTACTCTGCATAGTCAATGGTTGTTGAGTGCTGCACGTGAACATGCATGTTACATGTATCATGGTGTGTTTGGTGTGATTGCCAGCTGTGGCTATTTGTGTGTTCCCACATACTTATGCTACGTGCCATCTCTTTGTTGCCATCTCTCGTTTCTGCCTTGGATATGTGCCTGCTAGAGGTTGTGTGTGATGCCAGTGATTGGCAACATGCAAAACATGTGTTGGCTTCACATTTTGCGCACATCCTTTTCTGCTTTCGGGATACTCTTGCATTGCAATGCCACTGGATGCATGTTGGGCTTTGAGTTGTGTGTGACATATCTGCTTCATGTGTTGGCTGTCAATGATGTGATCTGTATGTATGTGGTATGTGCTACTGACATGCATGTTCTTGTTTCTTTTGTTTATATTGCAGGGGATGAAGCACTGGAGGCAGAGGATGATGTCATCCCAGACACGGTGGTCAGTTCACATGACCATCCAGGCACAGTGGTGGTCGTGGGGTAGCAGCCCACGAGAACCCACTGGTGCTCCAGGCCATCGTGTCCAGAGCAGACTCTGAGTCAGGCTCTGATGTATACTCTGACCACTATGTTGAGCCGGATCTGCATCATGACGTGTTGACGCCGGTAAGTGATCCTGTGTTGGATGATCTTCTGTCCGTGACACCTGCAGTAGTGGGCCAGGCAGGGTTGGAATGTCTGCCTGTGGTGGTTATAGGTGTACGGTCACACTCAACACCAGTTGGCCATGTTCCTGGGGCATCAGGTCGACAGAGGGATGCAGTCCTGCAGCCGCGGGTGGCACCAACCCAGCACCACGGCTCCTTGGGCCCGGCAGGTGTCATGTACAGCAACGCGGTGGCTGTGCGCTACCGGGGTCAACTGAGTGGGAGCATGCCGTTATTGCCATAGCAAAGCAAAAGGGGGGAGCAGTTGAAATGATGGCTCAAGGTATGGAAAGTGTGACCCATTCCATCCTCCCCTCAGAAAGGCAAGGGCAGCTCCAGCAGCAGGCTACGCGGTCCACGTGCCACTCACTCAGGCTGGGCATGGGGGCTTCTGACAGGGTGGGCTGGGCTGAAATGGTGGCTCTGCGTCAGCTATTTCTGCTCAGGCAGAGGCACACCGTGAGGCCCTGAGGGTCGAACACCAAACCCTCCGATCTACTCTGGGTGCTCTCATGATGGACGACAATAGGCGGGCAGAAGACAGGATGGAGCGGCTTGAAAGAACCATCTCAGCTGAACTCCATGCAAACTGGGAGGTACTTCATATGTCATGTGAGGCCATGCAGGCTGAACTCTGTCTTACATGTGAGTCCTTGCAGGAGGAAGCACGTGTGACACGTGAGGTAATGCATGCAGATCTATGTGTCATTGCCATGCAGGACCTGACTTACCAGACACGCATGCTTGCTGCTGCTGAGGGGCAAGGCATGGATAGGTGTGGTGAGGCAACTGTGCCACGTCCACCTTCTGATTTCCATCCAGAGGATGATGATGACAACCTATCTCCCACATAGGTCGGGCCATGCAGGCGCTGAGCCCAGTGAGTTTTTTTTTATCTCAACATCTACACATGTGGGAGTTGAGGTGCACCCTGTACCTCCCCCCTCCTAGGTGTCCCCCCACACCTCCTAGGTCATATGTGGCCATTTTTTATTATAATTTATTTTTTCCTGCAAGTAATTATTTTTTTTGTCTATTTTGCATTCATGTGACAGTGTGGTGCTTTGTGGCATTTGAAGGCATCCACTGTGTGTTCCAGCAGGGCCCATTCAGGCTTGTCTTGTGTATGTGTTTTTCTTGGGTTCCTGCCACATATGCTACTCCTGCTTCCCCTTTCCATGGGCTTGCAAGGATATCTCGGTGTGACCACATCTCACACAGGGGCATTGGGCTTCCGTCATATCTGTGGCCAGCCTGCAGTCCTACTTGTGTGTACACACCTAGTGGGTATTCTGGATGTCTTTTCCAATGCATGTCTGCACTTCATTTTGGTGAGTATTCTTTTGACTGTGCATTTCATCATGTTGCTTATGATTTTTTTATGAATTGACTGTCTATGTTCATGCACTTACTGCTGTAGGCGGTACCATACACCCTTTGGCTGTGTAACACACACTGATGGTGGGAGGGGTCCGTTTGCTGACAATGTTGCATTGGGACACTTGGCCTACAGTGATTTTGATATGCCACATGAACGCTGCACGCTGAGTTATCCTTGCCACCAAGCGTTTCAACTACCCCCATTTCCTTGCTTCCCCTGCTTTGGCCATCTTGCAGCCCTGCCTGGTGTTTTGTTGTGCCATTGGAAATATGGCCGTATTGCTTTTGACTTGACTGTCATGTTTGTGGCCTGGACCTGCTCCCCCTTCCCATTGATTGCACTTGGCCCTTGTGACAATCCGGCCAACCAGGATGCTGGAGCCTGCCACCACTGCCAAAGGCCCACAATGGAGGTCCTGTCTACCCCTGCCCACCCCTGCCACCACCCTTCTGGGTCCCTTGATTGTCCCCCTGTCTCCCCTGCCACCCTCCTGTCTCCACCTGCCCCCTGTCAGTCTCCCCCTGTCTCCCTTGCCCCCCACCAGTCTCCACCTGCCCCGCCAGTCTCCCTCTGTCTCACCCATTCACCATCACACCGCCTCCCCTTCTGCACCGTCTTCTTTCGCTCTGCCCCCTGTGTGTGCTTTCTTTCCCCCTCTCCCCCTTCCTGCCTTTACACCTTGGTCCCCTCCTCCCTTCTCTTCTCCCTCTCCCTCTCCACCACCCTTTCCACTTCTCCTTGTCCTCTGTCTGTCTATTTCCAGCACTACCTCAATTGCCGTCAGGCATGATGATATGTAGCCGCTTGTTCTTTGCAGACACTTCCCCCTCTACCTCCGTCCATCCACCCGCCACCTTCACATTTTTGAGTTTCATTTTGGCACTTACTTTTATCATCTGTCCCTCCACCACTGATTACAGGTTGTCTGTTCCCTCTTTCCCTTCTGTGTTTCTTCTCCCCCTCCCCAGCACTATCTTGATTCTTCATCGACCTTCCATAGTTTGTCACTTGTTTTGTTACCCTCCTCACCTCTTCCCTCCTCTTCCCTCACTCCCCTCCTTATGTGACTCCTGCACTGCAACTATTGCCGTCAGGCATAGCAATGATGATGCTAGTTTTGTTTTCACACATTCCCTCCCTAGACTCTCCCTTATTGTTCCAAGCACTTGTACTATGTACTTTGATTTGATTGTTCATTTTCACATTATGGACTGTTTGAAGGACTTGTAGGAATGTACTGTTATTTTCCCTTGTTCCCTCCCTCCTTGAGGCGCTTTGATGCACTTTGTGTGTAGGCTCTATAAGGATTTTCAATGAATCAGTGATTGCTCACTGTCTGCCATTGTCGATGTGGGGTACTCTGTACATGATATGTTCTGCTGGTCAGTGGCTGATCCTATGTTGGGTTTTATTTTGAGGTGTCAGGGGATTGGTGTGGTTTAACACACGGGGGGGGGTCCTTAAGTGCAATGTTCACATGTGCTGTGTACAGGACACTGAGGCTCACTTCATTTCACAAGCATGAATTCGATGCATGTCCCTACTGACACAAACACAAAGGAAACGCCCCCCCCCACACCAACTACGGCGACACCATGCACACACGTGCACGCAGATTGCCTTCTCAGGCATGCTGTGTCCCTACAATCCATGTTCACTTCCGATTCATTGATAGTGTACATGCATGACAGGGTACTATTTGGTTGATTGTACTTATTTTTCATGATGCTCAAGGGGTTTCTCCAACGCAATGCATACTCACTGTGCTGTCCGGTGAGTGTTGTTGCAGGGGACACACACGCAGCACACAGTGTTTGTAATGCCAATGTGCTATTGTCCAATGTGCATGGCAACAGGTATTCTGGCTTTTGTTGCTTGCACCACTGGTGGCATGCATTTGTGTCACCGTGTTCAGGGTGTGAAGTTTTGGTCAGTCATTTCTTCAGATTCCATGTCAGGTGTAATTGTCTGGTGCCTATTTACATTTTTCACGTGGCACTTCATGACTATTGTGTCATGTGTTGTGCATATGGTTTGATGTTTTGCCATTGCATACCATGGTATGGTGTGGCAGACGGGGGTCATGGGGGTTGGTACTTTCATGCCCTGTTTTGCAGGGGGTTGGGGGTATGCACCTTGCATGTGTTCCTTTTGGTCACATGGGATTGGTTGTGTTTAAGTAGCTAGGGATGCACACAATGTGGCACTTCCGTGGACACATTCTCAGAGTGGTAAGGTTGAGACAGTTAACTGGCCCTTTCTCATCATCTATTGTCACCTGGTATGTGCCAGGCCTGTGTGCACTCCGCGGGGGCTGGAGTTTAGGTGAAAAATGTGGCCACAAGCTGAGTACAGGCTGCCTTGCCACATGCCCTTTCCCCTCCCATTCGCAGCAGCTGTGCGTGTGGTTGGGGATGTTGGGGCACCACCATGTCCACCGGTATGCCCCGCCATGTTGCAAAGTTATGCAGGACACATGCTGCCACAATGATCCTGCACACTACTGGGGGTGCATAGAGTAGCTGCCCGCCAGAGCAGTCAAGGGAGCGGAAGCGTGACTTGAGCACTCCGAATGTGCGCTCCACTATGGCCCTGGTTGCAATATGGGCTGCGTTGTATCTTACCTGGGGTGGTTTGGTGGGGTTCCGTATTGGCATCATCATGTAGGTGCTCAGAGGGTAGGCACTGTCCCCTGGAGAGGTGATAATGGTTGTCATTAGTTGGGCTTGTGTATTTGTCTGTGTGTGGCATGCATGCATGTGCACAGGCATTTGTACTCACCTATGAGCCATGTGTCGCCATGCTTTCCAGATTCCAGGGCCCGGCTCAGGGTAGACATTCAGTATATGCAACTGCCATGGGTGGACCCTGGATAGTTTGTATAAACAGAAGTGATGATTCCCTTGGCATCGCATACAACCTGCACGTTGATGGAATGCCAGCGGTTGCGGTTGCGGTAGATGTTTTCAGTGGCCCTAGGTGGACGTAGGGCCACATGGGTGTAATCTATGGCACCGAGCACTTTGGGGAAGTGTGCCACCCTGTAGAAGTCCTGGGCCACGGCCTGCCTTTCTGCGGGCGTTCGGGGCATGTATATGTACCTGCGGACTGAGGGGTGCGCAGTGATGACTGCCAACACCTGGTGTAGGCAACGTGACTGCGTGGGCTGTGTGACGCCCCTCACTAGGGCAGTTGTCTGCTGAAATGACCCAGTGGCCAAAAAATGCAGTACATTGAGCACCTTCTCCAAAGGGCTCAATGCTTGGGAGCATAGGGTGGGTGATGTGAGTTCATCCTCCCACTCAGTAACCAGCTCTAGGATGATCTGAGGTGGAAACCTATACCTGCCATAGACCTGGTCATCAGGCATCCCAAAAAGGCTGGTCCTGGGCAAAAAAAATGCGGGGCCTTGCTATTCTCCTCCTCCTGCGGTGTACCACAATCACTGCTGCGAGGAATGGGACATTCATAATAGCTGTATATGCTTGTTTATTGTTTGCGCGCACATTTATGCTGCGCGGGGGCGCTTCCGCCAGCTTTCGTGTGGCGGACATATTTGTGCGTGTGCGTGTGTTTTGACGTGCGCGAGTTTTCCCTATTCAATTCCATGAATACTTGTTGTTCACTAGCGTGTGGGCATTGCATGCGTTTCCCAGCGGTACTTCCCACATTACGACTACTTTTTCACGTGTTGTTCCCCAATCCCCGTGTTCCGCCCCCTTTTTAGGTGTGTGCGCGAGAAGGTGTGCGCTTTCCCCGTTCCTGTTGCGCACGCGTTGGGAAAGTCACAGTGAAATGTAAGGTAAGCGCGGATTTGGCGTGCATCCCAGGAAAATCATGCGCAGGGCCTTCCATGAATCCCACGCATGCTATTCACATGTAGGCACTTCCTGTTTTATGCTTGCACCACAAATTTCGGCGCATATTTATTCCATGAATTACCCCAGAAATATCATACCAATCATTTCAGTTATGACACTGGTTTGTGCATTGTTTATTTACAAAATGCTTAATAAAGTAAGTTTAAAAAAAAAAAAGATGATGAAATTGATCTGAGTAGGGGAGGAGGGCATTCCAAATCAAGGGTGCCCAGGCATCAAACCCAGAACCTCCATATTTTGCCAAAGAGAAGCGAGGGTAGGACAGATGGGAATGTTTACTTGATCACAAGGTTCACCTAATGTTCCAATTGGATGTATGCCAACTAAAGCATTTTGCGTGTTGTTTTAGGGACAGTATATATTCAAATGCACAGGTTTACAAAAAGAAGTAGTGGAACTATGTTCCCTGCTGCCCGCCCCACACAAACCCTATGCCCACAGCCCCTCCCACGCCCAATACAAACCCCACACCTGGGTCCCGCCTTTCCTCAATTCTACCCCCACCGCCTTTTGAAGGCAGAAAGAAACAGTATAAGAAAATGCTAAATTCATTTTAAATAACCCCATTAACTTTATTTGTTGCCCCCACAGCATGCAGCTTTCTAATCACCCACTATTCGCACCTCTGAAGGGGCGTGCTAAAGATTAAGGCCACCCCTCCCACCTACCCCTAATGCAGTGCTATGACGCGCACGTTTCAACTTCTCCCTACACTTTTATTTTAAAATGAAACCGTTCCGGAACGTTTTCTTTTTAAAATAAAAGTATAGGAACAGTGAAGCTTAATTAAAAAAAGTAGAGGAGCACCGCTCCCAACCGCTCCTGCCCACTTCGACCAGGGGCGCCGAGTACGCGGGTGCTCCGGGGCGTGGGCACCCGCTGACAGAATGAAGTCGGGGCTGAGCCCCCCCTCGCGTCCAGATGTAGAGGTACACCCAACCCACACGATTTTAGAAATGGAGGCATCTGCCTCACCCAATATTTTCTGAATGTTTGCAACAATCTACCACACTGAAGATAGATGAACTATGTTGCAGTTAGACCCTTTTTCTAAGCGCTTGTAACGATATGGGGACAGCAGAGATGCTCGAAGGCAAAGAAACGGTGCGCCCCATTCCAACCGCTTGCCCCACCTACACACAACTTACTCTAAAAGTTGGGAAGCCTTTTTTGAGTATATGGAAAGATTTTGTTTTAGAAAAAAGTAACAGTTTCCATAGGAAACAAATCAAATTCCATGCAAATGAACAAGTTTCAATGCAACACTCCAGGTAAGACAAGTTAACCTCCCACACCATCTAAGCTAAACAACGCACTAGATGTAAGAGCCATGTGATAATGCGTTGGAAAGAAGAGCATATCCAAAAGGCACTCAGCGAGCCACCCATGTAAGAACCATTTTCAGAGCACAATGTATGACCACACAGCATTCAATGAGCAGGGCATTTAATAATCATTTCCAGAGCACAGAGTATATCCACAAGGCATTCAATGAGCAAGCCATGTAAGAACCATTTCCAGAGCACAGTGCATATCCACAAGGCATTCAATGAGAAAGCCATGCAATAATCAATTCCAGAGCCCAGTCTATATCCAAAAGGCCTCCGCGAGCCAGCCATGTAAGAACCATTTCCAGAGCACAGTACATATCCACTAAGCATTCAGTGAGCAAGCCATACAATAATAATTTCCAAAGCACAGTGTATACCCACAAGGCATTCACCGAGCAAGCCATGAAATAAATCATTTCCAGAGCACAGTTTATATCCACAAGGCCTCAGTGAGCCACCCATGTAAGGACCATTTTCAGAGCACAATGTATGACCACACAGTATTCAATGAGCAGGGCATTTAATAATCATTTCCAGAGCACAGAGTATATCCACAAGGCATTCAATGAGCAAGCCATGTAAGAACCATTTCCAGAGCACAGTGCATATCCACAAGGCATTCAATGAGAAAGCCATGCAATAATCAATTCCAGAGCACAGTCTATATCCAAAAGGCATCAGCGAGCCACCCATGTAAGAACCATTTCCAGAGCACAGTGCATATCCACAAGGCATTCAATGAGCAAGCCATGCAGTAATCAATTCCAGAGCCAGTCTATATCAAAAGGCCTCAGCGAGCCAGCCATGTAAGAACCATTTCCAGAGCACAGTGCATATCCACAAAGCATTCAGTGAGCAAGCCATACAATAATAATTTCCAAAGCACAGTGTATACCCACAAGGCATTCACCGAGCAAGCCATGAAATAAATCATTTCCAGAGCACAGTTTATATCCACAAGGCCTCAGTGAGCCACCCATGTAGAAACCTTTTCAGAGCACAATGTATGACCGCACAGCATTCAGTGAGCAGGGCATGTAATAATTATTTCCAGAGTACAGAGTATATCCACAAGGTATTCAGCGAGCATGCCATGCAATAATCAATTCCAGAGTACAGTCTATATCCTAAAAGCCTCAGCGAGCCACCCATGTAAGAACCATTTCCAGAGCACAATGTATGATCGCACAGCATTCAGTGAGCAGGGCATGTAATAATTATTTCCAGAGCACAGACAAGGCATTCAGCGAGCAAGCCATGCAATAAATAATTCCCAGTGCACAGTTTATATCCAAAAGGCCTCAGCGAGACACCCATGTAAGAACCATTTCCAGAGCACAGTGCATTTCCACAAGGCATTCAGCGAGCAGGACGTGTAATAATAATTTCCAAAGCACAGTGCATATCCACAAGGCATTCAACGAGGAGGACGTGTAATAATAATTTCCAAAGCACAGTGTATACCCACAAGGCATTCAGAGAGCAAGCTATGAAATAGATCATTTCCAGAGCACAGTTTATACCAGGGATGTCATTTGAGGGGCACCAGGCGTCGCACCTGCGACCCCTTATGTCTCCCTTTCTACCCCTATGGTCTCCCTTGCTGCCCCTAAAAAAAAATGTATATATATATATTTTTAATGAAGCTCCTGGGCTGTGGTCAGCGCATTGTGGGTCTCTGTTTATGAAGTGGCTGGCTTTCTTGTTCAGGCCTCTTCACAAAGTGAGTGACTGATTTAGCCTGTTCTTAAACACCTCAAACTCACAATGCAGACAAAAACTTCCCAAAATTATTTTGAGTAGAATAAGCATGCATCTTGGGCTATGTATTTTGCTTTTCGTAAGGTGCAGTTATAGCATGTTTTTTTCTGCCATTGTCTCTGTTACGATCATCACAAGGCATTCCATCTCGGTATCCTGGGTCACTTGACAAAATCCTTGTGCCTAAAAGCTTGTGTACAGTTTATAAATATTTGACCATAGCACATAAAATGGCCCTTGATTTCAATGTGCCACAATTAATGCTTTTGTTGCAATGTGTCTATCTTTCCTATCTCCCTGGCATGCTGTTCAGGATGTTTGTTTGTATGTATGAGGTTATGAGTGCCCAGAGTACAGGATGCAGTGTGATTGCGCTGCTTTTCCTGTGCTACTCTAAAGTCTTCAATACACAGTTATGAACCCTCCATATGGTCAGGGACATCATTTCACCAATATTCCAGGGGTAGCGGAAGTGACATCACAGGACCTTTGACCCATGATGATATCACAAGAAGTGATGTCATTTGACTCCACCCCAAAGTGATATCGCGGGAAGCGATGGAACACGACCTTTTACCCGTTGACAAAACAGGAGGTGGCATCACATAGCATTGTACACTACAAAAAATATGGTTACGATATCACTATAATGTGATGTACATTTCATACCTGAATGGATCGCCATATGTATCATAAAGATCAGTGTGTATAGGCCCATATTACCAAATTACTGTGATTCCAAGCAGACGTCCGTAACCAAATGATAATGATGTGTTATTATATAGCACTTACTCTTAAGCACTTTACATAGAAGAAATATACACCCAATATCACCCAACCTGTGTTGGTACCCATTTATTGACCTCAGAAGGATGAAAGGCTGAGTTGAGGCAGTTGAGAACAGACTAAATCAGTGACTCACCTCCTGAAATGTGCCTAAAATAAACTATTAATGAGTCTAGCAATTATTGTATAGAATTCCACAAAGACACATTTTTTGGCTTTCCTATTTCTTATTTAGGTTCAGTGCTGAAAGTGTTAGATTTGTCGTGCTCATGTTCTTATTTTTCTGCTATTTTTAAGGGGGCTGAACAAGAAAGCCAGCCACTCCAGAATTAAAGAGCCACATCGTGCTGCCCACAGCCCAAGAGCTTGCATTGCAAAAAAAAAGTATTTTTATTTTTTTGGGAGGTCGCAAGGGAGACCACAGAGGTCACAAGGGAGACCTCAAAGGTCGCAGGGAGACCTCAGAGGTCACACCTGCGACCTCTGATGACCCCCAAATGACGTCCCTGCCAATGGTATGCATTTTGCCAACTTCTGAAGCCTGAAAAGCAAATCCACGCAGGTTTGACACGTGGCCAACTTTGCACCAGACCTGCGGATGAAGTGGCCTGCTATTAAATCTCAGTTACCAGTTTAATGGTATACACTACAGAGTGTAATTTACTTTCTGAGTTTGAGAACATTCAGACAGGTAACTGCTCATTTTACTATAACTGGTAAGATAGCTCAGTGGGTTGAGTGCTCGCTGCTGTGATGTGTGTGTGATCTGCAGGTTGCTGGTCAGCCTTTCGTCCTACTGAGGTTGACAAATGAGTACCAACACAGGTTGTATGATATTGTATGTATATTTGTTCTATATAAAGCACTTAAGCATAAGTGCTATATAATAACACATCATTATCATTTGGCCTTGGACGTCTGCTTCAATTCACAGTAATTTGGTATTATGGGCCTATACACATTGATATTAATGATACATATGGTGATCCATTCTTGTATATCACATTACAGTGATATTGTAACCATATTTTTCGTAGTGTACTTAGGAACAATGCTATGTGATGCAACTTCCTGTTTTGCCAAGGGGTGAGGTCGCGTTCCATCACTTCCTGTGATGTCACCTCAGGGGTGGGGTCAAATTAGATCACTTCTGTTGATGTCAGAGGTCAATGGTTGTGTGATGTCACTTCCGATACCCCTGACATTTTGGTGAAATGATGTCCCTGCATCTGTCCATACATTTCTAAAAATCGCTTTGGGTTGAATGTATTTGTACATCTGTGCTCCCCTCTTGAATTGCATCTGTGCCTCCATCCGTTTTGGGTGTGGTGTACCTCTACATCTGTGCACCCCTCTTTGTAAGAAGGGTGCACAGATTTAGAGGTACACCCAACCCAAAACTATTTTTATACATTGAGGGACAGATGCAAAGCAAGAGACTCTTAAGTGCATCTGTCCCTCAATTTCTAAGAATCGCTATGTGTTTGGTGTATTTGTACATCTGTGCACCCCTCTTAGCAAGAGGGGTGCAGAGATGTACAGATTGTGAGATGAGAGGCACAAGGAGAGTTTCTAGTGTCTGAACAAATGATGACCTGGAATAACCTTCACTGGCCCTCATTACGACCCTGGCGGTAAGGGGTTTACGCCAGCGTTAGCTGCGCCGACCCCTTACCGCCAACTACGAGTTCCCAAAGCGCCATGGTCACTTTTCCGCCCGCTTTTTGCGGGCGTAAAAATCCATGGCGCTATGGGACCTTGGTGTTAATTACGCCACCGTAATGTACGGTGGCGTAATTAACGCCTTCCCCACTCCCATTGAGCCCTATGGGGCCGAAATGGGAATGGGGAAGGGTAAATGGGTCAATGGGGACTTACCGCCCCGCCAACCTCGGAATGGGGCGGTAAATCCGCCATCCGCCATGGCGTAAACGGACTTTACGCCATGGCGGAAAAGTCCGTCGATGGCGGAAAAAATCTGCCAGGGTCGTAATGAGGGCCACTGTGTCCAATTGGTCATCCATTAAACCCTGAGGAGACACGGAATGACGGTACCAGGTAATAAAATTGCGTCAAAAATGTTGCTGGTAAAAAGAATTGTGGCAAAAATGCTGTGGTTTGACCTGGGAAAGGTGTAGCCCATTATACCATTTAAGGGACCTCCACTCTCCTTAAATGGTATAATGGGTCCAGGAGTTGCGGGGGCGTCCCCCACATCTTTTACATGATTGTGGCGGCAAAACCACAGCATTTTTGCAGCAATATTTTGTTTACAATCTTTGCCATGATTAAAGACATGGAACCAGAATGACCACTAGCATGTGGTGAGAAGGAGCTGCTGTGCCTGGGACCATCCAATCATTAACAGGCGTGAGGGAGAGGGCGTTTAAGGGGACCCTGAGAGAGGACATTCATTTACAAGGTGAGTACCGGAGCCTGTAAAATGATTACTCGCACTGAGATTCAAAGAGTCAATCCTAAAGGTTCTGCAATGGTTAAACCCTGTGGGGGGTGGGACTATGAAAAACAATCTTAAACGATTCTTTTACCTCTAAAGATGGGAAGGCCTGTGACTGGCAACCTGAGTTTGAACATTAGGCCGGGCAGGCTGAAATTATGAATCGGTGGGGCCGAGACGCACTTGCGTAATATTACCGTTTAAGGTTATACACAGTGGTGCCTGAGAATATGAAAGGAAATATTACCCTTGAAATTAGGAAGGCCAAGACCAATGACAATCTGGAATGATGCATTACCCAGAAGTTAAAAAGGGAGGAGCCTGCGACCCCGAGATAGAAGACTAATCATAGAGTATAGCCTTTCCTCTAACAGAGTGCATGAAGTGAATTAAGTAGCCCTTACATGTGAATCAAAGGAGATTTTGAGTTTTGGCTCCTATAGGCAGAACTAGCCAAAACATCTAGTGGCAAAGACAGTATAAGGAGGGCGTGTTGCTTTTTATGATGCTTGCAGAGAGATCGACACGCTCACAAGTGGCTTATTCTCTGTTATCACAATTGCCACTTCTTCCTGCAAGAACTAAATGAGGTGGTTTAGACCATCTATTTAAACATATTGGACCTCATTAGGAGTTTGGAGGTAGCCATGCCGTTTTTAGCAGGCCGGGTAATTCCCATTCACGGGACCCGGACCCGGTACATCCCCATTCCCATTGAGCCCCTATAGATCTCAATGGGAATGGGGAGGATGCTAACAACGGACCCATTAATGACGGGCCCGTTGTTAGCATCCTGGACTGCTAGCAGGTCCCGCTCTGCACATCTGGTCTGGCTAGGCGTCCAGAGCGGGACGCGCTGCAGACCTCGTAATGTGGCGGCCCGGAATGAACATAGCCAGTCCCTTACCAGCACTGTTCTTTCCTCGGCCGCCACACTCCTGATGATGCCCATTGACTTACAACAACACCTTTAGTATATGCAGTAAATGCTAGCCAATGTTTCCACTGTTCTGCATTGAATTGAATTCTTCCATTGGCGATAAACATAATTTGGGAGGGAGAACGTACAATATAGAAACGTTTTTGAAAATCGTGAGGGTTTGCATGGATGCCATGATGGAGGGCCACATGGGAGACCTGTCCAACGACCTGTAAGTACCAGCTCTGAGGCCTATTGCACCAGGGACACCGGTCCGTCCCCTCTTTGCCCACTCCCTCTGAACTCTGCTGCAATTCAGTTCCAGCACCACAGAAATTCAGCAAAAACATGTCTAGCTCAACAGCATATTGTATTGCATTGTACTTGTCATTTCTATAGCACCTTTTACCATTTTTATAGTCTCAGAGCGCTGGTAGCGCGAACGGCGTTGGTGGATAAAAGTATAGAGTGTTGGTGTTCACGGAGTAGCATCAGAATGCATGTGTGCATTTCGCCACGATCAGGTAGAAGCAACCCACGAATATCACACATGTGGATGGGTGCTGAGAGGGGTCAGGAGATGGCGTGAGTGCTAGAGATTCGCTACGTGTGCGGCGTGCCCACATTTGTCACAGATCTTCAATGCATACTGATGTCAGGGTGTTAAGGCATAGTCTGGTGTAAGTAGGCTTAAATACATTAAGTGTCCAGCTATCCTGAATTTTGTCGTAGGTCATAGCTGCACTCTACTTTGAGTGAATGGATAGCCGTGCCTACGGCAGAATATCCGCTGAAGTGGTGCATTTATACGTACCAAGAGCCAAAACCACTGATGCAGCTTATCTTTGATGTCGCTGTCTCGTCAGACAGTGTGTCAAAAAAGATCAGCTACCCTCATAGACCCCTTTAGGTAGCAATGGGGGGCTTTCCTCACGTCTTCTTAGCGCAATAGGCAGGCTGACCTAGTTTATCTACGAGGCGGCTAGCATATAATTAGGATAGTAGGATTCTCTAGGTGCCATGACAGGCTACCTTTATAGTCTTACTAGATATCTAAGAGTAACGCATTTCCTGTCCCCACAATACAAATTAGTGTAACACATCGCCGCCCCACCAATCCATCCAAGTGCAATGCATCTCCTGCCCCTGTAAATCCATCTGAATACAGCACATTTCCTACTCCAGAAATCCATCTGATTACGGCATATTTCCTACTCCAGAAATCCATCTGATTACGGCATATTTCCTACTCCAGAAATCCATCTGATTACGGCATATTTCCTACTCCTGAAATCCATCTTATTACGGCATATTTCCTACTCCAGAAATCCATCTGATTACGGCACATTTCCTACTCCTGAAATCCATCTGATTACGGCATATTTCCTACTCCTGAAATCCATCTGATTACGGCATATTTCCTACTCCTGAAATCCATCTGATTACGGCATATTTCCTACTCCAGAAATCCATCTGATTACGGCATATTTCCTACTCCTGAAATCCATCTGATTACGGCATATTTCCTACTCCTGAAATCCATCTGATTACGGCATATTTCCTACTCCTGAAATCCATCTGATTACGGCACATTTCCTACTCCTGAAATCCATCTGATTACGGCATATTTCCTACTCCTGAAATCCATCTGATTACGGCACATTTCCTACTCCTGAAATCCATCTGATTACGGCATATTTCCTACTCCAGAAATCCATCTGATTACGGCATATTTCCTACTCCAGAAATCCATCTGATTACGGCATATTTCCTACTCCTGAAATCCATCTGATTACGGCATATTTCCTACTCCTGAAATCCATCTGATTACGGCATATTTCCTACTCCTGAAATCCATCTGATTACGGCACATTTCCTACTCCAGAAATCCATCTGATTACGGCATATTTCCTACTCCTGAAATCCATCTGATTACGGCATATTTCCTACTCCAGAAATCCATCTGATTACGGCATATTTCCTACTCCAGAAATCCATCTGATTACGGCATATTTCCTACTCCAGAAATCCATCTGATTACGGCATATTTCCTACTCCTGAAATCCATCTGATTACGGCATATTTCCTACTCCTGAAATCCATCTGATTACGGCACATTTCCTACTCCAGAAATCCATCTGATTACGGCACATTTCCTACTCCAGAAATCCATCTGATTACGGCACAATTCCTACTCCAGAAATCCATCTGATTACGGCACATTTCCTACTCCTGAAATCCATCTGATTACGGCACATTTCCTACTCCTGAAATCCATCTGATTACGGCATATTTCCTACTCCTGAAATCCATCTGATTACGGCATATTTCCTACTCCTGAAATCCATCTGATTACGGCATATTTCCTACTCCAGAAATCCATCTGATTGCGGCATATTTCCTACTCCTGAAATCCATCTGATTGCGGCATATTTCCTACTCCTGAAATCCATCTGATTGCGGCATATTTCCTACTCCTGAAATCCATCTGATTGCGGCATATTTCCTACTCCAGAAATCCATCTGATTACGGCATATTTCCTACTCCAGAAATCCATCTGATTACGGCATATTTCCTACTCCTGAAATCCATCTGATTACGGCATATTTCCTACTCCTGAAATCCATCTGATTACGGCATATTTCCTACTCCTGAAATCCATCTGATTACGGCATATTTCCTACTCCAGAAATCCATCTGATTACGGCATATTTCCTACTCCTGAAATCCATCTGATTACGGCATATTTCCTACTCCTGAAATCCATCTGATTACGGCATATTTCCTACTCCTGAAATCCATCTGATTACGGCACATTTCCTACTCCAGAAATCCATCTGATTACGGCACATTTCCTACTCCAGAAATCCATCTGATTACGGCACATTTCCTACTCCAGAAATCCATCTGATTACGGCATATTTCCTACTCCTGAAATCCATCTGATTACGGCACATTTCCTACTCCTGAAATCCATCTGATTACGGCACATTTCCTACTCCAGAAATCCATCTGATTACGGCATATTTCCTACTCCAGAAATCCATCTGATTACGGCATATTTCCTACTCCAGAAATCCATCTGATTACGGCATATTTCCTACTCCTGAAATCCATCTGATTACGGCATATTTCCTACTCCTGAAATCCATCTGATTACGGCATATTTCCTACTCCAGAAATCCATCTGATTACGGCATATTTCCTACTCCTGAAATCCATCTGATTACGGCATATTTCCTACTCCTGAAATCCATCTGATTACGGCACATTTCCTACTCCAGAAATCCATCTGATTACGGCACATTTCCTACTCCTGAAATCCATCTGATTACGGCACATTTCCTACTCCAGAAATCCATCTGATTACGGCACATTTCCTACTCCAGAAATCCATCTGATTACGGCATATTTCCTACTCCTGAAATCCATCTGATTACGGCACATTTCCTACTCCAGAAATCCATCTTATTACGGCACATTTCCTACTCCAGAAATCCATCTGATTACGGCACATTTCCTACTCCAGAAATCCATCTGATTACGGCACATTTCCTACTCCAGAAATCCATCTTATTACGGCACATTTCCTACTCCAGAAATCCATCTTATTACGGCACATTTCCTACTCCAGAAATCCATCTGATTACGGCATATTTCCTACTCCAGAAATCCATCTGATTACGGCACATTTCCTACTCCTGAAATCCATCTGATTACGGCATATTTCCTACTCCTGAAATCCATCTGATTACGGCATATTTACCCCCAAAATCCAACTTGGTGCGCCATATTTCCTACCCGCATTGATCCATCGAAGCCAACGTTCCGATCACTTTTAGAATACACAGCAGAGGGAAAGGCACCCAGATTTACAGCTCAGAGCATTGGGAAAAAGCACATAGGTCCTGGGGCAAGACATGGCCATTGTACACAATTCATCCTATGACAATGCCCCGCTGTACATCCCAATCTATCCGAGTGCGGTGGAGCTGTAGTTCTATCTCGACTCCTTGCACTGTGTTTGCCTGTTTTCCCCGTACATGCCATTTGAAGTGACTAAACGATCCTGGGACTTTTAATGGTGTGAAAACGGCCTTGTTTCCAGCTGGTGTGGCCACGAGTCGTATTACGTAGTGTGAGAGGTCTGGGCCGCCATGATAATGGCAGGCGCCGCCCCTGTTATGAGGTTGCGGCTATCGCAAAAACAGCCAGCACCAAATGGAGCTGAATGTTCAAATGAATTGGATTGGGAATTGGGGGTTAGGGACGGGTTTCAGGATAATGCGGCAAATAGCCAGGTTTTGGGGACAACTTTGAAGGAAAGGTAGTCCTTGTTGTGGCGAATGTGCAGAGGAAGAGTGTTCCAGATGGTGGAGCGAGGACAGAGAAGGCCGAGCCACCCACTCTAGTGGAGTGGTAAGGGGGGATAGCAAAGAGGAGAGCCTAGCCCGAGCAGAGGTTCCTGGGGGGTTGGTAGAGGATGATTTTTCTCTGTAGGAACTATGGTCCAGTGTTACGGGGGGCTCATTGTGTGATGCATATGGCTTTGACGTTCGCTCTTAGGCTGATAAGGAGCCAGTGTAGCACACTGAAGGCTGGGTAACAGGTTCCCTGGGCGAGAGGGCAAGGAGCAGTCTGGCTGCTGAGTTTTGCATTCTCTGGAGTTTCCTGAGCTGGTATGTTGGGACACTGAGATAGAGGTGGTGAGCGTAGTCTAGCCGTGAGGTGATGATATCGAGTATTGCTGAGACTCTTTGAGGATAAGAGAGAGAGGGAAAGATTTGCTTATGGAGGCGTAAATGGAAATGGCAAGTTCTGGATACAGAGTTGATGTGTTTGGAGAGATTTCGGCCTGCATCCATGGTACAGCCAAGATTTTAAACAGAGGTAGAAGTAGCAGCCCACCAGTAATTCTCCATAGGTGTCTGTTATTTTAGAGGGGGAAAAATGACTTTAGGGCAACATTGGATTATGAAGCTCTACGGAGAGCGGCCATCTTGGATGAACTTCTAAGTGTGCAGCTAATGTAGTAGGCAGGCAAAAGTTGTGGTGGGTGGGGGGAACAGCAACACGTCACTTCCCCTAGGTCTGCACAAATACTGCCATCAGCCTTGCTCCTGCATGGAGAGGTACAGTGCTGTGTCCACTTACATGAGCACGCAGGATGTTTCTTTATGTGTTGATGGGCCTCATGTAGATTTTCTGTGGCTCATTATAAGTTGGCCATTGAAGAATTAACATGCCGGCATTAACGTATACTAGCATGTTTCCACACGGGCCAATTGTGAGGTGGCAGAGGTCATTCCTCAACCTTACCGGCAAAACTCACTGGTATTCCAGGCGCCGGTAATACCGGCAAACTCCCCAATGGGTTCCTATTGGACTCCATGGAATGGGGAATTACATTGTCAACTGGCACTCATAAACCAGTGGACATTTCACCGGACCCAGTGCTGGTAACAGTAATTCCATTATCCGGTATCCTGATGGATTTACCCGCCTGGATACCAGCAAAGTTGTAATGAGCCCCACTGTCAACATCTGTACGTGAATCCTACCAGCTGCCTGGTGGAGGTGCATTACTGTGGTAGTCCCAGGAGCTTCAGGGGAAGCTTTCTGACATGTAATGGCAAGTTATCACAGATTTCATGACATTCCGCCGTCCATCTTGGTGTGATATTTCTGCGGTTATTATGTTATTAATAAATATATACTTCACTGAATTGAGCTTGCATTATTAATTATTATTATATATTTGTATAGCGCAACCCTAGCTGGGTAGTGAAGGAGCTAGTGAAGGAGTGCTGCGCACGAGGGAGATGTATGTATGAGGGTTATGGAACGAGCAGCCCTTTTCTTTCCACGAACAGACCTATTTGTCATTCCGAGCGTGCTGAGGGTCTGCTGGTGAAAGCTGTAAGTCTGCCTGATGATGGAACAGGCAAAGGCACCCATGCTGCATAATTGACAACAAAAGCAGCACATTTCGTAGAGTTCATTTGTCACATATTTAATTCACATGTGATTCGAATGCTAGTTTACCAGCCCTGTGCGCCCTTCCTTTCTGCACAATGTGCATGAGTAGGGTTTGCTGCCAGTGAGGGGATCATCACATCTGTGATCTTACAGGATAGTGGGGTTTTAGTGCATAGGAAGCCTGCATGGGATATTTTAACAGGCCATAATATTCAATAGCATGTAGTTGTAGTAGTCATTTATATAGCACCTTTATCCTCTTAGTATGGCCTCAATGTGCTTGTGTGGGGAATGCCCTAGGGGGACTAAAGGCCGAGGTGTGGGAAAATTGTCATAAGGGTTTAGAATGCATGTGTGAATTTGGCCAAATAGGTAGTTGGGTGGGATGGTCGAGCCCCAGTAAACTACCCATGATGGGCAGGCATGTGGATGGGTGCTGGGAGGTGGTCAGGAGAGGGCGCAAGTGCAAGAGAGTCGTTATGTGTCCAGCCCAGGGGAGTTGCCAGGTCTGGAAAAGACCCGGGGCTAAGCTGATGTCGGAACTGTTGGGACTGGGGGCTAGCTAGTCTTTTGGCTGTAGCTCCTGAGATTCTATCCGGGGCTACAACCAAAAGATCAGGGGCTATAGCCCCCTTAGCCCCCCCCCCTCCCAGCAACGCCCCTGGTCCAGCCAGACCACATGTTCTGATGTCACTTTTAGGGCCTTATTTGTTATGCCTCATTTGTCCGGTCTAGTGGCACTATGCTCATGGGATTCTGTTTTAGCACTTTCGAAATCAATCAAATAAATAAATAAAAGCGTAAAGTGTGGCTAATGGTATGTGACAAGGGTAACTGTTAAGGACAGCTGTGAGTGCATTAGGGATTCACTGAAGAATACACTTAAAGCGGCAAGATCTGTGTCGCAGACTAACCCTGCCTAACTGCAAGACCTGTGTCGCAAACTATCCCAGCCCAACGGCAAGATCTGTGTGCCAGACTACACCAGCCCAACGGCAAAACCTGTGTCGCAGACTACCCCTGCCCAACAGCAAGACCTGTGTCGCAGACTACCCCAGCCCAACAGCAAGACCTGTGTCGCAGACTACCCCAGCCCAACAGCAAGACCTGTGTCGCAGACTACCCCAGCCCAACGGCAAAACCTGTGTTGCAGACTACCCCAGCCCAACGGCAAGACCTGTGTCGCAGACTACCCCAGCCCAACGGCTAAACCTGTGTCGCAGACTACCCCAGCCCAACGGCAAGATCTGTGTCGCAGACTAACCCTGCCCAACAGCAAGACCTGTGTCGCAGACTACCCCAGCCCAACAGCAAGACCTGTGTCGCAGACTACCCCAGCCCAACAGCAAGACCTGTGTCGCAGACTACCCCAGCCCAACGGCAAAACCTGTGTTGCAGACTACCCCAGCCCAACGGCAAGACCTGTGTCGCAGACTACCCCAGCCCAACGGCTAAACCTGTGTCGCAGACTACCCCAGCCCAACGGCAAGATCTGTGTTGCAGACTACACCAGCCTAACAACAAGACCTGTGTTGCAGACTACACCAGCCCAACGGCAAAACCTGTGTTGCAGAATTCCCCAGCCTAACAGCAAGGTCTGTGTCACAGACTACTCCTGCCCAAGGACAAGAAGTGTTTCGCAGACTACCCCTGCTCAACGGCTAGATCTGTGTCGCAGACTACCCCTGCCCAATGGCAATACCCATATCGCAGACACCCTTACCCAACGGCAAGACCTGTGTCACAGATTGTTCCTGCCCAATGACAAGATCTGTGCAACAGTCTACCCTAGCCCAACTGCAAGTCCTGTGTCACATAGTTCCCCTGCCCAAAGGCAAGATATGTGTCGCAGACTAAGCTGTCCAAGGGCAAGACCTTTTATCACAGACTAACCCTGCCCAATGGCAAGATCTGTGTCGCAGACTGGCACTTCCCAACGGCAAGACCTGAGTCGCAGACTACCTCTGCCCAACGGCAAGACCCATATTGCAGACTACACCTGACCAATGGTAAGATGAGTATTATAGACTACCCTTTCGCCAACGGGAAGACCCATGTCACAGACTAGCCCTGCCCAACAGCAAGACTCATGTTGCAGACTAACCCTGCCCAACGGCAAGACCTGTGTCACAGAGTTCCCCTGTACCTGGTGTGGCCTGGTTCATTTACCCATAGAGGTGAAGCCACAACTCACGGCACCACGGACGAGAGTCAACCAAGAACGACATAGTGGTTTGTGATGTAATCCGGTCCCCAGCAGCGGCCCCCGTCTCTGCAGCTACGCATACGTGGCGGAAGCTGTAGCACGGATCCTGCCATCCACCCTGGTAGCAACAACAGAACCCATGCGAAATAGACAGCCCGCAGAATTACTACACCATCCAGGAGGCGGCTGCATGCACACCGCTTCCCTCTATCAGTCCTGAAACTAAGGAAACAGAAGGTGTGTTACCCGAGGAGATACAACAAGATACCAGTGTCTAAGGAATTAAATTCACTTTGCAATTAGTGGTCCTGAAGAAGACGATCGTCATCGTAGATCGTCGAAACTGGTCGACCTTGCCAGGCATGAGCCGTCTCATGCCTTAAGATGTCCGCCAAAGAAGTAGGACACTTAGCATCAAGAACAAGTTTTCTATCACCGTGATTTTTAGCTTTTTTAAGATGTTGCACTCTATTTTGAAGAGTTCAATTACAACATAATGTATGCTGATTCAGCTAAGCAGAATTAACCAACAGTCTCCGAAGCCACCCCTGTTGAATACAAAACAGCTCATCAATGTAGATGGGGTCAGCCCGAACAGGCATTACCTGTGTCTTTTCAAGCTAAACAAAATATTATCAGGGTAATTCATAGAAATTCGCACAAAAGTGGCGCACGCGGCTGGCGCACAGCGTGCCCGTGCGAATGTCTGCGCCAGCCGCGTGCGCCAAAATCAATTTCCGCGCACAGCGTATTCATGGATTTTCGCATCCAAAACCAGCCGTGGCGCAGCGTGGCGCAGCGACCCTGCAGCAGCGCCAGTTACGCCCCCAAGAACGCCCTTGCGCAAGGAAAAGCCTTCAAAATCCCCAAATAATCACAAAGGGCTGCACCAACCCTGGACCAGTTCACAGGGCTGGCAAACAGCAAACGCCAAGCGGGGAACGTGTATTTCAGTGGTTCGCGGGAAGTTCCACACGCGATTGTCCTGTGTACGTGTGCATCAGGGGTGTGTGGGAAGTAACACACAAAAGCAGCAAGGTACGTGTATTCCAGGGGTGCGCGGGAAGTATCACACGCGATTCCAGCAGGGTACGTGTATTTCAGGGGTGCGCGGGAAGTATCACACGCAAAAACAGCAGGGTACGTGTATTCCCGGGGTGCACGGAAGTATCACACGCAAAAGCAGCAGGGTACGTGTATCTCAGGTGTGCGCGGGAAGTATCACAAGCGATTTCATCAGGGTACGTGTATTCCAGGGGTGCACGGGAAGCATCACACGCAAAAACAGCAGGGTACGTGTATTTCAGGGGTGCGCGGGAAGTATCACACGCAAAAACAGCAGGGTACGTGTATTTCAGGGGTGCGCGTGAAGTATCACACGCGATCCCATCAGGGTACGTGTATTCCAAGGGTGCGCGGGAAGTATCACACGCGATTCCATCAGGGTACGTGTATTACAGGGGTGCGCGGGGAGCACCACACGTGAATTGCACGTGTGGGTCCTCCCAGGTGTTCCCTCTACACCCTCCACGGCCCCTGCAGGTGGCCCACACCACAGGGGCCTACCCTGCACATGTCCTGCAGGCACCCCATCCACCATGGCCATGCCCCCCAGCCAACCCACATGTCACCTTGCACTACTGCCCACCAACGCATGTCCCCCTGCACCCCCAGCCACCAGGGGCAGCCTCCACCAGGCCCCCACCCATGTCTACCACCACCGCCACCCCCCAGCAGTGCAGGGGCAGCCTCCACCAGGCCCCCACTCATGTCCCCCTGCACCCCACCCCCCAGCCACCAGGGGCAGCCTCCACCAGGTCCCCACTCATGTCCCCTATTACCCCCAACCCCCAGCAGTGCAGGGGCAGCCTCCACCAGGCCCCCACTCATGTCTCCCATCACCCCCACCCCCCAGCAGTGCAGGGGCAGCCTCCACCAGGCCCCCACCCATGTCTACCACCACTGCCACCCCCCAGCAGTGCAGGGACAGCCTCCACCCGGCCCCCACTCATGTCTCCCATCACCCCCACCCCCAGCAGTGCAGGGGCAGCCTCCACCAGGCCCCCACCCATGTCTACCACCACCGCAACCCCCCAGCAGTGCAGGGGCAGCCTCCACCAGGCCCCCACTCATGTCTCCCATCACCCCCAGCCCCAGCCACCAGGGGCAGCCTCCACCAGGCCCCCACTCATGTCCCCTATTACCCCCACCCCCCAGCAGTGCAGGGGCAGCCTCCACCAGGCCCCCAATCATGTCCCCCTGCACCCCCACCCCCCAGCCACCAGGGGCAGCCTCCACCAGGCCCCCACCCATGTCTACCCCCACCCCCACCCCCCAGCCACCAGGGGCAGCCTCCACCAGGCCCCCACTCATGTCTCCCATCACCCCCAACCCCCAGCCACCAGGGGCAGCCTCCACCAGGCCCCACTCATGTCCCCTATTATCCCCACCCCCCAGCAGTGCAGGGGCAGCCTCCACCAGGCCCCCACTCATGTCCAACTCATGTCTCCCACCACCCCCACCCCCCAGCCACCAGGGGCAGCCTCCACCAGGCCCCCACCCATGTCTACCACCACCCCCACCCCCCAGCCACCAGGGGCAGCCTCCACCAGGCCCCCACTCATGTCCCCTATTACCCCACCCCCCAGCAGTGCAGGGGCAGCCTCCACCAGGCCCCCACCCATGTCTACCACCACCACCACCCCCCAGCAGTGCAGGGGCAGCCTCCACCAGGCCCCCACTCATGTCTCCCATCACCCCCACCCCCAGCAGTGCAGGGGCAGCCTCCACCAGGCCCCCACCCAGGTCTACCACCACCACCACCCCCCAGCAGTGCAGGGGCTGCCTTCACCAGGCCCCCACTCATGTCCCCCTGCACCCCCACCCCCCAGCCACCAGGGGCAGCCTCCACCAGGCCCCCACTCATGTCCCCTATTGCCCCCACCCCCCAGCAGTGCAGGGGCAGCCTCCACCAGGCCCCCACTCATGTCTCCCATCACCCCCACCCCCCAGCAGTGCAGGGGCAGACTCCACCAAGCCCCCACCCATGTCTACCACCACCGCCACCCCCCAGCAGTGCAGGGGCAGCCTCCACCAGGCCCCCAATCATGTCCCCCTGCACCCCCACCCCCCAGCCACCAGGGGCAGCCTCCACCAGGCCCCCACCCATGTCTACCACCACCCCCACCCCCCAGCCACCAGGGGCAGCCTCCACACCACGCCCCCACTCATGTCTCCCATCACTCCCAACCCCCAGCCACCAGGGGCAGCCTCCACCAGGCCCCACTCATGTCCCCTATTACCCCCACCCCCCAGCAGTACAGGGGCAGCCTCCACCAGGCCCCCACTCATGTCCACTCATGTCTCCCACCACCCCCACCCCCCAGCCACCAGGGGCAGCCTCCACCAGGCCCCCACCCATGTCTACCACCACCCCCACCCCCCAGCCACCAGGGGCAGCCTCCACCAGGCCCCCACTCATGTCCCCTATTACCCCCATACCCCAGCAGTGCAGGGGCAGCCTCCACCAGGCCCCCACTCATGTCTCCCATCACCCCCACCCCCCAGCAGTGCAGGGGCAGCCTCCACCAGGCCCCCACCCATGTCTACCACAACCGCCACCCCCCGGCAGTGCAGGGGCAGCCTCCACCAGGCCCCCACTCATGTCTCACATCACCTCCACCCCCAGCAGTGCAGGGGCAGCCTCCACCAGGCCCCCACCCATGTCTACCACCACCGCCACCCCCCAGCAGTGCAGGGGCTGCCTCCACCAGGCCCCCACTCATGTCCCCTATTACCCCCACCCCCCAGCAGTGCATGGGCAGCCTCCACCAGGCCCCCACTCATGTCTCCCATCACCCCCACCCCCCAGCAGTACAGGGGCAGACTCCACCAAGCCCCCACCCATGTCTACCACCACCGCCACCCCCCAGCAGTTTAGGGGCAGCCTCCACCAGGCCCCCACTCATGTCTCCCATCACCCCCACCCCCGGTAGTGCAGGGGCAGCCTCCACCAGGCCCCCACCCATGTCTACCACCACGCCACCCCCCAGCAGTGCAGGGGCAGCCTCCACCAGGCCCCCACACATGTCCCCCTGCACCCCCACCCCCCAGCCACCAGGGGCAGCCTCCACCAGGCCCCCACTCATGTCCCCTATTACCCCCACCCCCCAGCAGTGCAGGGGCAGCCTCGATCAGGCCCCCACTCATGTCTCCCATCACCCCACCCCCCAGCAGTGCAGGGGCAGCCTCCACCAGGCCCCCACCATGTCTACCACCACCGCCACCCCCCAGCAGTGCAGGGGCAGCCTCCACCAGGCCCCCACTCATGTCTCCCATCACCCCCACCCCCAGCAGTGCAGGGGCAGCCTCCACCAGGCCCCCACCCATGTCTACCACCACCGCCACCCCCCAGCAGTGCAGGGGCAGCCTCCACCAGGCCCCCACTCATGTCCCCCTGCAACCCCACCCCACAGCCACCAGGGGCAGCCTCCACCAGGCCCCCACTCCTGTCCCTATTACCCCCACCCCCCAGCAGTGCAGGGGCAGACTCCACCAGGCCCCCACTCATGTCTCCCATCACCCCCACCCCCCAGCAGTGCAGGGGCAGCCTCCACCAAGCCCCCACCCATGTCTACCACCACCGCCACCCCCCAGCAGTGCAGAGGCAGCCTCCACCAGGCCCCCACTCATGTCTCCCATCACCCCCACCCCCAGCAGTGCAGGGGCAGCCTCCACCAGGCCCCCACCCATGTCTACCACCACCGCCACCCCCACAGCAGTGCAGGGGCAGCCTCCAACAGGCCCCCACTCATGTCCCCCTGCACCCCCACCCCCCAGCCACCAGGGGCAGCCTCCACCAGGCCCCCACTCATGTTCCCTATTACCCCCACCCCCCAGCAGTGCAGGGGCAGCCTCCACCAGTCCCCCACTCATGTCTCCCATCACCCCCACCCCCAGCAGTGCAGGGGCAGCCTCCACCAGGCCCTCACCCATGTCTACCACCACCACCACCCCCCAGCAGTGCAGGGGCAGCCTCCACCAGGCCCCCACTCATGTCTCCCATCACCTCCACCCCCACCCCCAGCAGTGCAGGGGCAGCCTCCACCAGGCCCTCACCCATGTCTACCACCACCACCACCCCCAGCAGTGCAGGGGCAGCCTCCACCAGGCCCTCACCCATGTCTACCACCACCACCACCCCCCAGCAGTGCAGGGGCAGCCTCCACCAGGCCCCACTCATGTCCCCCTGCACCCCCACCCCCCAGACACCAGGGGCAGCCTCCACCAGGCCCCCACCCATGTCTACCACCACCCCCACCCCCCAGCCACCAGGGGCAGCCTCCACCAGGCCCCCACTCATGTCTCCCATCCCCCCCACCCCCAGCAGTGCAGGGGCAGCCTCCACCAGGCGCCCTCCCATGTCTACCACCACCCCCACCCCCAGCAGTGCAGGGGCAGCCTCCACCAGGCCCCCACCCATGTCTACCACCACCACCCCCCAGCAGTGCAGGGGCAGCCTCCACCAGGCCCCCACCCATGTCTACCACCACCGACACCCCCCCAGCAGTGCAGGGGCAGCCTCCACCAGGCCCCCACTCATGTCCCCCTGCACCCCCACCCCCCAGCCACCAGGGGCAGCCTCCAACAGGCCCCCACTCATGTCCCCTATTACCCCCACCCCCCAGCAGTGCAGGGGCAGCCTCCACCAGGCCTCCACTCATGTCTCCCATCACCCCCACCCCCCAGCAGTGCAGGGGCAGCCTCCACCAGGCCCCCACTCATGTCTCCCATCACCCCCACCCCCCAGCAGTGCAGGGGCAGACTCCACCAAGCCCCCACCCATGTCTACCACCACCGCCACCCCCCAGCAGTGCAGGGGCAGCCTCCACCAGGCCCCCACCCATGTCTACCACCACGCCACCCCCCAGCAGTGCAGGGGCAGCCTCCACCAGGCCCCCACTCATGTCCCCCTGCACCCCCACCCCCCAGCCACCAGGGGCAGCCTCCAACAGGCCCCCACTCATGTCCCCTATTACCCCCACCCCCCAGCAGTGCAGGGGCAGCCTCCACCAGGCCCCCACTCATGTCTCCCATCACCCCACCATCCAGCAGTGCAGGGGCAGCCTCCACCAGGCCCCCACCCATGTCTACCACCACCGCCACCCCCCCAGCAGTTCAGGTGCAGCCTCCACCAGGCCCCCACTCATGTCTCCCATCACCCCCACCCCCAGCAGTGCAGGGGCAGCCTCCACCAGGCCCCCACCCATGTCTACCCCCACCGCCACCCCCCAGCAGTGCAGGGGCAGCCTCCACCAGGCCCCCACTCATGTCCCCCTGCAACCCCACCCCCCAGCCACCAGGGGCAGCCTCCACCAGGCCCCCACTCCTGTCCCTATTACCCCCACCCCCCAGCAGTGCAGGGGCAGCCTCCACCAGGCCCCCACTCATGTCTCCCATCACCCCCACCCCCCAGCAGTGCAGGGGCAGCCTCCACCAAGCCCCCACCCATGTCTACCACCACCGCCACCCCCCAGCAGTGCAGGGGCAGCCTCCACCAGGCCCCCACTCATGTCTCCCATCACCCCCACCCCCAGCAGTGCAGGGGCAGCCTCCACCAGGCCTTCACCCATGTCTACCACCACCGCCACCCCCCCAGCAGTGCAGGGGCAGCCTCCACCAGGCCCCCACTCATGTCCCCCTGAACCCCCACCCCCCAGCCACCAGGGGCAGCCTCCACCAGGCCCCCACTCATGTTCCCTATTACCCCCAACCCCCAGCAGTGCAGGGGCAGCCTCCACCAGGCCCCCACTCATGTCTCCCATCACCCCCACCCCCCAGCAGTGCAGGGGCAGCCTCCACCAGGCCCCCACCCATGTCTACCACCACCGCCACCCCCCAGCAGTGCAGGGGCAGCCTTCACCAGGCCCCCACTCATGTCTCCCATCACCCCCAACCCCAGCAGTGCAGGGGCAGCCTCCACCAGGCCCCAACCCATGTCTACTACCACCGCCACCCCCAGCAGTGCAGGGGCAGCCTCCACCAGGCCCCCACTCATGTCTCCCATCACCCCCACCCCCCAGCCACCAGGGGCAGCCTCCACCAGGCCCCCACTCATGTCCCCTATTACCCCCACCCCCCAGCAGTGCAGGGGCAGCCTCCACCAGTCCCCCACTCATGTCTCCCATCACCCCCACCCCCAGCAGTGCAGGGGCAGCCTCCACCAGGCCCTCACCCATGTCTACCACCACCACCACCCCCCAGCAGTGCAGGGGCAGCCTCCACCCGGCCCCCACTCATGTCTCCCATCACCCCCACCCCCAGCAGTGCAGGGGCAGCCTCCACCAGGCCCTCACCCATGTCTACCACC
The DNA here is from genome assembly GCF_040938575.1 of Ambystoma mexicanum. Classification (NCBI taxonomy): domain Eukaryota; kingdom Metazoa; phylum Chordata; class Amphibia; order Caudata; family Ambystomatidae; genus Ambystoma; species Ambystoma mexicanum. Next base: position 1,208,668,526 of record NC_090936.1, on the reverse strand, counting down.
ACCACCACCCCCAGCAGTGCAGGGGCAGCCTCCACCAGGCCCTCACCCATGTCTACCACCACCACCACCCCCCAGCAGTGCAGGGGCAGCCTCCACCAGGCCCCCACCCATGTCTACCACCACCACCACCCCCAGCAGTGCAGGGGCAGCCTCCACCAGGCCCTCACCCATGTCTACCACCACCACCACCCCCCAGCAGTGCAGGGGCAGCCTCCACCAGGCCCCACTCATGTCCCCCTGCACCCCCACCCCCCAGACACCAGGGGCAGCCTCCACCAGGCCCCCACCCATGTCTACCACCACCCCCACCCCCCAGCCACCAGGGGCAGCCTCCACCAGGCCCCCACTCATGTCTCCCATCACCCCCACCCCCAGCAGTGCAGGGGCAGCCTCCACCAGGCCCCCTCCCATGTCTACCACCACCCCCACCCCCAGCAGTGCAGGGGCAGCCTCCACCAGGCCCCCTCCCATGTCTACCACCACCCACACCCCCAGCAGTGCAGGGGCAGCCTCCACCAGGCCCCCACCCATGTCTACCACCACCACCACCCCCCAGCAGTGCAGGGGCAGCCTCCACCAGGCCCCCACCCATGTCTACCACCACCGCCACCCCCCCAGCAGTGCAGGGGCAGCCTCCACCAGGCCCCCACTCATGTCCCCCTGCACCCCCACCCCCCAGCCACCAGGGGCAGCCTCCACCAGGCCCCCACTCATGTCCCCTATTACCCCCACCCCCAGCAGTGCAGGGGCAGCCTCCACCAGGCCCCCACTCATGTCTCCCATCACCCCCACCCCCCAGCAGTGCAGGGGCAGCCTCCACCAGGCCCCCACTCATGTCCCCTATTACCCCCACCCCCCAGCAGTGCAGGGGCAGCCTCCACCAGGCCCCCACTCATGTCTCCCATCACCGCCACCCCCCAGCAGTGCAGGGGCAGCCTCCACCAGGCCCCCACTCATGTCTCCCATCACCCCCACCCCCCAGCAGTGCAGGGGCAGACTCCACCAAGCCCCCACCCATGTCTACCACCACCGCCACCCCCCAGCAGTGCAGGGGCAGCCTCCACCAGGCCCCCACCCATGTCTTCCACCACACCACCCCCCAGCAGTGCAGGGGCAGCCTCCACCAGGCCCCCACTCATGTCCCCCTGCACCCCCACCCCCCAGCCACCAGGGGCAGCCTCCAACAGGCCCCCACTCATGTCCCCTATTACCCCCACCCCCCAGCAGTGCAGGGGCAGCCTCCACCAGGCCCTCACTCATGTCTCCCATCACCCCACCATCCAGCAGTGCAGGGGCAGCCTCCACCAGGCCCCCACCCATGTCTACCACCACCGCCACCCCCCAGCAGTTCAGGTGCAGCCTCCACCAGGCCCCCACTCATGTCTCCCATCACCCCCACCCCCAGCAGTGCAGGGGCAGCCTCCACCAGGCCCCCACCCATGTCTACCACCACCGCCACCCCCCAGCAGTGCAGAGGCAGCCTCCACCAGGCCCCCACTCATGTCCCCCTGCAACCCCACCCCCCAGCCACCAGGGGCAGCCTCCACCAGGCCCCCACTCATGTCCCCTATTACCCCCACCCCCCAGCAGTGCAGGGGCAGCCTCCACCAGGCCCCCACTCATGTCTCCCATCACCCCACCATCCAGCAGTGCAGGGGCAGCCTCCACCAAGCCCCCACCCATGTCTACCACCACCGCCACCCCCCAGCAGTGCAGGGGCAGCCTCCACCAGGCCCCCACTCATGTCTCCCATCACCCCCACCCCCAGCAGTGCAGGGGCAGCCTCCACCAGGCCCCCACCCATGTCTACCACCACCGCCATCCCCCCAGCAGTGCAGGGGCAGCCTCCACCAGGCCCCCACTCATGTCCCCCTGAACCCCCACCCCCCAGCCACCAGGGGCAGCCTCCACCAGGCCCCCACTCATGTTCCCTATTACCCCCACCCCCCAGCAGTGCAGGGGCAGCCTCCACCAGTCCCCCACTCATGTCTCCCATCACCCCCACCCCCCAGCAGTGCAGGGGCAGTCTCCACCAGGCCCCCACCCATGTCTACCACCACCGCCACCCACCAGCAGTGCAGGGGCAGCCTTCACCAGGCCCCCACTCATGTCTCCCATCACCCCCACCCCCAGCAGTGCAGGGGCAGCCTCCACCAGGCCCCAACCCATGTCTACTACCACCGCCACCCCCCAGCAGTGCAGGGGCAGCCTCCACCAGGCCCCCACTCATGTCTCCCATCACCCCCACCCCCCAGCCACCAGGGGCAGCCTCCGCCAGGCCCCCACTCATGTCCCCTATTACCCCCACCCCCCAGCAGTGCAGGGGCAGCCTCCACCAGGCCTCCACTCATGTCTCCCATCACCCCCACCCCCCAGCAGTGCAGGGGCAGCCTCCACCAGGCCCCCACTCATGTGTCCCATCACCCCCACCCCCCAGCAGTGCAGGGGCAGACTCCACCAAGCCCCCACCCATGTCTACCACCACCGCCACCCCCCAGCAGTGCAGGGGCAGCCTCCACCAGGCCCCCACCCATGTCTACCACCACGCCACCCCCCAGCAGTGCAGGGGCAGCCTCCACCAGGCCCCACTCATGTCCCCCTGCACCCCCACCCCCCAGCCACCAGGGGCAGCCTCCAGCAGGCCCCCACTCATGTCCCCTATTACCCCCACCCCCCAGCAGTGCAGGGGCAGCCTCCACCAGGCCCCCACTCATGTCTCCCATCACCCCACCATCCAGCAGTGCAGGGGCATCCTCCACCAGGCCCCCACCCATGTCTACCACCACCGCCACCCCCCAGCAGTTCAGGTGCAGCCTCCACCAGGCCCCCACTCATGTCTCCCATCACCCCCACCCCCAGCAGTGCAGGGGCAGCCTCCACCAGGCCCCCACCCATGTCTACCACCACCGCCACCCCCCAGCAGTGCAGGGGCAGCCTCCACCAGGCCCCCACTCATGTCCCCCTGCAACCCCACCCCCCAGCCACCAGGGGCAGCCTCCACCAGGCCCCCACTCCTGTCCCTATTACCCCCACCCCCCAGCAGTGCAGGGGCAGCCTCCACCAGGCCCCCACTCATGTCTCCCATCACCCCCACCCCCCAGCAGTGCAGGGGCAGCCTCCACCAAGCCCCCACCCATGTCTACCACCACCGCCACCGCCCAGCAGTGCAGGGGCAGCCTCCACCAGGCCCCCACTCATGTCTCCCATCACCCCCACCCCCAGCAGTGCAGGGGCAGCCTCCACCAGGCCTTCACCCATGTCTACCACCACCGCCACCCCCCAGCAGTGCAGGGACAGCCTCCACCAGGCCCCCACTCATTTCCCCCTGAACCCCCACCCCCCAGCCACCAGGGGCAGCCTCCACCAGGCCCCCACTCATGTTCCCTATTACCCCCACCCCCCAGCAGTGCAGGGGCAGCCTCCACCAGGCCCCCACTCATGTCTCCCATCACCCCCACCCCCCAGCAGTGCAGGGGCAGCCTCCACCAGGCCCCCACCCATGTCTACCAACACCGCCACCCCCCAGCAGTGCAGGGGCAGCCTTCACCAGGCCCCCACTCATGTCTCCCATCACCCCCAACCCCAGCAGTGCAGGGGCAGCCTCCACCAGGCCCCAACCCATGTCTACTACCACCGCCACCCCCCAGCAGTGCAGGGGCAGCCTCCACCAGGCCCCCCCTCATGTCTCCCATCACCCCCACCCCCCAGCCACCAGGGGCAGCCTCCACCAGGCCCCCACTCATGTCCCCTATTACCCCCACCCCCCAGCAGTGCAAGGGCAGCCTCCACCAGTCCCCCACTCATGTCTCCCATCACCCCCACCCCCAGCAGTGCAGGGGCAGCCTCCACCAGGCCCTCACCCATGTCTACCACCACCACCACCCCCCAGCAGTGCAGGGGCAGCCTCCACCCGGCCCCCACTCATGTCTCCCATCACCCCCACCCCCAGCAGTGCAGGGGCAGCCTCCACCAGGCCCTCACCCATGTCTACCACCACCACCACCCCCAGCAGTGCAGGGGCAGCCTCCACCAGGCCCTCACCCATGTCTACCACCACCACCACCCCCCAGCAGTGCAGGGGCAGCCTCCACCAGGCCCCCACCCATGTCTACCACCACCACCACCCCCAGCAGTGCAGGGGCAGCCTCCACCAGGCCCTCACCCATGTCTACCACCACCACCACCCCCCAGCAGTGCAGGGGCAGCCTCCACCAGGCCCCACTCATGTCCCCCTGCACCCCCACCCCCCAGACACCAGGGGCAGCCTCCACCAGGCCCCCACCCATGTCTACCACCACCCCCACCCCCCAGCCACCAGGGGCAGCCTCCACCAGGCCCCCACTCATGTCTCCCATCACCCCCACCCCCAGCAGTGCAGGGGCAGCCTCCACCAGGCCCCCTCCCATGTCTACCACCACCCCCACCCCCAGCAGTGCAGGGGCAGCCTCCACCAGACCCCACCCATGTCTACCACCACCACCACCCCCCAGCAGTGCAGGGGCAGCCTCCACCAGGTCCCCACCCATGTCTACCACCACCGCCACCCCCCCAGCAGTGCAGGGGCAGCCTCCACCAGGCCCCCACTCATGTCCCCCTGCACCCCCACCCCCCAGCCACCAGGGGCAGCCTCCACCAGGCCCCCACTCATGTCCCCTATTACCCCCACCCCCCAGCAGTGCAGGGGCAGCCTCCACCAGGCCCCCACTCATGTCTCCCATCACCCCCACCCCCCAGCAGTGCAGGGGCAGCCTCCACCAGGCCCCCACTCATGTCCCCTATTACCCCCACCCCCCAGCAGTGCAGGGGCAGCCTCCACCAGGCCCCCACTCATGTCTCCCATCACCGCCACCCCCCAGCAGTGCAGGGGCAGCCTCCACCAGGCCCCCACTCATGTCTCCCATCACCCCCACCCCCCAGCAGTGCAGGGGCAGACTCCACCAAGCCCCCACCCATGTCTACCACCACCGCCACCCCCCAGCAGTGCAGGGGCAGCCTCCACCAGGCCCCCACCCATGTCTTCCACCACACCACCCCCCAGCAGTGCAGGGGCAGCCTCCACCAGGCCCCCACTCATGTCCCCCTGCACCCCCACCCCCCAGCCACCAGGGGCAGCCTCCAACAGGCCCCCACTCATGTCCCCTATTACCCCCACCCCCCAGCAGTGCAGGGGCAGCCTCCACCAGGCCCTCACTCATGTCTCCCATCACCCCACCATCCAGCAGTGCAGGGGCAGCCTCCACCAGGCCCCCACCCATGTCTACCACCACCGCCACCCCCCAGCAGTTCAGGTGCAGCCTCCACCAGGCCCCCACTCATGTCTCCCATCACCCCCACCCCCAGCAGTGCAGGGGCAGCCTCCACCAGGCCCCCACCCATGTCTACCACCACCGCCACCCCCCAGCAGTGCAGGGGCAGCCTCCACCAGGCCCCCACTAATGTCCCCCTGCAACCCCACCCCCCAGCCACCAGGGGCAGCCTCCACCAGGCCCCCACTCATGTCCCCTATTACCCCCACCCCCCAGCAGTGCAGGGGCAGCCTCCACCAGGCCTCCACTCATGTCTCCCATCACCCCACCATCCAGCAGTGCAGGGGCAGCCTCCACCAAGCCCCCACCCATGTCTACCACCACCGCCACCCCCCAGCAGTGCAGGGGCAGCCTCCACCAGGCCCCCACTCATGTCTCCCATCACCCCCACCCCCAGCAGTGCAGGGGCAGCCTCCACCAGGCCCCCACCCATGTCTACCACCACCGCCACCCCCCCAGCAGTGCAGGGGCAGCCTCCACCAGGCCCCCACTCATGTCCCCCTGAACCCCCACCCCCCAGCCACCAGGGGCAGCCTCCACCAGGCCCCCACTCATGTTCCCTATTACCCCCACCCCCCAGCAGTGCAGGGGCAGCCTCCACCAGTCCCCCACTCATGTCTCCCATCACCCCCACCCCCCAGCAGTGCAGGGGCAGCCTCCACCAGGCCCCCACCCATGTCTACCACCACCGCCACCCACCAGCAGTGCAGGGGCAGCCTTCACCAGGCCCCCACTCATGTTTCCCATCACCCCCACCCCCAGCAGTGCAGGGGCAGCCTCCACCAGGCCCCAACCCATGTCTACTACCACCGCCACCCCCCAGCAGTGCAGGGGCAGCCTCCACCAGGCCCCCACTCATGTCTCCCATCACCCCCACCCCCCAGCCACCAGGGGCAGCCTCCGCCAGGCCCCCACTCATGTCCCCTATTACCCCCACCCCCCAGCAGTGCAGGGGCAGCCTCCACCAGTCCCCCACTCATGTCTCCCATCACCCCCACCCCCAGCAGTGCAGGGGCAGCCTCCACCAGGCCCTCACCCATGTCTACCACCACCACCACCCCCCAGCAGTGCAGGGGCAGCCTCCACCCGGCCCCCACTCATGTCTCCCATCACCCCCACCCCCAGCAGTGCAGGGGCAGCCTCCACCAGGCCCTCACACATGTCTACCACCACCACCACCCCCAGCAGTGCAGGGGCAGCCTCCACCAGGCCCTCACCCATGTCTACCACCACCACCACTCCCCAGCAGTGCAGGGGCAGCCTCCACCAGGCCCCACTCATGTCCCCCTGCACCCCCACCCCCCAGACACCAGGGGCAGCCTCCACCAGGCCCCCACCCATGTCTACCACCACTCCCACCCCCCAGCCACCAGGGGCAGCCTCCACCAGGCCCCCACTCATGTCTCCCATCACCCCCACCCCCAGCAGTGCAGGGGCAGCCTCCACCAGGCCCCCTCCCATGTCTACCACCACCCCCACCCCCAGCAGTGCAGGGGCAGCCTCCACCAGGCCCCCACCCATGTCTACCACCACCACCACCCCCCAGCAGTGCAGGGGCAGCCTCCACCAGGCCCCCACCCATGTCTACCACCACCGCCACCCCCCCCAGCAGTGCAGGGGCAGCCTCCACCAGGCCCCCACTCATGTCCCCCTGCACCCCCACCCCCCAGCCACCAGGGGCAGCCTCCACCAGGCCCCCACTCATGTCCCCTATTACCCCCACCCCCCAGCAGTGCAGGGGCAGCCTCCACCAGGCCCCCACTCATGTCTCCCATCACCCCCACCCCCCAGCAGTGCAGGGGCAGCCTCCACCAGGCCCCCACTCATGTCCCCTATTACCCCCACCCCCCAGCAGTGCAGGGGCAGCCTCCACCAGGCCCCCACTCATGTCTCCCATCACCCCCACCCCCCAGCAGTGCAGGGGCAGCCTCCACCAGGCCCCCACCCATGTCTACCACCACCGCCACCCTCCCAGCAGTGCAGGGGCAGCCTCCACCAGGCCCCCACTCATGTATCCCATCACCCCCACCCCCAGCAGTGCAGGGGCAGCCTCCACCAGGCCCCCACCCATGTCTACCAACACCGCCAGCCCCCAGCAGTGCAGGGGCAGCCTCCACCAGGCCCCCACTCATGTCCCCTATTACCCCCACCCCCCAGCAGTGCAGGGGCAGCCTCCACCAGGCCCCCACTCATGTCTCCCATCACCCCCACCCCCCAGCAGTGCAGGGGCAGCCTCCACCAAGCCCCCACCCATGTCTACCACCACCGCCACCCCCCAGCAGTGTTAGGGCAGCCTCCACCAGGCCCCCACTCATGTCTCCCATCACCCCCACCCCCAGCAGTGCAGGGGCAGCCTCCACCAGGCCCCCACCCATGTCTACCACCACCGCCACACCCCCAGCAGTGCAGGGGCAGCCTCCACCAGGCCCCCACTCATGTCCCCCTGCACCCCCACCCCCCAGCCACCAGGGGCAGCCTCCACCAGGCCCCCACTCATGTCCCCTATTACCCCCACCCCCCAGCAGTGCAGGGGCAGCCTCCACCAGGCCCCCACTCATGTCTCCCATCACCCCACCCCCCAGCAGTGCAGGGGCAGCCTCCACCAGGCCCCCACCCATGTCTACCACCACCGCCACCCCCCCAGCAGTGCAGGGGCAGCCTCCACCAGGCCCCCACTCATGTCTCCCATCATCCCCACCCCCAGCAGTGCAGGGGCAGCCTCCACCAGGCCCCCACCCATGTCTACCACCACCACCACCCCCAGCAGTGCAGGGGCAGCCTCCACCAGGCCCCCACTCATGTCCCCCTGCACCCCCACCCCCCAGCCACCAGGGGCAGCCTCCACCAGGCCACCACCCATGTCTACCACCACCCCCACCCCCCAGGCACCAGGGGCAGCCTCCACCAGGCGCCCACTCATGTGCAACTCATGTCTCCCATCACCCCCACCCCCCAGCCACCAGGGGCAGCCTCCACCAGGCCCCCACTCATGTCCCCCTGCACCCCCACCCCCCAGCCACCAGGGGCAGCCTCCACCAGGCCCCCACCCATGTCTACCACCACCCCCACCCCCCAGCCATCAGGGGCAGCCTCCACCAGGCCCCCACTCATGTCCCCTGCACCCCCACCCCCCAGGGGCAGCCTCCACCAGGCCCGCACCCATGTCTACCACCCCCCCCACCCCCCAGCCACCAGGGGCAGCCTCCACCAGGCCCCCACTCATGTCTCCCATCACCCCCACCCCCCAGCAGTGCAGGCGCAGCCTCCACCCTGCCCCCACTCATGTCCAACTCATGTCTCCCATCACCCCCACCCCCCAGCCACCAGGGGCAGCCTCCACCAGGCCCCCACCCATGTCTACCACCACCCCCACCCCCCAGCCACCAGGGGCAGCCTCCACCAGGCCCCCACTCATGTCCCCTGCACCCCCACCCCCCAGCCACCAGGGGCAGCCTCCACCAGGCCCGCACCCATGTCTACCACCCCCCCACCCCCAGCCACCAGGGGCAGCCTCCACCAGGCCCCCACACATGTCTCCCATCACCCCACCCCCCAGCAGTGCAGGGGCAGCCTCCACCAGGCCCCCAGTCATGTCTCCCATCACCCCCACCCACAGCCACCAGGGGCAGCCTCCACCAGGACCCCACTCATGTCTCCCATCACCCCCACCCCTCAGCAGTGCAGGGGCAGCCTCCACCAGGCCCCCACCCATGTCTACCACCACCGCCACCCCCCAGCAGTGCAGGAGCAGCCTCCACCAGGTCCCCACTCATGTCTCCCTGCACCCCCACCCCCCAGCAGTGCGGGGGCGGCCTCCACCAGGCCCCCACCCATGTCTACCACCACCGCCACCCCCCAGCAGTGCAGGGGCAGCCTCCACCAGGCCCCCACTCATGTCTCCCATCACCCCCACCCCAAGCAGTGCAGGGGCAGCCTCCACCAGGCCCCCACTCATGTCTACCACCACCGCCACCCCCCAGCAGTGCAGGGGCAGCCTCCACCAGGCCCCCATTCATGTCCCCCTCACCCCCACCCCCAGCCACCAGGGGCAGCCTCCACCAGGCCCCCACTCATGTCCCCTATTACCCCCACCCCCCAGCAGTGCAGGGGCAGCCTCCACCAGGCCCCCACTCATGTCTCCCATCACCCCCACCCCCCAGCCACCAGGGGCAGCCTCCACCAGGCCCCCACTCATGTCCCCTATTACCCCCACCCCCCAGCAGTGCAGGGGCAGCCTCCACCAGGCCCCCACTCATGTCCCCCTGCACCCTCACCTCCCAGCCACTAGGGGCAGCCTCCACCAGGCCCCCACCCATGTCTACCACCACCCCCACCCCCCAGCCACCAGGGGCAGCCTCCACCAGGCCCCCACTCATGTCTCCCATCACCCCCACCCCCAGCAGTGCAGGGGCAGCCTCCACCAGGCCCCCACCCATGTCTACCACCACCGCCACCCCCCAGCAGTGCAGGGGCAGCCTCCACCAGGCCCCCACTCATGTCCCCCTGCAACCCCACCCCCCAGCCACCAGGGGCAGCCTTCACTAGGCCCCCACCCATGTCTACCACCACCCCCACCCCCCAGCCACCAGGGGCAGCCTCCACCATGCCCCCACTCATGTCTCCCATCACCCCCACCCCCCAGCCAGCAGGGGCAGCCTCCACCAGGCCCCCACTCATGTCCCCTATTACCCTCACCCCCCAGCAGTGCAGGGGCAGCCTCCACCAGGCCCCCACTCATGTCCCCCTGCACCCCCACCCCCCAGCAGTGCAGGGGCAGCCTCCATCAGGCCCCCACTCATATCTACCATCACCCCCACCCCCAGCAGTGCAGGGGCAGCCTCCACCAGGCCCCCACCCATGTCTACCACCACCGCCACCCCCCAGCAGTGCAGGGGCAGCCTCCACCAGGCCCCCACTCATGTCCCCCTGCACTCCCACCCCCCAGCCACCAGGGGCAGCCTCCACCAGGCCCCCACTCATGTCCTCTATTACCCCCACCCCCCAGCAGTGCAGGGGCAGCCTCCACCAGGCCCCCACTCATGTCTTCAGTCACCCCCACCCCCCAGCCACCAGGGGCAGCCTCCACCAGGCCCCCACTTATGTCCCCTATTACCCCCACCCCCCAGCAGTGCAGGGGCAGCCTCCACAGGCCCCCACTCATGTCCCCCTGCACCCCCACCTCCCAGCCACCAGGGGCAGTCTCCACCAGGCCCCCACCCATTTCTACCACCACCCCCATCCCCACCCCCCAGGCCACCAGGGGCAGCCTCCACCAGGCCCCCACTCATGTCTCCCATCACCCCCACCCCCAGCAGTGCAGGGGCAGCCTCCACCAGGCCCCCACCAATGTCTACCACCACCGCCACCCGCCAGCAGTGCAGGGGCAGCCTCCACCAGACCCCCACTCATGTCCCCCTGCAACCCCACCCCCCAGCCACCAGGGGCAGCCTCCACCAGGCCCCCACCCATGTCTACCACCACCCCCACCCCCCAGCCACCAGGGGCAGCCTCCACCAGGCCCCCACTCATGTCTCCCATCACCCCCACCCCCCAGCCACCAGGGGCAGCCTCCACCAGGCCCCCACTCATGTCCCCTATTACCCTCACCCCCCAGCAGTACAGGGGCAGCCTCCACCAGGCCCCCACTCATGTCCCCCTGCACCCCCACCCCCCAGCAGTGCAGGGGCAGCCTCCATCAGGCCCCCACTCATGTCTCCCATCACTCCCACCCCCAGCAGTGCAGGGGCTGCCTCCACCAAGCCCCCACTCATGTCCCCCTGCACTCCCACCCCCCAGCCACCAGGGGCAGCCTCCACCAGGCCCCCACCCATGTCCCCTATTACCCCCACCCCCCAGCAGTGCAGGGGCAGCCTCCACCAGGACCCCACTCATGTCTCCCATCACCCCCACCCCCCAGCCACCAGGGGCAGCCTCCACCAGGCCCCCACTCATGTCCCCTATTACCCCCAACCCCCAGCAGTGCAGGGGCAGCCTCCACCAGGCCCCCACTCATGTCCCCCTGAACCCCCACCTCCCAGCCACCAGGGGCAGCCTCCACCAGGCCCCCACCCATGTCTACCACCACCCCCACCCCCCAGCCACCAGGGCCGCCTCTACCAGGCCCCCACTCATGTCTCCCATCACCCCCACCCCCCAGCAGTGCAGGGGCAGCCTCCACCAGGCCCCCACTCATGTCTCCCATTACCCCCACCTCCAGCAGTGCAGGGGCAGCCTCCACCAGGCCCCCACCCATGTCTACCACCACCGACACCCCCTAGCAGTGCAGGGGCAGCCTCCACCAGGCCCCCACTCATGTCCCCCTGCAACCCCACCCCCCAGCCACCAGGGGCAGCCTCCACCAGGCCCCCACCCATGTCTACCACCACCCCCACCCCCCAGCCACCAGGGGCAGCCTCCACCAGGCCCCCACTCATGTCCCCTATTACCCTCACCCCCCAGCAGTACAGGGGCAGCCTCCACCAGGCCCCCACTCATGTCCCCTAATACCCTCACCCCCCAGCAGTACAGGGGCAGCCTCCACCAGGCCCCCACTCATGTCCCCCTGCACCCCCACCCCCCAGCAGTGCAGGGGCAGCCTCCATCAGGCCCCCACTCATGTCTCCCATCACTCCCACCCCCAGCAGTGCAGGGGCAGCCTCCACCAGGCCCCCACCCATGTCCACTACCACCGCCACCCCCCAGCAGTACAGGGGCAGCCTCCACTAGGCCCCAACTCACGTCTCCCAGCCAACATGTCACCCCAATGTAGATCCCTGGCCCTTATGGTCAGCCTCCAAATGGCAAACACCCACCCGAGTATTGCATCCACCCACTTAGAAATTGCAAAAACATGACAGAAGCCCAATTGCAAGTTTTGAAATGAACACATGTCCCTCACATGCACCCAATGGGTGTCAGTGAATGTCAAAACGCATATCATGATATGCATGAAACCAATGAGATGATACTACACATTGAACTTTGAAGAAAAAATATGTATTAAAAGCAACATAAATTGAATCAAAAATAAACAAACAATAATAGAAATAAAAAAAAAAAAGCAGGTCAGTGAAAAAATGCTAAACCACAAATCATAATGCAAAGGAAAGGCCGGGGGTTGTCAGTGGTGCCAGATGTTGCAGTGCCCGACATGACAACCCCAGAGGCAGGAGTGGGTGGGCAACTGGGTCCTGGGGCTGGGCTGTGGAGCGATGGAATCCCAGTCGGGGGTCTTCGGTTCCAGCAGGGGTGGTCACAGCAACAGCACCCCTGGCTGATGTGCAGGCAGCAAATGGCAGGGCACGTGGGCAGCAGGCAGTCAGGCAGCAGCAGATGGCAGGTGGGAGCGTGCTCGGGGTTCTGGGGGGCAGTAATTCGGCCTTTTGGGCAGGAGTGTGGTCTTCCGTGTGCTTACGCGTGGCCAGCTTGATACGGAGTGATTTGGCACGTGAAAATCCTGCACGTCTGCCTGTGAATCGAGGAAAGGGCCTTAGCGCGTATGCACGTCAGAAAGCATATGCGATTTCATTGGACCAAAGGCCCTTAGCGCGTAAGCGCGTCTGTGATGTGACGCGCGCGGGTGTTTCCCTCATTACACGTGATGACAGAGCACACGTGGATTTCCACCAATCGCGTGTGGAACTTCCTGCGCACCCCAGTAATACACGTACCCAGGCCAATCGCGTGTACGCTTACTTCCCTCCGATTACACGCGATGACACTCGGACGTGCAGTTTTACCACGTGTGCTCGCATATGCGATTTCATTGGCCCAAAGGCCACCATGCGCAGCTGTGACGTCACGCGCATGGCCGTAGAGAATGGCGCGTGTAAAAATGAAGAGATACTCGTCCGAGTGTCAAAGCGCGTAATTGGTGGAAATGGCCTCATCGCGTATGCGCGTCGGTGACGTGTGTATAAAAGGTACGTGTAGAACGCCATTTCCTTGTACGTGCTTTTCGTGGAGAGCGAGTGGGTGAAATCTGTACTTCTTGTCGGTTCACACGCGATTTACTTCACAGCGTTTCCAGTTCGTACTCCCTGTTACCTCTGACAGCTTTTTCTCTTTTCCTCTTTTTCCTGGGCCTGTTTCCTCAAACAGCGTTCCCTTCTACTGTTGTCCTGTCTCCTCAGACAGTGTACAATTCTTCTTTTGGCGGGGGTGATGCCAACGCGCACACCCGCATATTTTTCACGCTTTTGTTCCTGGCAGACGGTGAGTCGCGCACGTATTTAACATCTGTGCTTGCCCCGTGTGTCGCGTACCCCTTCAGAGGTCATTCTAGGCTGCGTGTGACACGCATACGTTCATTCTTGTGTTCCTGGGTGCCACAGCGTAGTGCAGGTTTATTTTTCCACGCACGTGGTCTAGGAGGGGTTGCGTGCACCTTACTTGGCTTTTTTGGGGTGCCTGTGCGTTGCGTGACCCGTCATCTTTCCCCAGGGGTGACATACAGCCTTGCTAGAGCACTAGGGTAAGATTACCATCTGGTACCCAACCCCTTTGACCCCCAATTGCCCAGGACAATAGTTCACATCGACTCCCATACGCACAATAACATCAGTGCCATGGCTGGGAGGCGACCAAGCCGTAAGGGTGGCAAAGGTGGCCGAGCCCCAAGTGGTGGCCGTGGTGGATCCAGTAGGGGACGTGGCCGTGACTTGCAGGGTGCCCCTAGCCCCCCAAGTGTGGAGGAGCAGTCAGGGACTCCCATGCCCCCCCCCCCCCTGGTTGAGGTTACCGTGGCTGACACCATCCATGCTCAGCCCTTGTTGGACCAGCCCACTGTGGAACCAGACCTGGCACAGGGTGACTCCATGGCTGACTTCCAGGTCAGCAGGTCTAGGCCACGTGCGCCGGTGAACGTTGGTGTCATCAGGCCACGTGGATCAGGGGCAGCTAGGTCATCTGCTGCCCCGCGTAGGCAGGCTGGGGAGGCTGCAGGGGCAGCTGCGGCTCCATCCACCCCACCTCTCACACACCCATCCAGGACAGTGTCGGTCCAAGTCCATCATGCTGACATTCCCCCTGACACCATCACACTTGAGGTAATGCCTGCACCAACTCCCATGCTGAGTGTGCAATCCCACGCTCCTGCCCCTAGTGTCCAGAGCGGCGTAGGACACACTGGATCCCCGCAACCTTCCAAGCGGAAGAGGAAGAGTGCTCGTCCAGTAGAGGCTGATGCCCCAGACACGGCTACACAGTCCGGCCCGTCAAGATAGCCCAGCTTCAATGAGGCCGAACTGAATGCACTTGTAGAGTATGTGTCCGCAATGACCGCGAAATGGTGATTGTTGCAGGATCCAAGACCACACCTGCACAACGTCAGGCACACTGGCAGACCATTGCGGACATCATAAGTGCCCTTGGAATCGTGAGGCACACAGCTAATGAATGCTACAAGCGCTGGAATGACCTGAAGCGCAGGGCAAAGAATAAGCTGGCCTCAAGTCATGCCGCAACTCTAGTGACTGGAGGTGGGACGACATAGAACTCACTCCACATGAGCAGGTTGCTGGGACCTACGTCACGGAGGAACAAATCCAAGGCGTGGGAGAACTGGCAGATTACGAGGCATTGTCCGGTGAGTGCACATGCATGTGTGTGTCATCCATGTGCATGGTGTGTGTGGGAGGGCTTCTGTTTGGGTGCCAGGGGAGGGTGTGTGTGCCTGAGTGGTTTGGGTCACCCATGTGCCTCTTCCTATACATTCTTGGCACCAGAATTTGGGTATAGCAGCATCCCTTCGGCCAACATTAGACATCCAGCCCAACACCACGCCAGTTGCCCTTGGAGTGTCATCTTGCCACAACACTGTTGCTTATTTACCTCTGTTTATTCAGGCAGATTGTTTGCATACCACCACTTTTACTCAGGATTTCTCAGTCCTATTGTCACATGTCTGACATGACTATGGTACAGTGAACTGGCTCAGTTTCGTGGACATGATTAGTTTAGACATGTCCCTGTACTATAGGACCATTTTTGACTGGCAGCTGCAGGTTAAACATTTGAACCATTACAATGAAAATAATCAATTATATGAGCAAACTGGACTGAATGAACAATTGGTGACCTCCTCTCCCTCTTCACTTCATGGCTAGGGTACATGCCATCTGTGTGATGGCATGTGTATTTGACCTGCCAATCACTGGCCAATGTGTGATGCCACTGCTAGGCAGCATGCAGCAAATGTGTTCATCTTCCATCTTGGTGTCATCAATGTGTGCCATCTACCTCCCCATCACACGCAGTGACGGTGCATGCATGGGAGTGTTTTAGTCATGTGGGACATGTGTCAATCAAGTACTGTTTCTGTAGCCTCTCAGCCCTAATTGTGTGCCATAGTGCTAATGCCTGTTTCCATTTGTTTTCTTTTATGTCTTTGCAGGGGAAGACACACTTGATACTGCTGGGGTTGTGGAGATGGTGCATACCCAGGAGGGGTCTGAGGGCCGACCGACCACCAGTGAGGGATGTGGTGTGGTGGTGGGTGAGAACCCACAACTACTGCAGGTCGTGCTCTCAAGGGGTGTCTCTGGCTGCACCTCCCCCGAGCTGTATTCAGGTGTCGATTCGGATGATGAGACCTACGTGCCGTCGCAGGTGAGTGTTCCTGGGAGGGATTCTGTTCTGTCCGACCCACCTGCACCAGGGTTAGAACCCTCAATGGGGATGTCAGTGTTGGCAGGTACGCCTTTGGTGGTTACGGATTCCGGGTCACACTCCGCGACATCTGATCCTGTTCCTGGGCCAGCAGATCAGAGGGGGAATGCAGTCCTGCAGCCTCGGGCAGTGCTGGCACAGCAAGGCGCAGTTCGCCTTGCCCCAGACAGGTGTGGTGCCCGCCGACGTGGTGGCCGTACGCCACCTGGCAATACCGCATGGGAGCAATCCATTTTACGGTATGGCAACCCAACAGGCAGCATCATCAGAGATGATGGCTCAGGCCATGGATAGGGAGGCCACTTCCATTGTCCCCCCCGAAAGGCTGATGGAGCGACTACAGCAGGCAACCAACTCCATCTGCCAGTCACACAGGGAGGACATGTTGGCGTCCGACAGGGACAGGCGGGCGGCACTGGCGACTCTGCGGGAAGCCATCTCCATGGAGTCCCAGGGCCACAGGGAAGCCCTGAGGCTGGAACTCCTTCACCTCAGGACGACTCTTGTTGAGCTTGAGGCTTCAACAAACCGAAGGACAGAACATCAGCTGGAGCGTCTCACCCGTACACTCTCAGCTGAGATGCAGGCAACTAGGGCGGAGGTCCGGGCATCCCGTGAGTTGTTGCATGGGGACCTCTGCACACTTATCCTCCAGAACGAGACCTACCACACCCGCATGCTTGCAGCCATGGAGGAACAGACTAGGGCTTTGCGTGGGCTGCCTCCCATAGTGCCACCACCTCCTGATGCA
This sequence comes from Ambystoma mexicanum, assembly GCF_040938575.1. Taxonomy (NCBI): domain Eukaryota; kingdom Metazoa; phylum Chordata; class Amphibia; order Caudata; family Ambystomatidae; genus Ambystoma; species Ambystoma mexicanum. The sequence goes on along the minus strand of NC_090936.1, from coordinate 1,208,651,801 downwards.
GCTGCAGAGGGTGAGGATAGCGACAGCAGTGATACTCCCACAATAGGGTAGCCGTGTAGGCCATGAGCCCATGGAGGTGTTTTTTTTTGCAAGATCCACACAGGTGGGTTTTGGTGTGCACCCTGTCCTCGGACCTCCTGGGTGGCCTCCCCCACCACCCACCCCCCCACCCCCCGGGCCCATTAATGGCCATTTTTGATTATTATTATTATTTTCTTTTTTTTTTGGGACAGTGTGTTGCCTTGTGTGGCTCCCGTGGGCATACGCTGCATTGTGGCTGGGCACATGCAGGCTTGTCATGGATTTGGTTCAGATGCGTGGGTTTTTGTCACACACACCCCTCCTGCTTCCCGTTTCCATGGGCTTGCAAAGGGTGTGCCCAAGTGACATTGACGTACATGAGCTGTGTGGGCAGTCTGTAGTCAATACTGTGTATACATTCATAGTGCATATTGTTGTTGTATTGTACACTGCATGGTGTATTGATATGTGCCTCTGCATCCATCTCATCCTCCATATTTGCTGGTCCATTCCTCATGCCTTCACAATGCGGTCCACCTTGGAACTGGAGTCCATGTTGTAAGCAGTGCACCTACACTCTTGCCTGGCGCAAACACTGTATACTTGGAAGTGTTCGGAGGGCTGTCATCATCAGGTGGTGAGGCTAGCTAATTTTTAAGTCTGTAATGTCATGTTTAAGGTAGGTTGGAGGTTGTGTAGGTGATTGGTATTCTTGGTAACTATTTGGTAATGTGGGTTGTAGGTCCTGCATTACTGTGAGCATTTCATGTGTGGACATGTTTCCATTAGGGACACTGTAGCTGCTGACACTTGGGGCATGTTGTGGGGATTAATTTCTTTCCTCTCACATTGCATGACATGCCATGGTGTGTTGTGTGGCCGTGCCGGGGAGGGGGTGGGCGACATGGCACTGTTTTCATGTAGTATTTTGCGAGTGGGTATTCATTTCTGCAGCATGGAGGTGTCTTTTCATGACACTGCATTGGTGGTGTCTGTGTAGGTAGGGATGCACACATTGTGACACTTCCACATGAACAATCTCAGGCTGCTGTGGTTCTGACAGTTGACAGTCCCTTTGTTCGTCTTAATTGTCAGGTCGAGTCATCATTGCTTATCAGATGGTATGTGCCAGGCCTGTGTGCACTCCACTGGGGTGTGATTTCTATGAGAAGTAATTAGCCACCAGCTGCGTACGGGCTGCCTCACCCCGTGCCCTCTCCCCTCCCATGCGCAGCGGCCGTGCATGTGGTTGGGGATGTGGGGGCACCACCATGTCCACAGCCAGGCCCCAGCGTGTTGCAACATTGTGCAGGACACATGCTGCCACTATGATCCTGCACACTACTGGGGGCGCATATAACAGCTGCCCGCCAGAACGGTCAAGGGAGCGAAAGCGTGACTTGAGCACTCCGAATGTGCGCTCCACTATGCCCCGGGTTGCAATATGGGCTGTGTTGTATCGTACCTGTGGAGGCATGATGGGGTTCAGAATTGGCGTCATCAAGTGGGTACTCAGAGGGTAGGCATCCTCCCACTCACTAACCAGGTCCAGTATTATGTGTGGGGGAAACCTGTACCTCCCATACACCTGGTCATCAGGCATCCCAAAAAGGCTGGTTCTGGGAGTGAAAATTCGGGCCCTCACTATCCTCCTCCTCCTCCTTTGGTAACCCACGGCCACTGCTGCTAGGAATGGTATATTCATCCTGGCGTATGAGCTTGTTTGTTGTTTGCGCGCACTTTTATGCTGCGCGGGTCGACATACGCCTGCTTCGTGCTGGCCTACGTGTCTCAGGATTGGACCATTTATTTTTTGGCACGTCTTAGGCGAACGTGTGGATCTTCCCGCCCACCCCAGGAATACACGTAGCACGCTCTCCCACGCCCAGTCGCGGGTAAATATTCCCGCCCACCCCTGGAATACATGTACCCCACTCTCACAGGCCCAGTCGCGTGTGGAAGTTCACTCGCACCCCATAGTACACGTACACAGGCCAATCGCGTGAGGAACTTCCCGCGCACCCCGAAGTACACGTACCCAGGCTAATCGCGTGTGGAACTTCCCGCGCACCCCGAAGTACACGTACCCAGGCCAATCGCGTGTGGAACTTCCCGCGCACCCCGAAGTACACGTACCCAGGCCAATCGCGTGTGGAACTTCCCGCGCACCCCGTAGTATACGTACCCAGGCCAATCGCGTGTGGGACTTCCCGCGCACCCCGAAGTACACGTACCCAGGCAAATCGCACGGCTGGGGGTGGGGGTGCAGGGGGACATGAGTGGGGGCCTGGTGGAGGCTGCCCCTGCACTGCTGGTGGTGGGGGTGATGGGAGACATGAGTTGGACATGAGTGGGGGCCTGGTGGAGGCTGCCCCTGCACTGCTGAGGGGTGGGGGTGGTGGGAGACATGAGTGGGGGCCTGGTGGAGGCTGCCCCTGCACTGCTGGGGGGTGGGGGTGGTGGTAGACATGGTTGGGGGCCTGGTGGAGGCTGCCCCTGCACTGCTGGGGGGTGGGGGTGATGGGAGACATGAGTGGGGGCCTGGTGGAGGTTGCCCCTGCACTGCTGGGGGGTGGGGGTGCAGGGAGACATGAGTGGGGGCCTGGTGGAGGCTGCCCCTGCACTGCTGGGGGATGGGGGTGCAGGAAGACATGAGTGGGGGCCTGGTGGAGGCTGCCCCTGGTGGCTGGGGGGTGGGGGTGGTGGGAGACATGAGTTGGACATGAGTGGGGGCCTGGTGGAGGCTGCCCCTGCACTGCTGGGGGGTGGGGGTAATAGGGGACATGAGTGGGGGCCTGGTGGAGGCTGCCCCTGGTGACTGGGGGGTGGGGGTGGTGGTAGACATGAGTGGGGGCCTGGTGGAGGCTGCTCCTGCACTGCTGGGGGGTGGGGGTGATGGGAGACATGAGTGGGGGCCTGGTGGAGGCTGCCCCTGCACTGCTGGGGGGTGGCGGTGGTGGTAGACATGGGTGGGGGCCTGGTGGAGGCTGCCCCTGCACTGCTGGGGGGTGGGGGTGATGGGAGACATGAGTGGGGGCCTGGTGGAGGCTGCCCCTGGTGGCTGGGGGGTGGGGGTGGTGGGAGACATGGGTGGGGGCCTGGTGGAGGCTGCCCCTGCACTGCTGGGGGGTGGGGGTGATGGGAGACATGAGTGGGGCCTGGTGGAGGCTGCCCCTGCAGTGCTGGGGGGTGGGGGTGCAGGGAGACATGAGTGGGGGCCTGGTGGAGGCTGCCCCTGGCGGCTGGGGTGTGGGGGTGGTGGTAGACATGAGTGGGGGCCTGGTGGAGGCTGCCCCTGCACTGCTGGGGGTGGGGGTGATGGGAGACATGAGTGGGGGCCTGGTGGAGGCTGCCCCTGCACTGCTGGGGGGTGGCGGTGGTAGTAGACATGGGTGGGGGCCTGGTGGAGGCTGCCCCTGCACTGCTGGGGGGTGGGGGTGATGGGAGACATGAATGGGGGCCTGGTGGAGGCTGCCCCTGCACTGCTGGGGGTGGGGGTGATGGGAGACATGAGTTGGACATGAGTGGGGGCCTGGTGGAGGCTGCCCCTGCACTGCTGGGGGGTGGGGGTGGTGGTAGACATGAGTGGGGGCCTGGTGGAGGCTGCCCCTGGTGGCTGGGGGGTGGGGGTGGTGGGAGACATGAGTGGGGGCCTGGTGGAGGCTGCGCCTGCACTGCTGGGGGTGGTGGTAGACATGGGTGGGGGCCTGGTGGAGGCTGCCCCTGCACTGCTGGGGGGTGGGGGTGCAGGGGGACATGAGTGGGGGCCTGGTGGAGGCTCCCCCTGGTGGCTGGGGGGTGGGGGTGGTGGGAGACATGAGTGGGGGCCTGGTGGAGGCTGCCCCTGCACTGCTGGGGACTGGGGGTGGTGGCAGACATGGGTGGGGGCCTGGTGGAGGCTGCCCCTGCACTGCTGGGGGGTGGGGGTGATGGGAGACATGAGTGGGGGCCTGGTGGAGGCTTCCCCTGCACTGCTGGGGGGGTGGGGGTGCAGGGAGACATGAGTTTGGCCTGGTGGAGGCTGCCCCTGCACTGCTGGGGGGTGGGGGTGCAGGGAGACATGAGTGGGGGCCTGGTGGAGGCTGCCCCTGGTGGCTGGGGGGTGGGGGTGGTGGGAGACATGAGTTGGACATGAGTGGGGGCCTGGTGGAGGCTGCCCCTGCACTGCTGGGGGGTGGGGGTAATAGGGGACATGAGTGGGGGCCTGGTGGAGGCTGCCCCTGGTGGCTGGGGGGTGGGGGTGATGGGAGACATGAGTGGGGCCCTGGTGGAGGCTGCCCCTGCACTGCTGGTGGTGGGGGTGATGGGAGACATGAGTTGGACATGAGTGGGGGCCTGGTGGAGGCTGCCCCTGCACTGCTGGGGGGTGGGGGTGCAGGGAGACATGAGTGGGGGCCTGGTGGAGGCTGCTCCTGGTGGCTGGGGGGTGGGGGTGGTGGGAGACATGGGTGGGGACCTGGTGGAGGCTGCCCCTGCACTGCTGGGGGTTGGGGGTGATGGGAGACATGAGTGGGGGCCTGGTGGAGGCTGCCCCTGAAGTGCTGGGGGGTGGGGGTGCAGGGAGACATGAGTGGGGGCCTGGTGGAGGCTGCCCCTGGTGGCTGGGGGGTGGGGGTTGTGGGAGACATGAGTGGGGGCCTGGTGGAGGCTGCCTCTGCACTGCTGGGGGGTGGGGGTGATGGGAGACATGAGTGGGGGCCTGGTGGAGGCTGCCCCTGGTGGCTGGGGGGTGGGGGTGGTGGGAGACATGTGTTGGTGATCAGTAGTGCAAGGTGACAGGTGGGTTGGCTGGTGGGCATGGCCATGGTGGATGGGTTGCCTGTGGGACATGAGCAGGAGTGCAGGGTAGTACCCTGTGGTGTGGGCTGCCTGCAGGGGCCGTGGAGGGTGTAGAGGGAACACCTGGGAGGACCCACATGGCCAAATCACGTGTAGCATTCCCCGGCACCACCGAAATACACGTACCCTGCAGAAATCACGTGTGAATCTTCTGCGAACCTCGGAATACACGTACCCAGGCCAATCGCGTGTGGAACTTCCCGCCCACCCCGAAGTACACGTACCCAGGCCAATCGCGTGTGGAACTTCCAGCGCACCCCCACCTACCCAGGCCAATGGCGTGTGGAACTTCCCGCGCACCCCGTAGTACACGTACCCAGGCCAATCGCGTGTGGAACTTCCCGCGCACCCCGAAGTACACGTACGCAGGCCAATCCATGTGGAACTTCCCGCACACCCCCACCTACCCAGGCAAATCGCGTGTGGAACTTCCCGCGCACCCCGAAGTACACGTACCCAGGCCAATCGCGTGTGGACCTTCCCGCGCACCCCCACCTACCCAGGCCAATCGTGTGTGGAACTTCCCGCGCACCCCGTAGTACACGTACCCAGGCTAATCGCGTGTGGAACTTCCCGCGCACCCCGAAGTACACCTACCCAGGCTAATCGCGTGTGGAACTTCCCGCGCACCCCGGAACACACGCACACGTTATTTTCCACACAGCGGGTGTCCGTGTTTGTCGGTGCCCCTTTGCACCTCATTTGTCCTAGAGGGCCACTGTATGGCCCATTCATCATGGCTGTTTATGGGTGCTTTTTGTTAGCGCACATTTTGGCGCACATTTTTTTCAGTCGCAGGGGCGCTACTGCCTGCTTTCTTGTGGCGTACTTGTTTGGCCCTGTGTGCGTCTTTGACCGTGCGCTGGTTTGCCCTATTCGATTCCATGAATACGGGTTGTAGGCGAGCGTGTGGGCGTTCCGCGCACTTGCCTCCTGTACTTCCCCCGTGACGCCCATATTTTCACGCATTGTTCCCCATTCTGAGTGTTACGCCCCGTGTTCCGCCTACTTTTGTGATGTGCGCCGCGCTATGTGCGATTTCGCAGTGGCCGTGGCGCACGCTGTTGGATGACCTGTGCGCCGGCGTGCGCGGCGCACATTTTTAGCGCACATCCAATGTTTTTCTCGCGCACGGACTTCCATGAATCGCTGTGCGCTGGTTTTCCTGCGATTTTCGCACTTGCACTGCGATTTTCGCACTTTTCCTGCGATTCGCACGTTTTGGCACCTCTGCGCGGGAATTCTCGGCGCACATTATTTCCATGAATCGACCCCTATATATGTATTATCTATGCCTCATTCTCCAAAAACTGTTCTCTTGTGGTAAAACATAATTTCTTAACAGCTGGAAAGTAAATAGGACACACAGTCCAAATATAACAAGCCCTTCACACAGTCCAAATATAACAAGCCCTTGGTGTGCTTTTGTGACCTGGCTTGTGCCATATGCTGAGGAAAGCACAGGTTAAAGGGTATTTTGTACTGCAAAAATGACTATGCACTGACTTTGCACTGACTTTGCACTGCAAAATTACACTCTACACAGTTCCATGCATTAGAGATTGTCAGCAATGCAGAGTCACTTTTTAAGCAGTGCAAAGTGTAGGTGAAAAGTTAGGGTAGGATCAATGTAGACTTCTCCGGCCTTCGGGTTTCCAAATCTGTGAACTAAACGAACAACCACGTAGCATATTTTACTGTTAAAAGTCCAAATACCCCAATGGGCCCTCTGCGCTGTTGCTGTTGAGGCGGGCGTCCTTTGCAGAGCTGCTGGTTGCGATTATCGGGGTCAGGGATTCTTCCCGGCTCACTACCTTGTTGGGGTCTCCGAAGTGTTGCTGCGGTGGTGGGCCTTGCTCTGCATTGATGCAGTGACCGCTCTGTGCACGCTTTGTACACCGACCATTGACCAGGCCAGGTATTTTGGCTGTGTCTTGCTCTTTCAACGGTCATATTTTGGGCGTGGCTTGTTTTGTCTGAGAAGTTTTTGTTCGCTTTGTTGTTGGGCCCCTCACCTTGATTGTATTACGAACTATCATTGCTATTTCTTTCTTGCTGGCTTTCATTATGTCTTATTTTCTCTCGGTTTCCTTTCTTCTCTGGTATTAATGAACATCATTTCACTCAATGTACCAATTGGTTCATTTTGTAAAGCGCCTTGTCCAAGTCGCTCTAGAAATCAAAGAAACAATAAATAAACAATAAACAAACCTGGGAGAAGGGAGTTGAGGCAGGGAGGAACCTTTAAGGAAAAGAAACAGCAATATTAAGAATACCTCTGGGACACTATAACTGTAATTCATATTTTAATGACAGTGACGTCAGTGAGGTCTACAGTTAAGCCCTGAATGGGCTTCACTGAAGTACTGATTTCTGATTTTATTCCCTTCTTCTGATTCCGAACTTCAGTATATTAATTCTTTCCAAAATCTGTTATGATCTATGGCCCTGTCTAATAGGGTTATCAAGCATTCTTATAAAATGTACTTATTACCAACCTTCACTTAATATTCTAACTATGAATGATAAGGATTAGCAAAAGCAAGAACACATACATCGATGCATGTTTTTACGCTGCCTGCATTCACTTTGTGGTACATGCACTTTTACTTCTCCATACCTCTACTTCTCCTGTCTTTAACTTCTCTTAGCACTCACTTTATCATTACAGGGGCAGACCCCCATAGCTCCTTCTATTCTACCCCATAGTCTTACCCCTTGTGATCCCTTGACCTCAAATCAAACCATAAGTTAGCCGTAACCACATCCATTTCCACTTTCACAATGTGAATATGCAGATGAAGTAAAAGTATAAAGATGTAAAGGCATGAATAAGTAACGGCATAAAGAAGTAAAGGCATGGAGAACTTATGGCATGAAGAAGTAAAGACCTGAAGAATTAAAGGCATGAAGAAGTAAAGGCATGAAGAAGTAAAGGTATAGAGACATAAAGATATGGAGAAGTAAAGGCATGAAGAAGTAACAGCATGAAGAAGTAAAAGGATGCAGAAGTAAAGGCATGGAGAAGTAAAGGCATGGAGAAGTAAAGGCATGGAGAACTTATGGCATGAAGAAGTAAAGACCTGAAGAAGTAAAGGCATGAAGAAGTAACAGCATGAAGAATTAAAGGGATGCAGAAGTAAAGGCATGAGAAGTAAAGACATGGAGAAGTAAATGTCCATTAAAGTGAATGTATTGTATTGAATTGAATTGAATTAATATTTTATTTCTATCCCGCTCGTACACAGGTTTTTTAGAGTGCGACAAGGCAAGGTAGGGCAACAGGGGAGAACAAAACAGCAATCTTACTAGGCCCAGTGACATTAAGAGCGTGCAAGTGCATGGGAGAGGGGGAGGGGAAAAGTGCATGGAAGGGGGAGAAGTGGAAAGTGCGGAGCAAAGGAGAAACAGATAAATAATAATAAATAAATAACTAATAAAGGCAACAAACCGTGGTAGTGCAGCCAGCAAGTAGCAAGTGCTGAGTTTAAGGCAGCAGACAGGGTAGGTCTATATAAGTGCAGGAAGAAAAAGGGGGGGTGGCTGTATGGGTACAGATACAGTCCCCAGTGCAAGGGGTGGCCAGGAGGCAGTGCAGGATGATGGCAGAGTGAGCAGGTACCTGGGACCAGGGGACGGAGGGTGGCCAGGTGCACAGTGCCAAGAGAGAACAGATCAGCAGGGGATAGGGGGAGCGAAGGCAGAAGCAAAGAGGAAGGTCTTGAGGTGCTTCCTGAAATGGAGATGGTTCTCAAGTTTTAGAGTGGCAGGGAGGCTGCTCAAGAGGGATGCCCCAGCCGAGGACAGAGATCTACCCCCAGCTCGTTTCTTTGAAAAACGACTGACCCTGAGGGAGTTAGAGGTAGAGGAGCGAAGAGCTAGAGAGGAGAGGTATTTGCAGAGTGATAGCTGAAGGTATTTTGGACGCAGGCCCCAGAAAGCTTTCTGGTCAATGCAGGGGATTTGAATTTAATCCTTGCATCCACTGGGAGCCAATGGAGAGATTTCAGAGCAGGAGAGATACGATCCCAGGGTTTGAGGCCAAGGACAAGTCTTGCAGTCCTGTTCTGGATTAGTTGCAGAGGGCGGAGAGTAGAGGCAGGTAGCTTTAGAAAGAGGCTGTTACAATAGTCCAACCTAGAGAAAACCAGAGCTTGGGAGTGTGTTTCTGGGGGATGGAGAGGAAAGGCAGAGTACCTCTGAGGAGGTGCAGTAGGAAGTTTGACTTTTTAGAGACATCAGACATGTGGGCGGAGAAGGAAAGTATGGAGTTGAAGATGACCCTGAGGTTCTTAGCCTCGCAGGTGGGCGTAGGAGGAGGGCCAAGGGAGGCCGGCCAGAGAGTGAGGGGAAAGGATGGTGAAGGTGTGCTGATGAGGAGGATCTCCGTCTTGCTGGCATTTAGACAAAGATCATTGGCGGCACACCAATCTTGAATGGCAGTTAGGCAATCAGAGATGAGAGAGGGAGAGTTGGTGGCCGAGTGCAGCCTGAAATGAGTTGAGTGTCATCAGCGTAGCACTGGAAATCTGAGCAGAAAATGGCAATGCAGTGGGCGAGCGTTGCCAGGTATTGATTGAAAAGCCAGGGTGAGAGGTTAGACCCCTGGGGAACACCACAGGTAGAGAGAGAGATAGATAATAGGAAGGACCCAAGTTGGACCTGGGAGGGTCATTCAGAGAGGAAAGAGGTCAGCCAGGCCAGAGCTTGATCATTGATGCCCAGGTTATCATGGAAACAGATGAGCAGGATGGTATGGTTGACCGTGTCGAAGGCAGAAGAGAGATCGAGTATGATGAGGACAGAGGGAATGTTAGAGTGAAGGTTGGAGAGCAGATCTTCACGGATGTTTAGGAGAGCAGTTTCCATGCTTCTGGCAGCTCTGAAGCCAGACTGGTGGTCATGGAGACAGCCAACAGAATCGGAATGAAGAATAAGCTGAGAGATGGCCAGCTTTTCCAGGAGTCTGCCCAGAAAGGGAGCAATGGAAATTGGGCGATAGTTAGCCGGACAAGAAAGATCATCTGTGGGTTTCTCAAGAAGAGGATGCACAAGGAAGTGCTTCAGAGGGGAGAGGAAGGATCCTGAGGCAAAGGAGTGGTTTCGAAAATCGGCAAGGGCCGAAGCGAGGGTGTCAATGTGGTCCTTAATGGATTTAGAGGAACAGGGATTAACCTGTTTTGATGAGTCTTTGATAGATCGGACTTGTCTAGCGACCTCTTCAGGGGAGAAAAGAGGAAAGGGCAGGAAGAAGGGCGGGGCGGTGGCTGAAGGAGGGTCAGTAAGCACAGTCGGAGAGGGGAGAGAATTTCCTGGGTTTTTGAGATAAAGTGAGAGGAAAGGGCATTGCAAAGAGCCTGTGAGGCAACAGGAGGGGTAGAGACTGCAGCAGGGTTGGCCAGCTTCTTGCAGATTTGAAAGAGTTTGGCCGACTTGTTAGATGCCGCAGAGACACAGACTTGAATGTGGACTCTCTTCTTGGTGAGGACAGAGAGTCGGTATTGCCTCTGGAGCAGGCGACAGGCCAGTTTGTCAGAGGATGAACAAGAAGCCCTCCATTTCCTCTCAGCCACCCTCCACTTACTTTTAAGTGTAGCTAGGTCAGAGTCATACCAGGAATTGCACTTGGCTTTGGACTTCAAACAGATCCTCATGACAGGGGCAAGAGCATCAAGAGTATCAGAAATTGAACAGTAGAGATGTGAGACAGCCAGAGGTGGGGGGGGGAGAGAAGATGGTGGCAAAAGCCTCAACTGACACACACTTCAAGGGCCAGATGTTCAAGGTAGGTGGCAATGTTGGGGTAGGCTTGGCTTGGGAGGAAGAGAGGGAGAGATGAGAGGAGGAAATGATCGCTCCAGGAGAGAGGAGTGGTCAGAGGGATGGAGAGGGGGCGGTCAGAGGAGATCAAGAGATCGAGTGTGTGCCCTGCAGATTGAGTCGGGCCAGAGGGGAGGGTGGACAGGGAGAGGGAGTCACAGAGGTCAGAGAAGAGTACAAAGGAGGAACAAGGAGAGTCTAAATGGATATTGAGGTCACTGCAGAGGAGGCGTTGAGTGGTAGAAGCCAAGCGGGAGGAGGAGAGGTCCGCCCACTCAGAGAGAAATCAGGTGATTTGACCAGGAGGTCGGTAGATGGTAGCCACAGTAAGAAAATGGGTAGGAGAGAGAGAGAGCCTACAGACAAGGCATTCAAAAGAGGAGTAGGTCTGAGGGGGAATGATAGAGGCAGTAATCCACTCAGGAAAGATCAGGGGTACACCCCACCAGACCGGGAGGATCTGGGTGCAGAGAGGATCTTGTAGCCATCAGGAAGGAGAGTGTCAAAGCTTGTGACAGAGCTAGCCGTGAACCATGTCTCAGTAAGACGAAGGACATCAAGGTCTAGTTCTTCAAGGAGGTGACAGATGTCAGAGGAGTGTTTGACAGCAGCCCGATGTAACGCTCACCTGACTCCCACGGGGGCGCTGGCCTGGTTCACGCTGCTGTGACCTCGTCTAAGGTGATGCGCAGGGTTCGGAAGACAGACTGGACCGGGCCCCAGATCTGGCTTGTCTGACTCGCAGAAGTATCCTTCTGTAGGTTAGAATAGGGGGTTAACTGTCTGCGGGGTAATGCAATCGGCCTCCCACTTACCCCTCTCACCCTCCCCAAAACCCTTCTGTGCTTCCCCGTAGCGTCTCACCTTAGGGTCTGGAAGGACGAGCTCTCCATCCTGCTTCTGATGCAGGGGTGCGTTGGTATCCAGTTACGTCACTGGATTTTCGGATGGGTGAGAACCAAACTTGCTTGGCTTCCAGGTAAGTTTTTCTATAAGTGGTTCCCCTTGTGTCCATGCATTAATGTTGTAATGCTAGTGTCTTTTCCCCATAGGGGCCGGGGTACGGAATGCCGGGGAACAGGCACCGACCCGAGGTGAGCGGTGAAATCCTTGTGGAAATCAGGTAAGTCTTTAATGAGTGTTTTGGTAATGTCTTTTCATTCACTCATTAACGCTGATGTCTTTTTCCCCTTAGGGGCCGGGGTCCAAAAATGCCTGGATGCGGCGCAGACCCGAAATGAAAAGGGAATGACCCAACAGGTAAGTCTTGACATGGAGTTTTAGCTTCCCTTTACCCTTCTTTCTCTCACCTTTGTTCTTGTCTTTTTCTCCCTAGGCGTGGGGGCGCGACTGCGAATCCGGATGGTCGCTGCTGAACATGGAGGCGCCCTGTAAAGGTGAGTAGAATGCGGCGCTGCATCGATCGATGCGATATGCTTTTAAAAATAAATGTCTTCCTTTTCAGGATTGTCGGCGAAATGTCTCTGGGATGCAGATTTAGCAGGTGAGGCCTTTTCCTTCTTCTGTTCTCTTGTTCCCTTCCTTTGCAGGTGATTCAGGATGCTGGCAGGTGTGGCAGAAGTCAAGATGCAGGAGCAGACACGGTGAGCGTCCAGCTGCTAGATGCAGAACAACGCGAAGCACGTGTGGCTGATCGGGTGTGGTTTAAATAGGCTTGGAAGAAGTTCCTAGAATGTGTCCTTCCTCCAATCAGGTATGTATCCTTCCCCGACCACGCCCGGGTGGTAAATGAGTCCCACAGGTAAAGTAGTTCCTTTCAGGCCTCAAGGAGGCCAGGGTTCTGCAGCATGGTCTGCATCAGGTAAGTGCACCCAAACACTTTCATAATGAGCCTGGCGCCTATGGCGCCAGGACTGACGTTTTCTATGAGCCTGACGCCTACGCTGTCCAAAGGGCCCCTATAAGGGGTTGCTGGGACCTTCCCCGGGGACTTGATGTCCGCTTTCGGGGACGCAGGGCCTGAGCCGGCTCCCCGGGAGCGGGCATCGTGACAGCACTCCCCCCCAAGGCCCCTCCCAAGGTTGTTCCCTCCGGGGGTTTTGGTTTGTTTGGGAAGAGTTGGTGGAATTTCCTGACTAATCGAGGTGCATGTACATGTTCACTGGGTTCCCACGACCTCTCCTGAGGTCCGTACCCCTTCCAATCAATTAGGTAGAAAAGCTTTGACCTAAACATTTTTGAATCTAAAATGTTCTTCACTTCGAATTCGGGTTCCCCATCTATTTGAATAGGTTCTGGAGGTTTGGGTAGTCGGGTTCCCGGTACCACTGGTTTCAGAAGTGACACATGAAAAACAGGGTGAATTTGCATATTAGCTGGTAAATCAAGTTTAACCGCTACTGGGTTAATTATTGCCGTAATAGAATAAGGTCCCAGATATTTTGGGTTAAAAGTTCGAGGCCCTTTGAGCGGTAAATGTCTGGTAGCTAACCACACTTGATCCCCAATCTGATACGGAGGTGCTTCACTCCGATGTAGGTCAGCATTCTCCTTGTATTTTCTCTTGGCTTGTTGTAAATGCGTGGTTGCCTCTTTGAAGGCTCGGGTAATGGTAGAATGCAGATGTTCTACTGCGGGCACTCCGAGGTTCTGAGGTGAGTCGAGGTTTGAGGTTCGAGGGTGATGTCCAAACAAGGTATAAAAAGGACTATGGCCAGTTCCAGAGTGTACCGAATTATTATATGCGTATTTGGCTATCCAAAGAATGTCTTTCCAGTTGCTTTCAGATTGCTGTAACATACACCGTAAGTACTGCTCAAGGGTCTGATTTGTCCTCTCGGTCTGACCATCGGCCTGAGGGTGGTGACTGGTCGATAATCTTACGTCGATTTGTGCCATTTGACAACATTTGCGCCAGAAGTGGGAAATGAATTGGCTTCCCCGGTCAGAGATTAGTATGGATGGGAATCTATGTAGCCGAACAATATTTTCGAGGAATTCTTTGGCTAGGACAGAAGCTGAAGGTAAACCTTTCAAAGGAATGAAGTGGGCCATTTTGGAAAACAAATCCACAATTACCAGAATGGTATTGTATCCCGAACAAGGAGGCAAGTCCGTAATAAAATCCATTGATAGGGTGTGCCAGGGTGCTGGCGGTATGTCTAAAGGTTGAAGGAGACCGGCTGGTCTTTTCTTTTGACCTTTATTTTGGGCGCAAACACCACAGGACATCACAAAAGATTTAACATCTTTTCGCCAAGAGGGCCACCAGAATTGTCGTTTCACCTTTTCCATTGTCTTGGCAATACCGGGGTGTCCCTCTATTAATGTATCATGATAACCTGAAATAACTAGTTCGTGTAAATCCTTGTGCGGCAGGAATAAGCGTCCTTGGTAATAAGGTAAACCATTATCTATGGTAAAGTCTGATCCCTTTTGTATCCAATCCTGTAGGACTGAAGGGTCCAGGAGCTGTTTCACTCTGACTTGAATGTCTTCAAGCGTCTGTAACGAAGTCATGCCTAGAATTCTCTGTTCGGGAATTATTGGTACTGGTTCTGAGTTTGTATCAGATTCTCCCATTCCAATTCGGGATAAGGCGTCTGCTTTGCCGTTCTTGCAGCCAGGTCGATAGGTAATCACGAAATCAAATTCAGCGAAAAACAAAGCCCATCGGAGCTGCCGTGATGACTGAGCCTTGGCGGTTTTCAAATACTGTAAATTCCGGTGATCAGTGATCACCGTGATGGTATGTCGAGCGCCAAGCAGGTAATGCCGCCAGGCTTTAAAAGCGGACTTTATGGCTAACAGTTCTTTGTCAGTGATTGCGTAATTAATCTCTGGTGCCGAGAATTTTCTGGACCAAAATGCTACGGGATGCAGTTGGTTGGTTTCAGGATCTCTTTGAGACAGAACTGCTCCCATGGCTAGGCTGGATGCGTCAGTTTCGACGACATACGGGAGATCTGGACGTGGGTGTTTCAATATAGGTGCAGAGGTAAACTTAGCTTTTAAATCCTGGAAGGCCTGCTCGGCTTCTTCACCTGGTCAAGGAGTTCAGGAATCAGAGGCAGAGGATAACGGTTTTTAACCGTTATCTGGTTCAATGCGCGGTAATCGATACAAGTTCTAAGGTCGCCTTCTTTTTTAGGCACGAAGAACAAAGCCGAGGATGCCGGGGACTTTGACGGGCGAATAAAACCATTGGCGAGGTATTGATCCAAATATTGTCTCAAATGCAGGTTCTCAGGTTCGGTAAGGGCATAAATCCTGCTACAAGGGGGTTGTGCACCGGGCACCAGATCGATTTGGCAATCGTACGATCGGTGAGGAGGTAACGTGATGGCCTGTTCCTTTTGGAAGACGTCCTGAAAGTCCTGGTATTCCGAAGGTAATTGCATGGAGGCAGAAGTTACAGATGCTAGATTAATCTTCAGGTTTTCTGGGTAGCATGTTTGTGCACAATCCGGGAAGGTTATTCTCTTAGCTCGCCAATCAATTCGAGGATTATGTGTCTCTAACCAAGGAATTCCAAGAATAACCTGAAACTGTGGAGCCTTGATTACATCAAACACAACTGCCTCCCGATGGCTGTCAGGACCAATAAGAGTCACCCCAGTAGTGGAATGTGTTACCGGTCCAGAGGCAATTTCAGTTCCATCAACTGTGGTGATGACATCTTTGCTGGTTTTAGGACGGAGAGGGAGGTTAATCCTAGAGGCCAATTCACGATCCACATAGTTTCCAATAGCCCCACTATCGATGTATGCCTTTATTGCATGCAACCGCTTAGGCTTTTCTGGATCTACGAGAACCATTGGCACAATGAAATGCGAGGTCTGAGAGTTAGTTTTCAAGCTTGGCAAGCGGACCCCTACGTTTGTCGGGCTGAGTCATTTCCCGAAACAGAGTCTTCATGGTTTTTATCAGCAGCTCCTACCGCTTTTCGGGGCGGTTTTGCCGGGCAATCTCGTAGAAAGTGTCCAGAGTTCCCACAATAAAGACATAATTTTAACTGCCGCCTCCTTTCACATTCCTTTTGAGTTAAGGGGTCTTTAACCCCTCCAATTTGCATAGGCTCAGAGACATCAACTCCCTTGGGGTTAGCGTGGGTCTTGTCCAACACCCGGGTCTCAAACCTGGACCGATCTGTTTTTTCTGTTTTGAAGTCTGTGATCCAATTGGACCACTTAGTCTATATATTCTGTGCATTCTTGGGGCGGATTTACAACTTGGGCCAAGACATCTTTAAGTTCTCCGCGTAGACCTCGATAAAATAACGTGACTCTTTTATCCTCTGGCCATCCCGTTTCCACAATTAGTCTATTAAAGGTTGCAATATAGGATAGGAGGTCCTGATTGCCCTGTCGCAGGGATAGAAGTTCGTCATCCAGAGCCTGCCCCTGAGAGTGTCGAGCAAATAACCTTTCCATGCTTGCTTGAAATCCTTGAAAATCACGGAGAATCGGGTCATCTTGAGTAACCAGTGGAACTGACCAATCGGCAGCGCAGCCGCTGAGATATGACAATACAAAGGCTACTATGGTCTGATCATTAGGGAAGGCCCCAGGTCTGCATAGGAAGTGCAAACGACACTGATTCATGAATACGGCAAATCGTTTGGGGTCCCCAGCAAAGCGTTCAGGTGGGGCCAGCGGCATGTTTCCAGGTAGATTAATCTGCACAGGGTTACTGGGAACCACAGGAGCGGGGTTCCCTCCGGAACAGGGTAGAGGAGTTTGTCCAGCTTGACCTTGCAAAAGCTGTCTGGCCAGGTCATCAGTTCTTTCCTTTGATATTATTAATTCCCTCTTGAGGGCATTAGTCTCGTGACGAGCGGCATGTACTTCGGCCCGTAATTCCCCCAGTAATTGGGCCAACTGATCAGTCTCAGAAGTTTCCATAGCGCCTGGGTGGGAATTTGTAGGAAGGCTTTGCGTTCTGTAACGCTCACCTGACTCCCACGGGGGCGCTGGCCTGGTTCACGCTGCTGTGACCTCGTCTAAGGTGATGCGCAGGGTTCGGAAGACGGACTGGACCGGGCCCCAGGTCTGGCTTGTCTGACTCGCAGAAGTATCCTTCTGTAGGTTAGAATAGGGGGTTAACTGTCTGCGGGGTAATGCAATCGGCCGCCCACTTACCCCTCTCACCCTCCTCAAAACCCTTCTGTGCTTCCCCATAGCGTCTCACCTTAGGGTCTGGAAGGACGAGCTCTCCATCCTGCTTCTGATGCAGGGGCGCGTTGGTATCCAGTTACGTCACTGGATTTTCGGATGGGTGAGAACCAAACTTGCTTGGCTTCCAGGTAAGTTTTTCTATAAGTGGTTCCCCTTGTGTGCATGCATTAATGTTCTAATGCTAGTGTCTTTTCCCCATAGGGGCCGGGGTACGGAATGCCGGGGAACAGGCACCGACCCGAGGTGAGCGGTGAAATCCTTGTGGAAATCAGGTAAGTCTTTAATGAATGTTTTGGTAATGTCTTTTCATTCACTCATTAACGCTGATGTCTTTTTCCCCTTAGGGGCCGGGGTCCGAAAATGCCTGGATGCGGCGCAGACCCGAAATGAAAAGGGAATGACCCAACAGGTAAGTCTTGACATGGAGTTTTAGCTTCCCTTTTCCCTTCTTTCTCTCACCTTTGTTCTTGTCTTTTTCTCCCTAGGCGCGGGGGCGCGACTGCGAATCCGGATGGTCGCTGCTGAACATGGAGGCGCCCTGTAAAGGTGAGTAGAATGCGGCGCTGCAGCGATCGATGCGATATGCTTTTAAAAATAAATGTCTTCCTTTTCAGGATTGTCGGCGAAATGTCTCTGGGATGCAGATTTAGCAGGTGAGGCCTTTTCCTTCTTCTGTTCTCTTGTTCCCTTCCTTTGCAGGTGATTCAGGATGCTGGCAGGTGTGGCAGAAGTCAAGATGCAGGAGCAGACACGGTGAGCGTCCAGCTGCTAGATGCAGAACAACGCGAAGCACGTGTGGCTGATCAGGTGTGGTTTAAATAGCCTTGGAAGAAGCTCCTAGAATGTGTCCTTCCTCCAATCAGGTATGTATCCTTCCCCGACCACGCCCGGGTGGTAAATGAGTCCCACCGGTAAAGTAGTTCCTTTCAGGCCTCAAGGAGGCCGGGGTTCTGCAGCATGGTCTGCATCAGGTAAGTGCACCCAAACACTTTCATAATGAGCCTGGCGCCTATGGCGCCAGGACTGACGTTTTCTATGAGCCTGGCGCCATAGGCGCCAGGACGCTGTCCAAAGGGCCCCTATAAGGGGTTGCTGGGACCTTCCCCGGGGACTTGATGTCCGCTTTCGGGGACGCAGGGCCTGAGCCGGCTCCCCGGGAGCGGGCATCGTGACACCCGAGAGTTGAGAGTGGCAATATGAAGAAGGTTGCAACTCTATTCAACTTTTTCATTTCTGACGTTGGTGATGTGTTATGCACCGTAAAACATTTTCCACCAAAAATCAATGAAGATCATATAAACATGATCTTATATGCTGATGATATTGCAATATTGGATTATACTCCAATTGGTCTCCGGAGAAAGGTCACGGCCATAAAGACCTACATGGAAACCAATAAGATGGAAATTAACACCGCGAAAACAGAGATTTTGGTGTTAAAACATTTGCAAGGCTGTGGCAGCCATCAAGAGGGCCACAAATTTAAATGGAAGATGGACAACGAAGTACTTAGAGTCGTCCCAGAAGTCAAATACCTGGGAGTAACCTTCAGTGCAAGTATATGCGACGAACCCATGATTAAAAAGCTAGTGGCCAAATGTAACCAGCTTGCGGCTCAAGCAGCAAAGATGAACGCAAAATATGGCAAGTTCTCAATGGTGCCAGTGGCACGTTTCTACAGAAATAAAATCATACCGACTCTAACATATGGTGCGGAAACCATGTTCGGAATAGACTGGGAATTCTGGACAAGATGTGAACATGTAATATGGCGAAGGATCCTCAAGCTGCCAAAGGTATTCCCGACAAGCTGCATGAGATATGAACTGAGCTTATCTTCAATGGGAACAATAACCACGTGGAATGCCTTAAACCTATATAGGAAAATCCTGAATGATGATAACATCCCGCAATCAAAAGCAAAAGAACGTTCCAGAGACAGATGGTATATTCAAAAAATGGAAAGAATCCTGAGAAAACCTTTTAAAACAGCTAAACACTAGTACAGAAATTTTGATACAAAATCCTGAAGCAGTCAAAAAAAAACTTCTAATGCAGGATTGGATTGAAACACAAGAAAGCAGAAGTCAACATTAAAGAATGAAAAATGCTCCCTTTGAAGCAAAAAAATTAAATGAGCTCCCGAAATACATGACACAATTCCCATGCAGAAAACGGAGGCAAATTTTCATGAATTTCAGATTCAATGAATGGGAAACCAGAGAGACGTTGTACCAAAGAGGAGAGAGACCGCACGAGGATACTTTATGCTGTCTCTACAACTCAGAAGAAGAAACAACGAAACACTTGGTACTTTTATGCCCCAGTTTACAAGATGAGAGAACAAGATATTTGGGGGAAGTTATTAAATGAATGTTCCACATATACTGTAGATGAATGGTGGTGTACTATGCACCCAGGAGAAAGGAACAAACTACTTTTTGCCTTGACAGCATTTTTAGAGGAGATAGCAAGACATTTAGATGAAAAAAGGGAGGAAAGAAGGTTCATGTAAGAAAAAGAGGAAGGTAATTGGTGCAAAAAAGCCAAGAAGATTAAAGGGCGTACGTCATTAGGGCAAACTGACAAATACATGAGAACATTTTGGTAACAGTCTTGCTATGTATGTTGTCTATGTAATGATTCGGTTTTATGTATGTTTGTTAAAGGTTTGTAATAAACTATAAAAAAAAGAAGGTTGCTAGCCTTAAAGGCCTTCTGGGGAGGGGTACAGACCAGAGGTACACCCTGCAGAGTAGAAAGAGCCCTAGAAGGGGCAGAGGAGGAGAAGGGAGAGGAAATTGATGAGGCGAGGGAAGCACCTTTCAGAGGGGAGTAGATTGGCCTGAGGGCCCTGGACCATGACAGTTCCATTAAGGTAGACATTAATGATGACTTTAGAGGAGTCGAAGGAAGCCATGAGAACTTCCCAGTGAGTGCCACCATTAATGGGAAAGGAGGAGATAGAACAGAGCACAGAGATCATATGAAGAGTCCATAGATCTGGCAAAGGAACGACAAAGAGGATGTCGGTGAGGGTCTGTCTGGAGGAATCATTGGAGTAGGTGTCGTCGATAGGAAGACCAGGGTTAGAGGCCAAGATATCCTTTTTGAACTTCTTCCTGCCAGACTTAGTGAGAAGGGAAGGATAGTCAATGGAGAAGCAGCTGGAAAAGATAGGAGAAACAGAAAGCACCATGCGATGGAATTGAGGAGAGGATGGAGAAGCTATGGCGACTAAGGCAGGTAGGTGTGGGACAAAAGAGAGTGGTGAGGTCACTAGGCTGGCAAGTTACGGAGAAACAACAGTACACAAGCAAAATACAGAGAATTTAGTAATGGGCAGCAAGATTTGACTTTCTAGCAAAAAGCAAAAACAGCAAGATTTGACTTTCCAATCAGGGATTCAGATATTAGCAAAGGGTTTTAAGAAGCACTGCGCATCAGAATGACAACATGGGAGAAACAAGCAGAAAGAACAGTGATAGTCAAAGGTGGTAGGAATGAGTCCAGAAGGAGCAAACTAATCCATAGTTCTGGAGGTGACAATGTGAAAGCAGTCCGGATTTCTTAGAGGAGTGATGTGGCAGCATCATTGTGGTTAAGGAGCAGGGAGGACCTCAATTAGCGTTCCAGAAGCGGACAGGGGGCAGACAAGGGCATTAGAAGTGGGCCTTGCGGAGAGGGCCGGCAAAAGCCTGCCGGTCCCTGTTTGGATGGAAGAAAACACTCAGCAACCAATGGGAGTGCTACACAGGGAAAGGCAGCTCAGCCAGACTGCCTTTACAACAAAGAAAACAATGGTGGCCTTCTTGGAGGGGCCACACATCAGTCAAATAAGCAGGCAATAGTGGGAAAACTTGTGCTTTCAAAATAGTAAGGCAGCTTCAGGTATTAAAAAGCTCACAAAACGGTAGCATGATGAAAATGTGCAATAAAACAGTCATTTTCCAACAATTTCAAGCAAATTTCATTTTTTCCTTCATTTTCTTTTTTCAATTTTTCAGGTTCAATGATTCCCCTGGAGGTGCAGTAATGCACAGAATGTGCACCTACCTAATGGATGGGGGCAGCAGCCAGGCACAAACTCCACATGTGCAGAGAACAACAGATGGCCAGGAGGGTGGAAACAGGACCTCACTCTCAGTGGAAAAGCAGATGAAAGAAGCCAGATCCAGGCAGTGGTCCTTCTTCTTCTTCTTCTTAATTACTGAAAGCGTGGGTGGACCCACGCAGGCGCTTCCCCATCCAATAGGATGATCTGCACCAACCCACCAATCAACACATAGCCCACATAAACTCACAACTCCTCCCACCGCCCCGTCTGCCTCACAAAATCCAACAACACACTGCTCCTCCTCCTGCCTCTCACCCCGTCACCTCCCAGCAAAGCCTTCCCAATCATCTCAGCCACACCCAGCGCAGACAACCGAACCCTCATCAATTCTCTCTCTACAACATGTCTCTCGCACGTGAGCAAAAAAATGCCCCACAGTCTCAGGCACCCCACACACTGCACAGTCCCTCGACTCACGCTTCCCCACTCGATACAGACAGTCATTCAGCCACACATGTCCTATTCTCAACCGATTCAGCATCACTTCCTCCCCCCTCCTCCATTCCAGACTCCCCACATCCACCTTCACTGACACTTTCCCACGGACACCAAACATCCACCTGCCCTTCACCCCACTCACCCACCTCTCCTGCCACTCATTCATGACTCGTCTCACCACCACAGCCTTCACCTCATCCACACTCAAAGGCAACCTCACATCAACCGCTCCCTTCCTCATACCCTCACCCGCCGCCAGATCCACCAACTCATTACCCAAAATGCCACTGTGACTGGGGACCCACGCCAACTCCAAATCCATTCCCCCACGCACACACCGATCAATCTTCCTCCTGATGTCCAAAATCACATCCTTCCTATCACCATTCCCTGCCACAATCACCTGCAACCCACTCAATGAATCTGAGAACACCACCACTTTCACATACCCCAACTCGCACACCCTATCAATCGTCAATGCAATCGCCACCAACTCAGCCGTACAAATAAACACATCATTCGTCAGTCGCCCCACTTTATACTCCCCAGTGCTTTCCACATAATATGCTATACCCACTCTCCCAGACACAGAATCTTTCGAACCATCCGTGAACACCTTACATCCTTCCTTCCCTGCCACATACGCCTGACCCAAAGCCTTGATCTCACCCCGCAAACCCTGCTTCTTCGACACCACACTCGCCAACTCCAAACACACCTTTGGAGACCCCATCATCCACATCGGCCATCTCATCAAATCCGTGCCCATCACAGCCAACAACTCGCCCACACCCAATTGCACCCCCTTCTCCCACATGTGAAACCCCAAAATGCCCTCCTTCCTCCTCCACTGGTCCCTATAGTAGTCAAACCTCCAATTATACTTCAAACATTCACGCACCGGATGAGTCGCACTCTACGACTCTACGCACTGCACTTCACCCACCACCTCATATTCAGCGCATCCCTCCTCAACCCCAACGGCATCTCCCCCACAAGCACCTGCACCGCATTTACTGGAGAGGACCTCATCACACCCGCCCAAACACACACTCAATGCCCTCGCCTGCACCCTATTCAACCGCAACTTCTGACTTGCTGTGAAACCCACTGCCACCTGACATCCAAAATGCATCACACTCAAAATCAACCCCTTATACAACATTCGTAAACACTTCTGCTGTGCACCCCATTCTTTCCCAGACACCGCCCGCAACAAATTCAACCTACATTTACACTTATCCACCACACCATCCACCTGCAAATTCCAGTTCAACTTCCTATCCAAAATCATCCCCAAGTACCGAAACCCTTCTATGCTCTTCACCCTCACACCTTTCAAAACAATTCTAACTCCATACTCACACTTTTATCCACAGACACCGAAAAGCCCCATTTCCCACACCGCTCCTCCATACGCACTATCGCAGCTTGCAGCCAACTCTGCACCAACAACAAACTCCGCCCTCTTACCCATACCACACCATCAGGCAGTGGGCCTTGCTGAGAGGGCTGGCTAAAGCCTGCCGGTCCCTGGTTGGATGTAAGAAAACACTCAGCAACCAATGGGAGTGCTGCACAGGGAAAGGCATCTCAGCCGGCCTGCCTACACAACAAAGAAAACAATGGCGGCCATCTTGGAAGGGCCAAACATCAGTAAAATAAGCAGGCAATAGTGGGAAAACATGTGCAATCAAAATAGCAAGGCAGCTTCAGGTATAAAAAAAAGCTCACAAAAACGGCAGTACCATGAAAATGTGCAATAAAACAGTGCTTTTGCAACAATTTCAAGCAAATTTAGTTTTTTTTCTTCTTGTAGACGAGGTAAATACTGACAAGGTTTTCTACGTAAAGTTAAGAGGGTTACTGAAATATGTATACATGTAGGCAAAATCTGTGAAAGAGAAGAACGATACATACTGATGAGAATTTTTTTAAAAGTAATCAATCAGCTTTATTATACCCTTTTGACAATATTACAAGTTTAGAATAAAACTAAAGTGCATCAGAAATAACACACATTTCACAAGGAGATTGTGAATATGAATATTGCTAAATACAGAGTGCAGCTTATTTCCAAAATGAAAACTGGATACTGCTCCACTTAGATATAATAGGATGGGAGTGTGCCGTCTCTCCTTTGTAAAGCTTGAAGCACTGCCATTAATCTGACTAGCAAAGCCCAGTGCAGATGGGAACTCACTATCTTGTTTCTTAACGTCTGGTCCGTTCCAGATGTCATGTGTTTGCATTGGCTTCCCATAGTAAACAAGATTTGTTTCTGGGTATTTAGTCAGATTCCTTCAAACGTGTTCATGTTCTTCCACTGCTGAAGAAATCTGGCCTTGATATCTTGGATCTAGTAAACTATTGACGTGTGCAGAAAATGAACTTTCCCATGACTTGCCTGCTCATTCCCTTCTTCAGGACCCTTCATATGCGTTCTGACCCAGGTGTAGCAGAGAGACGGCTACCCTTCAGGTGGTGGTCAATGCCTTTCATGTGCTAGGCTCCAGTGACACCTGTCTCCTGGTTCTTCTTGATCTCCCAGCTGAGTCAACCATCTAGACTGATAGATCAACCATGAGCATTTGTTAAGAAGCGTGTCCTCCTGTATGGAATTGGGTGGTTCTGTGCTGGCTTGGTTTTCTTCCTTTTTGTCCGACCTTACTCAATACATACAGGTGAGCTCCTCCAGAACGGAGCCCCTACCTCTGCAGTGCTGCATTCCTAAGGGTTCAAACCTATCACCATTGTTGTTCAACAGCTACATAAATCTCTGGAAGATCTGTTGTCAGGGATGAATGTGGAGGCTCACCAGTACATAGCTGACACTCAACAATCTATGGGTCCCATCTCTGGCTGACGACCCCCTCCTTAGGGACTGCCTGGGTGTCATCAAAAACTCTTTCTCTTAAGGTGATCCTTCTGAAATTGACTTTCTTTTGATTTCTCTCCTCTTTTTGATCAGTACTTTTTTCTGACGCGGTTGCTCCACTCATTAAGGTATCATTCCTTCTTTGGTGTCACCTGTTAAATCTCTTGGTTTTACTTTGGATTCTAAATTGAAATTCAAACCTCTCATCTCTCCTCCTGTCCAGTTGTGCTTTTTTCAGTTATCTTTGCATCATAGAATTCAATTCTATATTCCATCCTCACAGTTCCGCTAAGCCGTACAAGCATTTGGGTTTGTATGGTGGTAATACTTTTCTGACTGGTCTACCTGCTTGTAATATGCATGCATGGACCTAGCATCGGCAAGCACCAGAGTGCTTCACAAGTCACATGGGGGAGTGCACAGTGAGGGAGGCAGATCGCAAAGGATCAGTACAAGAGTATGGGGAGATAACAGTGGGTAGGATGGAGAGCGGCCAGATTGCTAGCAAGGTGTCTACAAGCAAGCAGGGGAGGGAGTGGGGAGAGCAGATCTCCAAGTCTCAGATTAGTTGGGGAGTGGAAAGTCTGTGGACCAAGGTGTGAGGAAAGTTGCTAAATGCAACTTTCAAGAATACAGTGTAGTGGCAGGATAAATGCAGCTATCAAGGTAGGCTAAATGCAACTTTCAAGAATACAGTGTAGTGGCAGGCTAAAGTGCAACTATCAAAGGCAGGCTAGATGCAGCTGTCAAAGGCAGGCTAGATCCAGCTTTCAAAGTCAGGCTAGATGCAGCTTTCAAAGGCAGGCTAGATGCAGCTGTCAAAGGCAGGCTAGATGCAGCTATCAAAGGCAGGCTAGATGCAGCTATCAAAGGTAGGCTAGATTCAGCTTTAAAAAATTCAGTGTACATTTAAATAGCTAAATGCAGCTGTCAAGTGTAGAATAATAGCAAATGAATGCATATACATGTGCGGCTGTGGGGCCATATAGTAAGTATCTCTGACAGAGGGTGATGCAGCAGGTAGCAGGGTTTGGATAGTATACGGCATAACTTGGGAACAGTTATCAAGTGTTATTATCAGAGGGCCAACTGGTATCACAGTTAGAGGTAACAGGTAATCAGTGTTCACATGTAAATTACCTCTGTGTGATGAAGTACGGCGCCGGAGCATCAATGAAGTATGGTGTGCTGCGACGGACAGGTCCAGTGGGCAGTCTGGGTAGGCTCAGGAGCCAAAAGGACAAGGTAGGTGAGCGGTGAGCAGGGCTAATGGGGGTGGGGTATAATGTCTTGGTGCAGCCTGCAGCTCGGTCAGCTCAGTCAGCACCTGAACCTTTACACAATGCCTTGACATGGAGGCCGGCTCATGCCTACCCGGTTCCCTGATTGGCCTTTTAGCAACAGATGTAGCCAATCAGGCTAGGAACGAGCTCAGATGGGTGGAGGAGGTGCAGACACTCGAGGCGGCCATATTGGAATGGCAGAGAAGCCTCGTGTACCAAGCAAAGGCCAAATGCCATTCAATGCTTGAAGAATAAAGGCAGCATCCTTCTGTAGCTTAGGAGCTACGGTTTCACGCCGTGGATGTTGAAAAATAGAATCTGCAATTTTTCTGTGATTTTCCAGCACGCTCACGCTGGGCTGGGAGCGGGTGGGGGAAAAGGTCCTGACTTCCCTGTATGTATTGGCAGGTGGGGGTGCAGGGATTGATCCAGGTGTGTGGCCCAGAGCTCCTGCTCTGGGGAGGGCATGCTGCAAAGGCCAAAAGGCATTACCTGGTATTCATACAAGCCGTATTTGGTACGAAAGGCAGTTTTCCATTCGTCTCCTTTCTTCACTCGAACAAGATGGCATGCCCCCCTAAGGTCCAGTTTGGTATAGATTTGGGTGTCTTTGACTTGATCCAATAATTCGTGAATAAGGGTCAGTGGATAACGGTATTTTACTGTGATCTGGTTTAATGCGCGATAGCCGATGCAAGTCCTCAGTTCTCCTTCCTTCTTTGGTACGAAGAATAAGGGACTGGCTGCCAGTGATTTAGACGAGCGGATAAATCCATTTGCCAGGTACTGATCCAGATAAGATTTCAAATGGAGGTTTTCTGGTTCAGTAAGGGCATAGATTCAACCACAAGGAATTTGCGCACCAGGTCTGAGGTCGATCTGACAATCGTAGGGCCTGTGCGGTGGTAGAGTATTTGCTTGTTCTTTCTGGAATACGTCTTGAAAATCTTGGTGTTCATTGGTAGAGTACTAGTCACACCTAGTACAATCACCGCCGTACTGGGAGTAGCAGATGTACATAATTCTGTTTTCCCCTTTTCTTGGTAATAACAGGTGCGAACACAATCATTGGAAAAGGCCAAGTTCTTGGCACGCCAATCTATTAGAGGGTTGTGAGCTACCAACCATGGCATCCCTAAGATTAGTCGAAACTGAGGAGCTTTGATGAGATCGAATGCAATAGATTCTCGGTGTCCATCCTGGCACAGTAGGGTTAGTGCTGCTGTACATTGGGTTACTTGTCCGGAAGCTATTTCTGTCCCATCAACAGTAGTAACTTTTTCAGTAGTCGATTTAGAGCATAAGGGAAGCACCATCTCTGCTGCCAGATCTTGGTCTACATAATTCCTAACTGCTCCGCTGTCTATGTATGCTTCGACAGCATGCATCCCAGCCGGTTGTTGGTGATTGATCAAAATTACTGGTAATGCAAAGTGTGAGGTTTGTGGCTCAACCTTCTCGCGCGACAAGTGGACCTCTACGCTTGCCGGGCTTGGTAGTTTTCTGACTCCTTGTTATTAACTTCCTTCTCTGTGGCTCCAACAGTTCTCCTTGGTGGTTTCAGTGGACATTCTTTGAGGAAGTGGCCTGATTTTCCGCAATATAAGCATAATTGCTGTTGTCTTCTCTTGTCTCTTTCAGTTTTAGATAAAGGGGGCCGTACACCTCTGATTTGCATGGGTTCTACCGTTTTTTTCAATGTACGTGGAACATTATCCTTTGAACGGACATACACAGCTCGAGTGTCTAACCTTATCCGGTCCGCTTTTCGGTCTTGTAATCTGTGATCTAATTGCATCACAAGGTTGATGAATTCTCCACAGTCTTTAGTTGGGTAAACCACATGAGCAAGGACATCCTTTAGGTCCCCTCGTAGACCCCGATGAAATAGTGTGGTCCTTTTTTCCTCAGGCCACCCAGCTTCAACGACTAGTCTGTTAAATGTTGCTATGTATGTAAGCAAGTCTTGACTTCCTTGATGGAGTGACAAAAGTTTGTTGTCTAATGCTTGGCCTTGGGTATGAAGAGCAAAGAGTTTTTCCATTTCCATCTGGAAACCCCCAAAGTCATTTAACAATGGGTTATCCTGACTTACCAATGGTACCGACCAATCCGCAGCACTGCCACTCAGATATGACAAGACAAAAGCAACCCGCGCTTGGTCGTTAGGAAAAGCCTGAGGTCTGCAAAGGAAATGAAGAAAACACTGGTTCATGAACGTTGCGTAATTCTTGGGGTCCCCTGTAAATCATTCAGGTGGAGCTAAAGGAACTGCCCCAGGAAGGGTTATTTGTACTGGATTGGTGGAAGAAGTTGGTACAGGTGCTGGCGAAATGTTACCAGGCAATGGGGTCTGTCCTGCCTGTTATTGGTGCAATTGTCTACTTATGTCGTTGGTACGATCCTTAGTAACAACCAAATCCCTCCTAAAAGCGTTGGTTTCTTGCCTGGCTGAATGTACTTCAGCACGTAATTGTCCCAACAACTGAACTAACTTATCAGTCTCTGACGTCTCCATGACGCCCAGGTGTATAATATTATTGAGGCTTTGCATTCTGTTACGCTCACCTGGTATCCATGGGGACGCCATCCAGCCTGGTTGTATGATTTGCACTCTCAAATCCTCTCCCTGTCCCTTGGTAATGCCTCTGGTTAAAGATACGTCTGCAATATAGGAGAGCTGGATTCAATACCAGATTGTCTTTATGTTTTCCCACCTCCCTTGGCCTCAACTCCTTCCTTGCCCTTGGGCCCTCTCCTCACCTTAATATTGTAAAAGGTGGATTCTCCGTCCTGCTCCTCATGGCAGGGGCGCGTAGATGTGGGGGCGAGCAGCGACCAAGTTACTTCACTGGTGCAAGCCCCCCCTGTGGGAATCCCAGGCCTGCTGCGACTCCGTAGGTTTGCTGCTTTACAGTCTTTATATGCAGTTCTTATGTTCCTCTTAGTTTGAATAATAATGTCTTGCTTCTTTCCTTTTAGGTATGGAAAGGTATTTTGGTGTTGTCATGCAGTTTGAAGATGAGCATGGACTGGTAGGCGAAAGCGTGGTGTGTGCAATGCTATCCGGTGAGTAATGGCCGATGCGCGGCGCTGTTTTGCCTTTTATATTGCTAACCTGTGTCTTTTCTCTCCTTGCAGGTTGCGATGTTCCTCGCTGAGCGCCATAATGTTCCAGCAATGATACTGACCAGGAAATGATTACCCAGGTAAGAATAGTGTGGCTTTCTTCATTCGGGAGGAAACTTGAGTAAACGCTTACTAATGCTGTCTTTCGTTCTCCTCTTTCCAGGTTATGGTATTCCAGGATGCATGCGGTGCCGGATTATGGAGTTCGTACCTTCAGGTGAGTGGAACTGAAGTCAGCAATGGATTGAAGACAGGATACTGTTCCAGGTAAGTTTCGTAGTGTTCTTTCTCTCTCTGCAGGTCCTTGGTTTCAGGTAAGCTGGCATCAAAGAACTGGACACGGTGAGCGTTACGCTGCCCACAGCAGAATAACGCAAAGCATGTTCTGCTGTTTGGGTGTGGTTTAAATAGTCTCAGGTAAAGTAGTCCAGGTAAAATAGTCCCAGGCCTGCCACACCCAAAGTAGTCCAGGTAAAGTAGTCCCAGGCCTGCCACACCCAAAAGACTAGACCGCATAGCTAAGTTCCTTGTAACTGAGCTATGTGTGTGCCTCCATTTTGGCTGAACCCCCCCAAGTTAAATAGTCCCAAGTAAATAGTCCCATTCTAATGTTGGTCTTCATGATGGTTATGAGCCTGGCGCCAAAGGTGCCAGGACTGACTCCAAAAGAGTCTTGGATGAGGTTTTAAGGCCTTTGACCTGGCCCTAATTGGAAGGTTGACTTGCCAGTGAGTGCCAGGGGCAAGGGTCATGACAGCATCCTATGCCAGCATCCACCAAACATGTCCCCTTGAGGCCTTTATGCTCAGCAATGCACTACCTGCAGCCTTGTCAGCATCCGGTCAAGTGGCACAGCGAGTAGAGAGCCCGCTTTGACATCCGTGCAGAGCTTGCTAACACAGGTTCGAATCCCGGCTTGGCCAAACTCAGCCTTTCATCCTTCCGAGGTCGATAAATGAGCACCACACACCGTCGGTAATACTAAGCAGCACTCAGATACCTGAGGGTTCGTAGCACTATATAAATGCCAAATTATTATTTATATTATGCTCAGCAATGCACTACCTGCAGCCTGGCCAGCATCAATCATACATGCCCCTAGCGGCCTTTATGCACAGAAAAGTTTTGAGAACCTTAAACAAATAATAAATAAGGCCAAGCAAGTGTAGTAAAAAGAAAAAATCCGATACTAATCAACCTAACCTTGCCCTCCTTCTCAAATGACAAATGTGCTAAGGGAATACAAAAGCAAAAACAGTGTCTCAAAAGAAATGTCAGAATGGCTTAGGTAACAACTCCCTTCCCCACGTTCAGCAGCACAGGGTCTCAAGTGTTTCTTTAAAAAGATAGGTGGATAGCACAGTTCTATCAGTCTTGCAGACTTTGGCTCACTGGTACTATTCAGCAGTTCAGACTTGGGCTTCAAGCTTTTGGCAGTTCAATCGGTTCTCAAGGCTTTGTCCACCTTGCCACAAATACACAGTTCTTCTCTTGAGTTTTAGTTTGCCACCATTCAACACAGGCTTCCCTACGCTGGGCACAAGTCTGTCTCTCTTTTCACATTCACCTTTTCAATTTACCACAGTTCAGCAAAGCCTTCCCTCACCGGGCTCCAGCCTGTCTTTCTCTTTGTGCGGGTCTCCTTCCCCACTTTCCTTCAGACTTAACCTTCACTCTACCAAAGTTCAGCAGAGGCTTCCCTTTGCCGGGCTTGCACCTGTCTTTCTCTTTGTGGGAGTTCCCTTGCACACGTTTTGTCTCTATATCTCTTTACTGTCGAAGACTTTTGAAACTGCGATAATTTTACGTATAACTTTGCATGACCACTTCGACCTCTCTTTAGAAGTTTCTTATTCTCTTTACTTTTGCACTCTTGGCATCTTTCAAAGTTCGTATATTTTGCTCTCTTGGCATATTCAGAGCTAACATACTTTTTCTTGGTACTTATTTAACTTTCACTCCGATTGCGGTTACTGTCTTTCCTTCAGTTACCGTTTAAATACACTTAATTTCAGAACGTTTCACAGAGACTTTCGAATGTGTGATTCCGCCTCACAGGACCAATCTGTCACTTTGTACACTTTCTTCACAATTCAGTAGTTGTTCTTTCTATTACGCGTTTTACCAGCACATGCACAACCTTCAACTTTTGGTTACAGATACCTTTGCTTTTAACACAAACCGGGCTTTTGTTGCCTTCGGTAACACACTGGTCATGTTAATTGGGCTTCTTTCTTCAATGCCTTGAAAGTAGTAGTCAAGGCGTTACAAATGCCTCCTGTGCTCCTCCCCATCTCTGTCATTCACCCGGGAGGGTAACAGGCCGCTTTTAAGCACCTTGAAGGTTTCTCCTTTCCGCTCACTCGGTTTCAGTCTTGGAACGCTTACGCCTTCCCTAAAGTGTTAAATTCTCACCCGACTCTCTCTCATTCTTCGCAACTACCGAGCAGCCCCTTGGCCTAACAACTTCCATAGCCTGGTTCGTATCAGCCCTGAAAGAGCTGCTCCTTCTCATATGCAGCCTCGCTCACTGTGTGCTTGTGTGCACCACCTTTTATCCTGACAGGGAGTGAGTTAGGAATATCTGCCTGACTCTGCTGGTCTCATTAAAGGGATAGAGCCATTGCAAGTCAGTAGAAGTAATCTTCGTAGCCTCATTCCTTATCTTCCTCAGCTCAGTAGTGTTGTCAATGTGAAGTGGGGAGGAATTATGGGAGCTGTAGTTTCCCATAAAATATGCAGGGATAGGGGTTAGATGGGTGTGGAAAAATGGAATCTATGTGATCACTGCGCTACCCGTAATTCTGCAGACGAAAATGTGGACAACCATTACGGCATGCTGCAGTGATCATATAGTTCACTGTGGCCCCCATCTTCCTACCCCGCTCTTCCATGGCCACTTACCTTAACGGTGGCACACATGGAAGTGTGCCGCTGACTTCCCTCTGTCCCTGCAGCATCAGTTCCCACCCACTTACGTTGGTCAGCGCCGGCGCAGCAGGGTCGCTCTTTTTTTTTTCTTTAAACTTTTTTGTCCCCCGCTCTCCATTTAACAGAAGCAGGGGACACCCCCACAACCCCCAACCCCCATTACCATGACTAAGAGGAGCGGGGGATGGCAGTAATTGGGGTCAGCTGTTTTTTACCATGCAAAGGTGCAGGAATCGTATCAGGCGACATAGTGTAGTCGCCGAATGGTACGATTCTGAAAAAGGGGACTACCTTCAACATCAGGTGCTTCTCCCCCACTCCCCGAGGACCCTCTACCCAGGTGATCCTTCTTCGTCTGTCCAACCCCAGGGTCGGGATCCAAAAGCGATGGCCTTTCCATGGCCACCTGAGTATGGTATCCCCGGGGACTATGTTGCGAAACACCCTCTGTTTTTTTCCACACTTCCCAGAGAACAGCTTATTTGGCCATATTCTTTCCTGATAGAGGGGCTCCCAGACATTTTTTTGAAATAAAAACAATCCTATTTGGCCAAGAAGTAGTGTATTGTTGGGGGTTCAAGACAGATGAGGAGTCCAGATGTGCGGAGTTTTAACATCCCTTTGTTCAAACAAACTTTCTACACAGCCCAGTCTTTTATGTCTTCTGCGCCAAGAGCCTGGGACCCGCTTCCCACTGTCCAGTCATGCCCTTCATTCTTCAAAGGATTTTAGTAAGTCTCTTAAAAGGCATTCATTTAAAATTTCTCTAAAATTAAATTCAATCTTAAATTATTTAAATATACTATTTTGTCTTGTTTTCTTTTGTGTTTTAGAATGATATAGTTGTTCTATTCATTGTTTTTTGTTTTAATCATATTTTGAATGTGTTTTTATCTGTACAGCGCCACAATACCTTGGGCTAGGCTTACACTTTATTATTATTTTAAATAATAATACAGTTAAAATAAAAGGGTCTTATCAACTACAACTGGGACAAAACAAACAAGCCAGAATGATAATTTTCCTCAAAAACAGGACTCTATAACCCCCTGTCCAAAATCCCAATATTGCATCCAGAATGAACAACAGATTCTCTTCCCACTCTTTTCACCATTCATAGAAAGAGAGGCATTTACGTTCAACAATGCACTATCTGCTGCCGTGCCAGGGTCCATCACACAGGCCCCACAGAGACGTATCTGTTCAGCAATGCACTATCTGCAGTCGTACCAGCACCCATCAAATGTCCCGCTATATGTTTAGCAATGCACTGCCTTGCCAGCATCCATCAAACATGGCAACAAAGGCCTTTATGTTCAGCAATGCACAACCTGCTGCCTTGCCAGCATCCATCAAACATGCCTTTTTGTTCAGCAATGCACTGCCTGAGACCTTGCCAGCATCCTTCAAACATGCCTTTTTGTTCAGCAATGCACTACCTGAGACCTTGCCAGCATCCTTCAAACATGCCTTTTTGTTCAGCAATGCACTACATGCGTCCTTGCCAGCATCCATCAAACATGCCTTTTTGTTCAGCAATGCACTACCTGAGACCTTGCCGGCATCTTTCAAACATGCCTTTTTGTACAGCAATGCACTACCTGAGACCTTGCCAGCATCCTTCAAACATGCCCCTAGAGGCTTTCTGTTCAGCAATGCACTACATGCTACCTTGCCAGCATCCTTCAAACATGCCTTTTTGTTCAGCAATGCACTACCTGAGACCTTGCCAGCATCCTTCAAACATGCCTTTTTTTTCAGCAATGCACTACCTGAGACCTTGCCAGCATCCTTCAAACATGCCTTTTTGTTCAGCAATGCACTACCTGAGACCTTGCCAGCATCCTTCAAACATGCCTTTTTGTGCAGCAATGCATACCTGAGACCTTGCCAGCATCCTTCAAACATGCCCCTAGAGGCTTTCTGTTCAGCAATGCACTACATGCTACCTTGCCAGCATCCTTCAAATAGGCCCCTAGAGGCCTTTATGTTCAGCAATGCACTACATGCGACCATGCCAGCGTCCTTCAAACATGCCTTCTAGAGGCCTTTATGTTCAGCAATGCACTACATGCGTCCTTGCCAGCATCCATCAAACATGCCCCTAGAGGCATTTATGTTCAGCAATGCACGACCTGCAGCCTTGACAGCATCCAAAAAACATGCCCCTAGAGGCCTTTATGTTCAGCAATGCACTACCTCCGGCCTTGCCAGCATCCATCAAACATGCCCCTAGAGGCCTTTATATTCAGCAATACACTACCTGCGGCCTTGCCATCATCCATCAAACATGCCCCATAGAGGCCTTTATGTTCAGCAATGCACTTCCTATGGCATTGCCAACATCCATCAAACATGCCCCTAGAGGCCTTTATGTTCAGCAATGCACTACCTGTGGCCTTGCCAGCATCCATCAAACATGCCCCCTCGAGGCCTTTATGTTCAGCAATGCACTACCTGCGGCCTTGCCAGCATCCATCAGACATGCCCCCTTGGGGCCTTTATGTTCAGCAATGCACTACCTCCGGCCTTGCCAGCATCCATCAACCATGCCCCTAGAGGCCTTTATGTTCAGCAATGCACTACCTGCAGTCTTGCCAGCATCCATCAGACATGCCCCTAGAGGCCTTTATGTTCAGCAATGCACTACCTGAGACCTTGCCAGCATCCTTCAAACATGCCTTTTTGTTCAGCAATGCACTACCTGAGACCTTGCCCGCATCCTTCAAACATGCCTTTTTGTTCAGCAATGCACTACCCGAGACCTTGCCAGCATCCTTCAAACATGCCCCTAGAGGCTTTCTGTTCAGCAATGCACTACATGCTACCTTGCCAGCATCCTTCAAATAGGCCCCTAGAGGCCTTTATGTTCAGCAATGCACTACATGCGACCATGCCAGCGTCTTTCAAACATGCCTTCTAGAGGCCTTTATGTTCAGCAATGCACTACATGCGTCCTTGCCAGCACCCATCAAACATGCCCCTAGTGGCATTTATGTTCAGCAATACACTACCTGCAGCCTTGACAGCATCCAAAAAACATGCCCCTAGAGGCCTTTATGTTCAGCAATGCACTACCTCCGGCCTTGCCAGCATCCATCAAACATGCCCCTAGAGGCCTTTATGTTCAGCAATACACTACCTGCGGCCTTGCCAGCATCCATCAAACATGGCAACAAAGGCTTTTATGTTCAGCAATGCACAACCTGCTGCCTTGCCAGCATCCATCAAATATGCCCCTAGAGGCATTTATGTTCAGGCATTTATGTTCAAACATGCCCCCTCGAGGCCTTTATGTTCAGCAATGCACTACCTGCGGCCTTGCCAGCATCCATCAGACATGCCCCCTTGGGGCCTTTATGTTCAGCAATGCACTACCTCCGGCCTTGCCAGCATCCATCAACCATGCCCCTAGAGGCCTTTATGTTCAGCAATGCACTACCTGCAGTCTTGCCAGCATCCATCAGACATGCCCCTAGAGGCCTTTATGTTCAGCAATGCACTACCTGAGACCTTGCCAGCATCCTTCAAACATGCCTTTTTGTGCAGCAATGCATACCTGAGACCTTGCCAGCATCCTTCAAACATGCCCCTAGAGGCTTTCTGTTCAGCAATGCACTACATGCTACCTTGCCAGCATCCTTCAAATAGGCCCCTAGAGGCCTTTATGTTCAGCAATGCACTACATGCGACCATGCCAGCATCCTTCAAACATGCCTTCTAGAGGCCTTTATGTTCAGCAATGCACTACATGCGTCCTTGCCAGCATCCATCAAACATGCCCCTAGAGGCATTTATGTTCAGCAATGCACGACCTGCAGCCTTGACAGCATCCAAAAAACATGCCCCTAGAGGCCTTTATGTTCAGCAATGCACTACCTCCGGCCTTGCCAGCATCCATCAAACATGCCCCTAGAGGCCTTTATATTCAGCAATACACTACCTGCGGCCTTGCCATCATCCATCAAACATGCCCCATAGAGGCCTTTATGTTCAGCAATGCACTTCCTATGGCATTGCCAACATCCATCAAACATGCCCCTAGAGGCCTTTATGTTCAGCAATGCACTACCTGTGGCCTTGCCAGCATCCATCAAACATGCCCCCTCGAGGCCTTTATGTTCAGCAATGCACTACCTGCGGCCTTGCCAGCATCCATCAGACATGCCCCCTTGGGGCCTTTATGTTCAGCAATGCACTACCTCCGGCCTTGCCAGCATCCATCAACCATGCCCCTAGAGGCCTTTATGTTCAGCAATGCACTACCTGCAGTCTTGCCAGCATCCATCAGACATGCCCCTAGAGGCCTTTATGTTCAGCAATGCACTACCTGAGACCTTGCCAGCATCCTTCAAACATGCCTTTTTGTTCAGCAATGCACTACCTGAGACCTTGCCCGCATCCTTCAAACATGCCTTTTTGTTCAGCAATGCACTACCCGAGACCTTGCCAGCATCCTTCAAACATGCCCCTAGAGGCTTTCTGTTCAGCAATGCACTACATGCTACCTTGCCAGCATCCTTCAAATAGGCCCCTAGAGGCCTTTATGTTCAGCAATGCACTACATGCGACCATGCCAGCGTCTTTCAAACATGCCTTCTAGAGGCCTTTATGTTCAGCAATGCACTACATGCGTCCTTGCCAGCACCCATCAAACATGCCCCTAGTGGCATTTATGTTCAGCAATACACTACCTGCAGCCTTGACAGCATCCAAAAAACATGCCCCTAGAGGCCTTTATGTTCAGCAATGCACTACCTCCGGCCTTGCCAGCATCCATCAAACATGCCCCTAGAGGCCTTTATGTTCAGCAATACACTACCTGCGGCCTTGCCATCATCCATCAAACATGCCCCATAGAGGCCTTTATGTTCAGCAATGCACTTCCTATGGCATTGCCAACATCCATCAAACATGCCCCTAGAGGCCTTTATGTTCAGCAATGCACTACCTGTGGCCTTGCCAGCATCCATCAAACATGCCCCCTTGGTGCCTTTATGTTCAGCAATGCACTGCCTGCAGCCTTGCCAGCATCCATCAAACATGGCCACAAAGGCATTACATTCAGCAATGCACTACCTGCAGTCGTACCAGCATCCATCAAATGTGCCGCTATAGGCCTTTATGTTTAGCAATGAACTACCTGCTGCCTTGCCAGCATCCATCAAACATGGCAACAAAGGCTTTTATGTTCAGCAATGCACAACCTGCTGCCTTGCCAGCATCCATCAAACATGCCCCTAGAGGCATTTATGTTCAGGCATTTATGTTCAAACATGCCCCCTCGAGGCCTTTATGTTCAGCAATGCACTACCTGCGGCCTTGCCAGCATCCATCAGACATGCCCCCTTGGGGCCTTTATGTTCAGCAATGCACTACCTCCGGCCTTGCCAGCATCCATCAACCATGCCCCTAGAGGCCTTTATGTTCAGCAATGCACTACCTGCAGTCTTGTCAGCATCCATCAGACATGCCCCTAGAGGCCTTTATGTTCAGCAATGCACTACCTGAGACCTTGCCAGCATCCTTCAAACATGCCTTTTTGTTCAGCAATGCACTACCTGAGACCTTGCCCGCATCCTTCAAACATGCCTTTTTGTTCAGCAATGCACTACCCGAGACCTTGCCAGCATCCTTCAAACATGCCCCTAGAGGCTTTCTGTTCAGCAATGCACTACATGCTACCTTGCCAGCATCCTTCAAATAGGCCCCTAGAGGCCTTTATGTTCAGCAATGCACTACATGCGACCATGCCAGCGTCTTTCAAACATGCCTTCTAGAGGCCTTTATGTTCAGCAATGCACTACATGCGTCCTTGCCAGCATCCATCAAACATGCCCCTAGTGGCATTTATGTTCAGCAATACACTACCTGCAGCCTTGACAGCATCCAAAAAACATGCCCCTAGAGGCCTTTATGTTCAGCAATGCACTACCTCCGGCCTTGCCAGCATCCATCAAACATGCCCCTAGAGGCCTTTATGTTCAGCAATACACTACCTGCGGCCTTGCCATCATCCATCAAACATGCCCCATAGAGGCCTTTATGTTCAGCAATGCACTTCCTATGGCATTGCCAACATCCATCAAACATGCCCCTAGAGGCCTTTATGTTCAGCAATGCACTACCTGTGTCCTTGCCAGCATCCATCAAACATGCCCCCTTGGGGCCTTTATGTTCAGCAATGCACTGCCTGCAGCCTTGCCAGCATCCATCAAACATGGCCACAAAGGCATTACATTCAGCAATGCACTACCTGCAGTCGTACCAGCATCCATCAAATGTGCCGCTATAGGCCTTTATGTTTAGCAATGAACTACCTGCTGCCTTGCCAGCATCCATCAAACATGGCAACAAAGGCTTTTATGTTCAGCAATGCACAACCTGCTGCCTTGCCAGCATCCATCAAACATGCCCCCAATAGGCCTTTATGTTCAGCAATGCACTACTCGCAGCCAAGCCAGTATGCCTCATACATGTCCCATAGAGGCCTTTATGTTCAGCAATGCAGTACCTGCTGCCTTGCCAGCATCCATCAAACATGGCAACAAAGGCCTTTATGTTCAGCAATGCATTACCTGCAGCCTTGCCAGCATCCATCAAACATGCCCCACATAGACATTTACGTTCAGCAGTGCACACCAGCAGCCATGCCAGCATCCCTCAAACATTCCCCATAGAGGTCTTTGTGTTCAGCAGTGCACTCCCCGCGGCCTTGCCAGCATCCATCAAACATTACCCATAGAGGCCTTTATGGTCAGTAAGGCACAACCTCCGGCCTTGCCAGCATTACAAGAGTAAGAGGTTTGAGGGAAGAACTTTGGCGGGTTTTGGATCTTAATGTTGGAATGGACTTCCCAGAGTCAACAAGCATCTCACAGTGTTACGCTCACCTGGTTCCACGGGGACGTCACCCAGCAGTTAGGACTCAGCTATCCTTCTCTGTGGTTCCCAGGTGTGATCAGCGGGAGGGTTCTGCCTGGAATACAGGTGGGCAATGTTCAAGACTGGGCAACTGGGGTAAACAGTCTCCTACCACCGCGTATACCCGCGGCCTCACTGGACCTCTCCTCACCTTGTTTTTAATGCAGGTGTGTTCTCCATCCTGCCTTCTTGGCAGGGGCGCCTTGTGCTTGATGGGCGTTTGCGATTGAGTTGCTTCACTGATGCCGGCCCGCTTTGAGTCTTTCAGGTAGGTCATATTGCTGTGCTATACTATTGTCCTTGCATTCCTTTTTTGGTTTAACTAATGTCTTTCTCTTCCTTAAATGCGCGGAAGCCCAATATGTGGCATAGACTGAATTGGGTCTCGCCGGTAAGTTATGGCGTTTTTAGAGCGCCTTGATGCGGTGAGTAGGCGCTAAGCGCAGCACTATGATGCCTTGCCTCTTGCTAATCTGTTGTCTTGTCTTCCCACAGGTCGAGGTGCTCACCCGGTGCATGCAATTCCTGAGGCGATGCTGGTGGAGGAGCAGCTTGCGAGGTAAGCTTTTCGGCACCATTCATTAAATTGTAAAAATTTCTAATGCCTTGTTTCTTTCTTTTTTGCAGATCCATCGGTTCAGGAGGAGCGCTGGTTCCAGGATGCTGATCTCAAGAGCCGTGGACAGCTAATGAAGAAATTACAGGTAAGGTGCTGCTGCTAACGATGTCCTTTTTCTCCTTTACAGATGCTGTTCTTCCGAGGTTCGCTGTGCAGCTCAACATGGTGAGCGTCACGTTGCAGAATTGCAAAGTAACGCAAAGCGTGTTATCCCAGTCGGGTGTGGTTTAAATAGCTTCAAGAAAGTAGTCCAGGTAAAATAGTTCCTATGGTACCACACCCAAAAATACTATACCGCATAGCTTGGTTCCGAGGAGCCACGCTATGTGGATGCCTCCATGTTGATTGACACTGAAATAAAGTAGTTCCCAATACAAGTCCTTTATCAAGTATGAGCCAGGCACCAAAGGCGCCAGGACTGGCCCCAAGAAGGCCTAGGCCAAGGATGCCTGGTTTTAGTGGAGACCCTTCCTGGCCCATGGGCTTGCCAGGGGGTCTTCTGGATGGGGGTCGTGACAGCACTCCCCCCCCCAAGGACCCTCTCAAGGTGTTCCTCCTGTCCGGCCCGGGTTTAGTTGGGAAGTTTCGATGATAGTTTTTGATCAGACGTGGCACATGAACGTTTTCACAGGTTTCCCAGGATCTATCTTGGGGTCCAAATCCTTTCCAATCAATTAGATAGTATAGCTTCCCCCTTGAATACTTAGAGTCCAGTATGCCTTTACCTTTGAATTCTGGTTCTCCGTCAACAAGAATGGGTTTTGGTGGTGTTCCAATCCGTGTAGCAGGCTGCATTGGTTTTAAAAGGGACACATGAAATACCGGGTGGATGTGTAGGTTGTATGGTAAATCTAATTTGACGGCCGCTGGATTAATAATCGACTTGATGGTGTAGGGTCCTAAGTACCTGGGTTGAAAGGTTCGGGTTCCTTTGATGGGTACAAACCTGGCGGCCAGCCAAACCTTGTCGCCTACTTGATAGTCTGGGGCCTTTTTCCTGTGTTGGTCGGCAAATTGTTTTTGCTTGTCTTAGGCGCAAATTAGATGTTCAAGGGCCTTTTTGAAAGCCTGAGTGATGTTGGCGTGAAGGGTTTTTACTGCTGGCATTTCCAAGCTGGTTGGGAGATCCAGTTCTGAGGTACGTGGGTGTCTACCATATAGGGTGTAAAAGGGTGTTTGTCCGGTACTGGAATCTATGAGTTGTTATATGCGTACTCGGCTATCCATAGTAAGTCCTTCCAGTCTCTTAATTCATGGTGCAACATGCATCGTAGGTATTGCGCAAGGGTCTGGTTGGTTCTTTCGGTCTGACCGTCCGTTTGGGGGTGATGGCTAGTGGATAGCTGAACGTCAATTTGCGCCATTGCACAACACTTGCTCCAAAAGTTAGTGACGAACTGGCTACCTCGATCAGAGATCAGGACTGATGGGAAGCCATGTAGTTTAACAATACCGTCCAGAAATACCTTGGCTAGAGTGGATGCGTCAGGGAGGCCTTTGAGCAGAATAAAGTGCGCCATCTTTGAGAATAGGTCTACGACTACAAGAATGGTGTTAAACCCTTGACTGGAAGGTAGGTCATTGATGAAGTCAAGGGAAAGAGAGTGCCATGGTGCACGAGGAATGTCCAAAGGTATTAGAAGGCTAGATGGTTTTTGTTTTTGCGACTTGTTTTGTGCGCAGAGTCCACAAGACTGAATGTATTGGATGACATCTCTACGCCAGGTAGGCCACCAGACGTTCTGTTTTACCTTGGCTAAGGTCTTGGTAATTCCAGGGTGTCCTTCGATCAAAGAATCGTGATAACCTGAAATGATTTGTTGCTGTAAGTCCTTGGTGGGTATGTACAGACGACCCTTAAAAAAGGGTAAGTGATCTTTGATGGAATATTGTTCCCCCTGCGCTTGCCATGGAAGGAGGGCATCTGGATTCATGGTTTGTTGAATTTCTTTTCCCAGTTCCACTTGGGTTAAGGCTGTAGTGAGGACTAAGAGTTTGTCTTCGGGTATGATGGGGACTGGGTCTGGGGCTGTATAAACTATGTCATCGGTGCCAGTACGAGAGAGTACGTCAGCTTTTCCATTCTTGACCCCTGTTCGAAATGTAATGGCATAATCATATTCGGCGAAGAAAAGAGCCCACTGCAACTGGCGTGAAGACTGGGCTTTAGCTGTTTTAAGATATTGCAGATTTTGGTGGTCCGTGATAACTGTAATGGTGTGTCTGGCCCCCAGAAGATAGTGTCGCCAAGCTTTAAAGGCGGATTTGATTGCCAAGAGTTCATTGTCCGTAATGGCGTAATTTACTTCTGGAGGTGAGAACTTCTTCGACCAGAAGGCCACTGGATGTAGCTGGCCGGTGTCAGGATCTCTTTGTGAGAGGACAGCTCCCATGCTATACTGGAAGCGTCTCTTTCCACGATATAAGGAAGATCTGGATGTGGATGTAGCAGGATTGGCGCGGAGGTGAACCTTTTCTTAAGTTCCTGAAAAGCTTTTTCTGCTTCTTCGGTCCAGGCAAATGTTTTGTTATTTTTTCGTAGTAACAGGGTGATCGGGTGTACAACTTGGGAGAAGTCTGGTATGAACGGGCAATAGAAGTTCGCAAAGCCCAACATACTTTGCACTCCTTTTACTGACGTTGGTGATGGCCACTTCAGAACGGCGTCCACTTTGTGCAGGTCCATCCTGATGCCTCCGGGAGTAAGGATAAAGCCTAGAAACTCTACTTCGGTTACGTGAAAGAAACACTTTTCAAGCTTTGCATATAAACGATGTTCACGGAGCTTGGCAAGGACTGAACGGACGTGCTTGTTATGATCCTGTTTTGAGGTTGAGTACACTAGGATATCATCTATGTATACTAGGGCGCAGACATCAATTAACTCTCTCAAGACGTCATTCATGAAATATTGGAATGCTGCCAGAGCGTTGCATAACCCAAAGGGCATGACTTGATATTCGTATAAACCATATTTGGTACGGAAAGCAGTTTTCCATTCGTCTCCGCTTCTGACCTGGACCAGGTGGTATGCTCCCCAAAGATCCATCCATCTTTGACCTGGTCCAGCATTTCTGGGATAAGTGGCAAGGGATAACAGTGATCTGGTTTAATGCGCAGTAGTCAATACAGGTCCTCAAGTCCCCTTCTTTTTTCAGCACGAAGAACAAAGGACTGGCTGCAGGGGACTTCGATGGACGGATGAATCCGTTTGCAAGGTATTGGTCTAAGTAAGACTTCAGATGAAGATTTTTTTTAGGTTCCGTTTGAGCATAGATTCTACCACAAGGGACTTGAGCACCAGGAACAAGGTCGATTTGATAGTTATAAGGCCTGTGCGGCGGCAGGTTGTTTGCTTGGTCCTTCTGGAATACATCCTGGAAATCGCGGTATTCCTCTGGCAAGGTATTAGTTACACCCAGGGTTGATGTTGTCGCTCCGGGAGTTGCAGAAATACTGAAAGCTGGTTTCTGTTCTTGATAATAACAGGCTGGAGAGCAGTCACTGGGGAAGGTTAATTTCCTGGCCCACCAGTCGATCAAAGGGTTGTGAGCGACTAACCATGGCATCCCTAGTATAAGCCGGAATTGAGGTGCCTTGATGAGGTCGAACGAAATGAGTTCCCGATGCTCGTCCTAGCACAGCAAGGTTATCTCGGCTGTGCATTGGGTTACGGGTCCGGAAGCGATTTCTGTCCCATCTACTGTAGTCACCTTGTCTGTAGTCGGCTTAGAACATAAGGGAAGCCCCATCTCTGCAGCCAGGTCTTGATCTATATAATTCCCGACTGCTCCGCTGTCGATGTTTGCCTCAACTGCCTGCATTCTTGACGACCGTTGGTTATTGATTAAGATCACTGGTATTGCAAAGTGTGAGGTCGGTGGCTCTTTCCTCTCACTCGACAAACTGACCTCTA
Organism: Ambystoma mexicanum; assembly: GCF_040938575.1. Classification (NCBI taxonomy): domain Eukaryota; kingdom Metazoa; phylum Chordata; class Amphibia; order Caudata; family Ambystomatidae; genus Ambystoma; species Ambystoma mexicanum. The sequence goes on along the minus strand of NC_090936.1, from coordinate 1,208,608,749 downwards.
CGTTTGCCGAGCTGGGTAGTTTTCCGTTTTAGATTCTTTCTCTTCATCTTTTTCCGTGGCCCCTATGATCTTCCTTGGAGGTTTCACCGGGCAGTCCTTCAGGAAATGCCCAGGTTTTCTGCAATACAGACATAACTGTTGTTGCCTTCTTTTATCTCTCTCTTGTTTTGTTAATGGAGGTCGCACCCCCCCCCCCCAATTTTCATGGGCTCCACAGTGCTTTCTTGTACTCGGGTTACATTGTCTCTAGACCGAACATACACAGCCTGAGGATCCATTTTGGAACGATCTGCTTTTCGGTCTTGCAACCGGTGGTCTAGTTGTACGACCAGATTTATGAACTCAGAACAGTCTCGAGGAGGATCAACTACTTGAGCTAGAACGTCTTTTATTTTGCCTCGTAAGCCCTGATGAAACAACGTGGTTCTTTTGTTTTCAGGCCACCTAGCTTCGGCAACCAATCTGTTGAAAGTAGCAATATACGTTAACAAGTCCTGATTCCCCTATCGGAGGGAAAGGAGTTCATTGTCCACTGCTTGCTCTCGGGTATGGCGAGCAAAAAGTTTCTCCATTTCCCTCTGAAATTCCCCAAAGTCATGTAATAAAGGATCATCATGGGTCACCAATGGTACAGACCAATCTGCTGCGCTACCGCTCAGGTATGATAAAACAAAGGCTACCCGAGCTTGGTCATTTGGGAATGCTACTGGCCTCCAAAGAAAGTGAAGGCGACACTGATTAATGAAAGCTGCATATTTCTGTGGATCACCTGTAAACCGCTCCGGCGGTGCCAAAGGAACTGTTTCTGGTAGCATAATTTGTACCGGAGTAGAGGAAGTGGATGGCAGGATAAGATTCTGCATCGTCGGGTTGCTTCCAGGCAGAGGTGTCTGCCCTGCTTGTGATTGCAAGTATTGTCTGCTAATGTCTTCTGTGCGCTCCTTAGTCACTATTAAATCTCTTCGGAGAGCGTTAGTCTCCTGTCGGGCAGAATGAACCTTGGCGCGCAGTTCTCCTATTAATTGGGCCAATTGGTCTAATTTCGAGGTCTCCATGGCGCCCAGGTGGATCGGTTTGGCAGGCTTCGCGTTCTGTTACGCTCACTTGGTTCCACGGGGATGCCACCCAGCAGTTGGGACTCAGGTATCCTTCTCTGCGGTTCCCAAGTGTGATCAGCGGGAGGGTTCTGCCTGGAATACAGGTGGCTAATGTTCAAGACTGGGCAACTGGGGTAAACAGTCTCCCACCACCCCGTATACCCGCGGCCTCACTGGACCTCTCCTCACCTTGTTTTTAATGCAGGTGTGTTTTCCGTCCTGCCTTCTTGGCAGGGGCGCGTTGTGCTTGATGGGGGTTTGCGATCGAGTTACTTCACTGATGCCGGCCCGCTTTGAGTTTTTCAGGTAGGTCATTTTGCTGTGCTATATTATTGTCCTTGCATTCCTTTTTTGGTTTAACTAATGTCTTTCTCTTCCTTAAATGCGCGGAAGCCCAATATGTGGCATAGACTGAATTGGGTCTCGCCGGTAAGTTATGGCGTTTTTAGAGCAACTTGATGCGGTGAGTAGGCACTAAGCGCAGTGCTATGATGCCTTGCCTCTTGCTAACCTGTTGTCTTGTCTTCCCACAGGTCCCGGTGCTCACCTGGTGCATGGAATTCCTGAGGCGATGCAGGTTGAGGAGTGGCTTGCGAGGTAAGATTTTCGGCACCGTTCATTAAATTGTAAAAATGTCTAATGCCTTGTTTCTTTCTTTTTTGCAGATCCATCTGTTCGGGAGGAGCGCTGGTTCCAGGATGCTGATCTCAAGAGCCGTGGACAGCTAACGAAGAAATTACAGGTAAGCTGCCCTTTTTCTCCTTTACAGATGCTGTTCTTCTGAGGTTTGCGGGTGCAGCTGAACACGGTGAGCGTCACGTTGCAGAATTGCAAAGTAACGCGAAGCATGTTATCCCAGTCATGTGTGGTTTAAATAGCTTCAAGAAAGTAGTCCAGGTAAAATAGTTCCTATGGTACCACACCCAAAAATACTATACCGCATAGCTTGGTTCCGAGGAGCCAAGCATTGTGGATGCCTCCATGATGATTGAAACAGAAATAAAGTAGTTCCCAATACAAGTCCTTTATCAAGTATGAGCCAGGCGCCAGGACTGGCCCCAAGAAGGCCTAGGCCAAGGATGCCTGGTTTTAGTGGAGACCCTTCCTGGCCCATGGGCTTGCCAGGGGGTGTTCTGGGTGGGGGTTGTGACACACAGCTTGTCTCTTTACACTAGGCCTTGGATGAATGGACTTCCCAGAGTCTGCAAGCATTTCACAGCTTGTCTTTTTACACTAGACCATGGATGAATGGAATTCCCAGAGGTAGGAAGCATCTCACAGCTTGTCGTTTTACCTGAGGCCTTGGATGAATGGACTTTCCAGAGTCAGCAAGCATCTCACAGCTTGTCTTTTTACCCGAGGCCTTGGAAGAATGGACTTCCCAGAGTCAGAAAGCATCTCACAGCTTGTCTTTTTACCCAAGGCCTTGGGTGAGTGGACTTCATGAGTTAGGAAGCATCTCACAGCTTTTCTTTTTACCCGAGGCTTTGGAAGAATGGACTTCCCAGAGTCAGCAAGCATCTCACAGCTTGTCTTTTTACCCGAGGCCTTGGGTGAGTGGACTTCATGAGTTAGGAAGCATCTCACAGCTTGTCTTTTTACCCGAGGCTTTGGAAGAATGGACTTCCCAGAGTCAGCAAGCATCTCACAGCTTGTCTTTTTACCCGAGGCCTTGGGTGAGTGGACTTCATGAGTTAGGAAGCATCTCACAGCTTGTCTTTTTACCCGAGTCCTTGGATGAATGCACTTCCTAGAGTCAGCAAGCATCTCACAGCTTGCCTTTTTACACTAGGCCTTGGATGAGTGGACTTCCCAGATTCAGCAAGCATCTCACAGCTTGTCGTTTTACCCGAGGCCTTGGATGAATGGACTTCCCAGAGTCAGCAAGCATCTCACAGCTTGCCTTTTTACACTAGGCCTTGGATGAGTGGACTTCCCAGATTCAGCAAGCATCTCACAGCTTGTCGTTTTACCCGAGGCCTTGGATGAATGGACTTCCCAGAGTCAGGAAGCATCTCACAGCTTGTCTTTTTACAATGGACCATGGATGAATGGAATTCCCAGAGGTAGGAAGCATCTCACAGCTTGTCGTTTTACCTGAGGCCTTGGATGAATGGACTTTCCAGAGTCAGCAAGCATCTCACAGCTTGTCTTTTTACCAGAGGCCTTGGAAGAATGGACTTCCCAGAGTCAGCAAGCATCTCACAGCTTGTCTTTTTACCCGAGGCCTTGAGTGAGTGGACTTCATGAGTTAGGAAGCATCTCACAGCTTGTCTTTTTACCCGAGGCTTTGGAAGAATGGACTTCCCAGAGTCAGCAAGCATCTCACAGCTTGTCTTTTTACCCGAGGCCTTGGGTGAGAGGACTTCATGAGTTAGGAAGCATCTCACAGCTTGTCTTTTTACCCGAGTCCTTGGATGAATGCACTTCCTAGAGTCAGCAAGCATCTCACAGCTTGCCTTTTTACACTAGGCCTTGGATGAGTGGACTTCCCAGATTCAGCAAGCATCTCACAGCTTGTCGTTTTACCCGAGGCCTTGGATGAATGCACTTCCTAGAGTCAGCAAGCATCTCACAGCTTGCCTTTTTACACTAGGCCTTGGATGAATGGACTTCCCAGAGTCAGGAAGCATCTCACAGCTTGTCTTTTTACACTAGGCCTTGGATGAATGCACTTCCCAGAGTCAGCAAGCATCTCACAGCTTGTCTTTTTACACTAGGCCTTGGATGAATGGACTTCCCAGAGTCAGGAAGCATCTCACAGCTTGTCTTTTTACACTAGGCCTTGGATGAATGCACTTCCCAGATTCAGCAAGCATCTCACAGCTTGTCTTTCTACACTAGGCCTTGGATGAATGGACTTCCCAGAGTCAGCAAGCATCTCACAGCTTGCCTTTTTACACTAGGCCTTGGATGAATGGACTTCCCAGAGTCAGGAAGCATCTCACAGCTTGTCTTTTTACACTAGGCCTTGGATGAATGCACTTCCCAGATTCAGCAAGCATCTCACAGCTTGTCTTTTTACACTAGGCCTTGGATGAATGCACTTCCCAGAGTCAGCAAGCATCTCACAGCTTGTCTTTTTACACTAGGCCTTGGATGAATGGACTTCCCAGAGTCAGGAAGCATCTCACAGCTTGTCTTTTTACACTAGGCCTTGGATGAATGCACTTCCCAGAGTCAGCAAGCATCTCACAGCTTGTCTTTTTACACTAGGCCTTGGATGAATGGACTTCCCAGAGTCAGGAAGCATCTCATAGCTTGTCTTTTTACACTAGGCCTTGGATGAATGCACTTCCCAGAGTCAGCAAGCATCTCACAGCTTGTCTTTTTACACTAGGCCTTGGATGAATGGACTTCCCAGAGTCAGGAAGCATCTCACAGCTTGTCTTTTTACACTAGGCCTTGGATGAATGCACTTCCCAGATTCAGCAAGCATCTCACAGCTTGTCTTTTTACACTAGGCCTTGGATGAATGGACTTCCCAGAGTCAGGAAGCATCTCACAGCTTGTCTTTTTACCCGAGGCCTTGGATGAATGCACTTCCTAGAGTCAGCAAGCATCTCACAGCTTGCCTTTTTACACTAGGCCTTGGATGAATGGACTTCCCAGAGTCAGGAAGCATCTCACAGCTTGTCTTTTTACACTAGGCCTTGGATTAATGCACTTCCCAGATTCAGCAAGCATCTCACAGCTTGTCTTTTTACACTAGGCCTTGGATGAATGCACTTCCCAGAGTCAGCAAGCATCTCACAGCTTGTCTTTTTACCCGAGGCTTTGGATGAATGGACTTCCCAGAGCCAGCAAGCATCTCACAGCTCGTCTCTTTACCCGAGGCCTCAGATGAATGGACTTCCAAGAGTCAGGAAGCATCTCACAGCTTGTCTCTTTACCCGAGGCCTCAGATGAATGGACTTCCAAGAGTCAGGAAGCATCCCACAGCTTGTCTTTTTACCCGAGGCTTTGGATGAATGGACTTCTGTTATGACTTGATGGTCGTGAAGATTATGGGGCCTCTATCCCCAAGTACCACACAGGGAGATACACAATAACTCCCTGAGCGATCTTTGAGGCCACAGGTATTTGAGTGCCGGAAATGCCAGGAACCAGGAACACCGGAAACCCCCCGACCGCTGCAAGGCAAGCAATGGGTAAGTACAATGACAAGGAAAACTAGCGAGGAACAGAATGTACCTTAATACCAAAGGGCTTACCAAGGTGGAGGGGCCTGAGCCCTAAGGAGTACAGACAGGATGAAAGGTGTTCTGTGCAGAGACAGGGTGTGACTGGCAGCAGCAGGTGATATATTACACTGGATGGCAATCCGGATGGACTTGCACCACAATACCTGCGTGGGCTGGGATGACAAGTTCGGGTGTTGCAGAGCGTGGGGAGACCCGTAAGCAATCCGATAGGAGTTCCGAGGTCTAGATCAGATGAGTATGCCAAATCCAAGGGGTAATCCAAAGTAAGCCAGAAACAGTCCAAAGTCTGGTAAGCAGCAGAGCAGAACGATAACCAAGGGCTTAGCAAGAAGGAGTCCGAAAAAACAGTCCGTAATTCAATACCGTGATCGTAATACCAGGAACGCCAAACAGTGCCAAAATCAAGTCAGCTGTGAAGCACTGAACGAGTGTTCCCGCACAGTTTTTGAATGGATAGAGAATCGTCAGGTGACAGCTTCACATGACGCGTGGTCCCACACGCTTCCTTGTCACTTGATCCGAAGTAACAACATACTGCCGGGCCTTCCGGGTCACATGATGATGGAGCGATAGGAGCCGGCGGCTCTGCCGACCAGCTGCGAGACGCCAGGGTAGCTGCCACTGGCGAAACGGATTCAAAAGGTTTGTGCGCCCATATCCAATAGGCTGCCTCCATGCACCCTGCCTGTGCATGTCACCCTGCCGCCGCTGCTGCCCTGCATGAGTGAGTGGGGATCGGGACCAGAGAGGGCAGTGATAGTGGACATGTGGGTGCCCGCCTGTGGGGTATGTAGGACTGATGGCATAACAGAGCCCCCCCTCAAAGGCCCACGACCCTGTGTGCTGGCAAGTAAATCCCGATGGAACTGGGCCGCCAGACGAGGAGCATGGACGTCCTGGGCAGGAACCCACGAGCGGTCCTCAGGACCGTAACCCAGCCAATCCACCAGGTACTGTAACCTACCCCTGAAAAAGCGAGAACCCAAAATGCCTCCACCTCATACTCATCCGGGTCGTCGGCCACAGTCAAAGGAGAAGGGGGAGAGACAAGGCGTGTAGGGTCAGGGCATGGTTTGAGCAGAGAGGTGTGAAACCGGGTGAATGCGCCAAGCAGATGGAATGGACAGGCGGTAGGCAACCGGATTCAGGACCCCAGACACCCAAAATGGACCAACGAACCGAGGGAGGAGCTTGCAACAACCAGGTATGTGCAGGTGACGAGAAGACAACCAAACGCAGTCTCCCACACTATAATCGGGTGCCGCAACCCGCTTCCTGTCGGCTGATGCTTTCATGGAAACCTGGGCCTCTCGTAGATGGGCAAGAGTCTGGGCATGGACAGCGGCTAAGTCACGAACACAGGTAGTGGCAGCAGGAGTACAGGACAGTGTGAGATCGGGGATGGGCAGTGTTCCGGGGTGCTGGCCATAGAGAGAGTAAAACGGGGAGAAGCCAGTGGAGGAATGTAATGCATTGTTATGCGCAAACAAAAGCGAGGTGTAACAAATTGAGCCATGACTTCTGGTACTGCAGTGACAGACAGCGTAAGTATTGCTCCAGAAACGGGATGTGAATTGCGAGCCCCTGTCGGAAACTAGGACCATAGGGAGCCCGAACAGACAAAAAAACGGACTTGAAAAAGAGACTTGCTAATGTAGGTGCAGAGGGGATACCAGAACAGGGTATAAAGAGGGCCATCTTTGTGTATGCATCCACCACTACCCACACCGTGTCGTAGACTTGTATTCGGAGAAGATTGGTCAGAAAGTCCATTGTGAGGGTATGCCAGGGTCTTGGAGGCACAGGCAGGGGTTGTAGCAGTCCCAAAGGGTGACCTCTACGTGGCTTACATTGGGCGCATACTGAGCATGTGTTAACATAGTTTTCCACGTCATGCCTCATCGATGGCCACCAGCGCCAGCGTTTGAGTAAGTCCAGAGTACGCTGTTGCCCAGGGTGACCATTGATGGCAGCGTTGTGAGACCACTCCATGGCCAGGTTTCGGGTATCACTCGTGGGTAAGAACAGTTTTTCCTTTACAAAAGGCAGACCGTCATGGTAAACAGGATCCCACTCCGATAACTGTCGTGGGTGCAAAACGAGCACATCTTAAGCTATTACAACCCTCAAAGTATTTCAGATAACTTATCCATCAGTGATAAAACCATTAGAGAGACCAAACAATAGTATACAAACTTTGAAAAGACGCATTACAGTGTTAAAGAAAAGAGAAACAAACAGCATGAAAGGGAAAAGAGAAACAAAGGAAATGAATAAACCATGATTGGAGCAGCTGTGAGTCACAGGTGCAGTGAAATTACTAGGTATATGAGAAGGCATCGCCTTCTAGACTATGGTCAATGGCGGTGTTCATCTTGGACACCACCCTCAGGAGTTTTAAATGGAAAGCACCAGAATCCAGAGTAGGATCTTTGGACAGGCTCGCTGAGAGTCAAGGCAATGGCGTTGGAGAAAGGTTTCTATGGATGGGTGAATGGCGGCAACCTTACATTGTTTCCTTGGCTTGAGTTAGTAGGCTGAAGTGTGTGACTTAATTCTTCATGCACAGAGCCCTGTTCTGTGATGCTGCCTAATGCTGAGCATGCAATCACTTATTGACTCAATGTAGGGCCAATACATACGTCACATTTCAAATGCTGGGCTTCAGCGTGGAGAGACTGTGCGTGTGTGCATGTGTGTGCCATGTGTGTTGTTGCCTAAATGCATTGTCAGGCAGGACACCTGGGGATCAGGAAGGATGCTAAGACCACGTATTGTCTGTCTACTTTTTATTTGTTTATTTTGGGACTGTGCACAAGTAGAGGCCATGTAAATTGCAAAACAGGGATCACGCCACAAGAAATACTAAGCAGGGTGGTACTGCCAAAGAAATGTCACTCCCACCGGATGTGGGCAGTTAGGCCTCGGGCCCCTGGAGCCAATGTCCAAGTCAATACGGTTCACAATAGGTTCCCTCTCCTCCCGTCTCAACAGTAACCTGTACTCTCTTGTTTCCTCTATGCTAGTTGCGGTCTCTTCAGAGTACCCCACGACTGACGCTGGGCATGACTCTTCTGAGTAGACCGGGCTGTGGTTGTAGCTGGCAGAGCGAGATACGTTCAATTCTTTCTCTATATCTTCTGACCTTCCTCACGCTCTCCTGCCCAAGTGCTGTCCTTCACTTTCATTCCACCTCCTCCAAAATACTCTCTTACTCTGATATTAATAGACCTGTGTCTCTCCTGGACACTAATGTCTCGACCTCCCCTACCGTCTTTCTACCTCTGATCCTAATATTGACATCTCCTCCTCCTTCTGGACCTTTCTTCTTTCTGATTTCATCACCACTGTCAAGCCTTTAATTATCACGACCTCCTACTATCCTGCCTCCTACTTTATTCTTAAAACTTCATACATTGGCTTCTCTCACAACCTTCTTCTGACCACTCTCTCATCCTGATGTTACCACCGCATCCTTGTGTATACTCCCTCATCCAGATGTTACAAGCGCATCCTTTTGTGTACTCACTCATCCTGATGTTACCACCGCATCCTTGTGTATACTCCCTCATCCAGATGTTGCTGCCAGCTCATTGACCCGCTTCACTACCACCACTATCATTTTCTGTCTGTACTCCCCTCCTGGTTTTGCCACGTCCTCCGTGATCTCCTTCACAAACACCAGCTCATTCTGTCCACGCTCCCCTCGTGATGTTACCCCTCTGGTTCCTCTCCACTGCTGACGCCTCTACAGACTCAGATTCTTTCACCACTGTTCACTCTCCAGCCTTCTCCACGCGCATGCCGCCTACTCCTGAAATCTACACTGAGCAACGCGACCTGGTTGCATTTATACTGGGTTTCCTCCCTTCCTTGGGTGCGGCGTACACCTTGGGTGTGCACCGGTGAGTGGTGATTGTGTGAGGTCTAGAATAGGCATAGGCTAGCTTCCCCGAATTCTCGGGGAGGGGAGGGGGCACTTTGGGCTCAGTGGGTTGGACTAAGCCTATATCTGACCTGTCTGACATCTTGCATTTAGGATTTGTTCCTGTGATTCTCTTTGGGGCTTTCTGCACTGAGAGGGCTGTTCTGTTTCCATTGTGTGAATTGCCCCTGGAAACGCGCTCGGTAAGCTTTCTATACATTCTGATTTCCCGGTAGCATTGTACGTTTGAGGAACTTGCTGCTTGCTGTTACTCACATAAGCGACTGTTCCTGGAGAATTCTGGAGTTAACCCTTTTTTCCAGTGCCAGTTTTTCTGTCTTTGGGAAGCCATAGGCTTGACATATTGGCTTTGTGGGACAGCACTGCTCATCGTTACTCAGATCTCCAAACAAAATGCCTTTGATGTGCCAGGCGAATATACAATAATAGCATTGCAGGTGATATCTTTCTCAATAACACAGAAAGGTCTTCAGGTGGTCTTCAGTTTTCTTTTAAGTGTTGGAGATTTGGGTCTGGCTAGATTGAGCTTCATGCTCTCTCACTTTGGGAGGGGCAACCATCCCATTAGCCCGCAGACTATTATAAGGGATTAGGCCGAGGTTTAAACCCATATGTCTACTCTGATGAGCCAGTGTGGTGGGTAGGGATGGTACCCTTCAGAAGGACCTGTGTTGATGCAAAGTGACTGTCCCCTGCGATGGGGGGGCAGGTACCTGCCCATAACTCTCCCATGCCCAACATCCACTGGCTCGGGCTGCCACGTGGCCCGCTGAGTCACTGTCCAGGGGTTCCCAGAACTAGGCAAGGGACTACATCACAAAGGGTACATGTATGTGTGTGTTAGCATTTCTGCACATGTGCTTGTCTCGTTTGCTGGCATATGTTTGTGTATATGAATGATATGATGTGATAAATGTCATTTGTAACGCGCCTGTACACAATTGTTTCTAGACGTGACAAGAGGGGGAGGACAGATGGAGGACAAGACAAATGATCTTACTAGGCCTTGTGTCATTCAGATTGTGCAAGTGCGACAGCACAAACGTGCAGGAGGAAGGGAGAGGGGGAAAGTTCCAGGGAGTGGGAAAGGGGAAGTGCAGTCACAGCAGCATTGCTCTGAGTGAGTGCAGCCAGGGCTATTCGGCTTTGGGTAAGTGCAAGGAGGCAAGGGGCTGTATACGTTACAGCCCCTAAGTGCATGGTTGGCCAAGAGACAGTGCAGGGGAGACTGGTCATGGAGGAGCCTGGTAACCAATGAGACTCTGGGGGTAGCCAAGCAGCCAGTCAGCGCAGCAGACAGATAGGTCATCAGGGGAGAGACACAGAGAAAGGGCCTCATTCCGAGGTGGGCGGTAAGGGTTACTGGGCACCGGTAAGGAGACCGGTGCCGGTAATCCCTTACTGCCCAATTCCGAGGTCCCTTAGCGGGAACAGTAAAGGACGTGTGGTCGGACCACACGTTCTTTACGGGTCCCGCTAAGCGACCAGACACTAATTACGGGCCTGCTATCAGCAGGCCCGTTATTAGCGCCTTCCCCATTCCCATTGAGCCCTATGGGTGCTCAAATGTGAATGGGGAATGGTTGGGTAAATGAGGACTTACCGGGTCCGCACAGGTCTGAATGTCCCGGGAAGTCCTCATTCACCCAGACCGGACACAGACCCATGTTTGGAGGCAACCATGGCGCAAATAGCACTCTGGCTACCTCCAAACTCGGAATGAGGCCCAAAGAGGAGAAAAGGAAGGTCTTGAACAGCTTACGGAATTTGAGGTAATCCGGCTGAAGTTTGAGAGGGGCAGGCAGGCCATTCCAGAGGGAGGCATCTGCAGAGGAGAGAGGTCTGCCCCCCGCTCTCTGCCTGGAGAAGCGACTGACCCTCAGAGAGTGGGAGGTGGCTGAAAGGCTGGCATCAGTAGTGTGAGCATGAGTGGGGCAGATTTCATCATGTTTTGTATTGTTTCCAACTACAATTTTAGCCTGAAACTAGTAACTGGACATTCTTACAGAGTTTACTAAGCGGACATGTTACTTTTCAGGCAACAGATTTAGCATGACTGCCATTCATTGACATATTTATTTATTTGCAAAGCCTGATCACCAAATCCCTTTACGTACATATAAGAAGGCGCACAAGGAGGAAAGGGGGAGCCTAAGTCATGTTGGGTGTAGAACACAAAGCACCACTAGGAATGCCAAGAAGAACCATGAAAGGAAAAGTGGACAGAATTAGGGGATAGAGTCCATCAGAGAAGGAGAAAGAAGAGAGCAACAGATTAGATTTGGAGGCGCAAAGTCAGCAAGAGATCCTTGGAAGGATGACTCCATCTTGCCGTTGCCTATGTTGCGGTCAGGTGATCAACTAGGGCACACAGCTTTTAGGAGGATAGAAGTATGCTTGGCATGGCCCCCTCCGTCGATGCATCCACACACATTGCAATGCAAGTGATCAGTTCATTCAATGTGTGCGCGTTGGACCCAAGACTAGAGCAGTCTTCACAATATTCCTGCAGTTCCTCATATCTCACGCCACGCTGAAGCCAATGAATACCTAATCTGGTTTCGGCACGCGTTCCCAGCGTGTCCTGGGACGAACCGCGCGCCTCGCTTACGGTAGGTGCGCATCCTAAGCAGGATCAGGTCTCGGGTGGTTCTGGACAGCTTGGAATCCGCTCTCTGTTCAATTGCTATTCTTAACTTTGCCATACAGCCTGGAGGCACCTCATACAAAATGCACCAGCCGTGCTCAGCTTTCCCTCCACTGTCTCCAAGCAAGAGGAGAAATGGAGGAAAAGGAGCAGCAGGCATTCTTGGCTCCTTCTCAATTCTTCCTCGCAACCGTAGCAGAACCAGTAGCACCAACGTGAATGCCAAGGATGCGTATATCCATGATCACAACGTGCAACATAGGGTCAATAGGACGAAGCTCCTGGAGTAACTGGCAGAAAATCACATATGTGATGGGGGATCTTGCGCTGACCTTGCCTGGAGCACGCCACTGCTTTGCCGAGATTAACTCAACCGATTTTAGTTTTGGCAAAGTGGTGGCGGTTGCAACTCCTTATGGGGCATCCTATTTAACATGACAGCAACATGTGTTCACAGCAAAATAATCATACAAGCGTCCATCAAAGGCATGCAAGTTAAGCTTGATTGATTGCTCGCTCCTGCGTGATATTGTCTCCTAATATACGTGTCTTGCACCTTCCACGTTTAAAAGGGAATAATATCACAACGCTGCAGGGCTTGGGATACTTTTCCCTTTAGTGTTCCCTCATTTAGTGCTTTCTATTGAATTTTGAAAGGTGTTTATCACACACAATATTGACTTTTTAAAACATCACAGTGCAACTGTCTGGCAGATGCATGCTGTGTTGTGCTTGCAGGCCCCCTCAAATGTAGACACAATGGTTTGCATGAACGATTGTGCATGTGCGCACAATGTTTACATTATAATTATATAAAGTCTCTACAAAACAAATCAGTGGCCGCGTCCTTCCAGTTAGGGGACGCCATTGTAGGGTCTGACAGCAGGTTGTAGGGGCGAGCTCTATGACAAGTGGACAAATCACTTTGCACACTCATGGGCAGCAGGCTAACTTTGAACCCTCTAAAGCAGCGGTCTTCAAACTGTGGGGTATGCCCCCCTGGGGGGAGGGGGGGCTGAAGGGTATCTGGGGAGGGAGGGGGGCGTACAGCTCTTCCAAAAGGTAGTATGGTGACTGATTTCAAAAGAAAATATAAGCAGAAATGATATCTGTGGGGCCCAGCAGCTATAGCTTTACTGGAGGGGGCGGGGCTTAGCAAGGAAACGATTACTCAAGGGCAGCTGGCATAACAAGGTTTGAATACCACTGCTCCCAAGCGAGGGAAGGGTTGTTCCAAATGCAAGAAAGACTTGAAAGGAAGCATATGGAGGTTTGTTTCTCCATGGTCCATTGCATAGTCGGTTACATGTCTTTATACCGAAGTAATTTATACTGAATGCACATGAATATTTTATAACGAAAAATGTCTAGAGAATGCACTTTTTTGGGGGTGGGGGCACACCCCAAGCCCCTGTTTCCCTCACCTAAAGATCCATCCCGACCGTTTCCCAAAAATATTTAACCCTTTACCCAACCCAAAAAGCATTCACTATAACATTTTTCGTTATAAATAATGTGCTACATGTCCATTCACTATAAAAGATTCAATAAAAACACTGTATACCCGGATGGTCTTTCTTGCCACAGAGAACATTCCAGGTTTTTTAAACAGTATTTATTGAGATTTTCATCATTAAAACAAACCAGGCAATCTAGAGCCTCAAACCAAAAAAAAAAAACCTTGGAGATTTGTAGTGAAAAATTAATACGATTGAATAAACAGGTTTAATAACTACCAGGGCGATGGTAGTCCACATGGGTCCATTCAGTAGATTAATTTGCAAATATCCCATGCCACAGGGACGGGTGGGGGGTCGAGTGGGTAAACCCGGGATCAGCACGCACCATCAGCCAATCCTCCATTCAAAAGCTTGGTGTGGGATACCGGTACAAAGGGCCTCCCCATGCTACAGATACTGCGGTCAGTGCTTCCATCCTGCTGTGTAGCGTCCTGGCCTCTAATCAGTAAATCCCTGCATTGCTCTTCTAGATATCCTGAGGCTTCTAGACCCTCCTCCCCGCATCTAGGTCTCCCAAGCATCATAACAGTAGGCCATTTCCCCCAGCAAGAATAACACCTTCCTATGCTGGCCCTTGTACCAAGCTATTGTCATTCTGGCCAGAAGCAGCAGAAGTTCCACAAACCTTCTAAACCTCTTCTGCAGTTCCTTATGAAAAGCTGAAAAGGCCCCTTAATAGGGAGGGTGCCGCCTGCTCCCGAATTATGCAGAGCACAGTAATAATAATAATATCTTTAATGTGATATAGTTTAAAACTTCAAACTTTACACATGTACATCTTAATTACTTTCAATACAAAATTCAAGGCGCCATAAGCATAAAATTAAAATTAAAATTAAAATAGAAAATTCTTCGTAGAATAGCACCAAAGTTATACATGGGCATAGTTTTGATTATTTCTTATCATGTCAGCCGTTAAGAATGCATATACTGGACTGCATTATCCCATGACTCTTTCCAATGCGATGACTAGCTCCCCTCAAATCGATATCCCCAGCTCGTCTTCCACTCTTAGCCAAATGGAATAGAGTGCAGTTAGCAAACGCATACTGTTGGTGTTTACACAATGATTCCAAAACAACCTGTCTCCAATAGTCTCCCAATTATGTACAAACATACTTAAGTGTAGTTTTATGTCAACCATCATACCCTGGCATTCGGTTAGTACATGTTTAGCTGTCTCCAGAGCTTCCTGGTTCTTACACAGGCGACAATAGCGTTGTTCTCTGGGTATCTGTTCCGTAATACCAGTGGTCATTTTAATGGGGAGATATTCCATTCTTAATAGAAGTATAAACCTCCTTAATCTTGGGGACGGGCATATCATCAGGTATTTCTGTGGTTTCTTGAATGTATATAATCTAGTTTCCACGAACCTATACCTTTTTAATTTGCGCAGATGTTCGTAGTTCTCTAGCCAATCCCATAACTCAACTCGTCTCCCCAGGCAAGATTGCATAGCCTCCGTGAAAGTCCCTGCACGATGATTCCAGCAAATTTCTTTAAGCAGTTGTTCCATTTGTTTTTTGAAATCACTCAGGGTGTTTTCATTATTATTATTCAGGGCAAATGTCGTTAGCAGGGCATTACCCGCGCCGTTCACCATTTTTAAGTAAAATCCGGCTCTTTTCTTTAATATCTGTGCTTTCAATGATATCAGACCCAGCTCGAGTCTGAGAAGAGCCATAGGGATGCATCCCGGAAGTCCTAATAACTTCCTCCAGTATTTTCCCTCAATAATTTGCAACCAGTTTAAATCCATCTTAACCAGTGATTCCAATCCATACACCATCATGGGTGCTAGTACCTGTATATAAAGGTGTCTAGCTCCCCATAATGTGTAACCACCCTGTTTAATTGTAAAGCTTTTAAATAAGGCAGTAATTTGGGCAGCTCTTATTTTCCGATTGCGTTTGCAAATCGTGTAGTCACCTCTGGGTTCAAATTCAATTCCGAGGTATTTATATTCAGGGACATATGAAATTACAGCTCTATCAATGCATAGCGCGACACGCGCGGACCTTTTACATGTATATCTCATTACATGTGTTTTTTCAACATTAATTGTAAGGCCATTCTGTTCAGAATATCCCCAGATCGCTATGGCTGAGCGACGTATACCACTGATTGTGTGGTCAAATATCACTAAATCATCAGCGTATGCAAGTACCGAGCATGGAGTTTTACCAATATTAGGAGGACAGTTTTTCACCAAGGCTAAAGATGCCGGTATGTCATGCACATACAGATTGTATACTAGGGGAGCCGTCACACAACCTTGTTTGACTCCTCTATTTTGTGCGACTTCCTCCGTCATATGACCTGCTTGGTCTAATTTCAATTTAACCTTGGTGTTCTGATGTAGCAATCTTAGGTAGTATAGTAGATCATCTGGACAGCCAAGGTTTTGTAATTTCAGCCATAGTTTTTCTCGGGGGATAGAATCAAAGGCCGCTTTAAAGTCTATGTAAAGTGCATAGAGGGGTGGTTGTCCGCTTTGTAAGGCTCTGGTTCGTAAGTAGTCCATGACAAAAATGTTATGGCTAGTTGAGTAGTCTTGCCTAAAGCCACATTGAAATTTACTTAAGATTTTAGCTCGGTCAACCCATAGCTGTAGTTTTCCCAGCAGGAGTGATGCAAATATTTTACTTGTGCTGTCTAGCATGGAAAGTAACCTATAATTATTAGGGTCCAATCGATTGCCTTTTTTAAATATTGGTATTAGTATGGCTGATTGCCACGAACTCGGCAATACCCCCGTCCTCAAAATCTTGGAGAACCATACATTCATTAGGGTGGCCCAAAAAGTTGGGCTACTTTTTATTACAATATTGGGGAGCCCATCGGGACCAGGTGCCCTGGATGACTTCATCCGTTTAATAATAGAGAGGATGGAGTTATGGGAAATGTCAATGTCAGGGTCTGTTGGTATGTTACCTAAAGGGATTATCTCCTTGGCTCTGGTCGCTGTGTTGCGTTTTTCCAGAAATGCAGTCCATTCCACACTGGAAATGGGATTAACTAGTTGTCGTGACCTATTGCCTCTTGCTTCATTAAGAAGACCCCATATGCTGCTGGTTTTACGGGAGCAGATAGTCTGTATTAGCTTTTGCCAGGCTCTATTTCTGTCGGAGCTTCTTTTTGCTTTGATCGCCCTCCTATATCTCGTCTTTATTTCCTTGGACACAATTTTATATATGTCCCAGGTCATACTTGTTTTCTTTGCTCTTCTTAGTTCCGCCCTCAAGGTTCTTTTAGTGTCTCGAATAAATTTATCATAGGTAGGACATTTCTCCTGCTCACCGAGCATCATCCCAACCGGAGTTGCGGCATATTGATCGGAGAACAGGTATATCCAGTCCTCTACTCCATCTATGGTCATTTTCTTAATGTCCTCGACATCGAGATGGCCATACTTGTGTAGGGCTTCCTCGGCGCGAGAGACATTCTTATCCGTCCAGCGGATACTGGTCCCTGCGTGGTTGATTTTCAGATCTCCCATAGTGCGCACTCGATCATTATTCTCCGGGATGTCAAATGAGCACGCCAAAATAGCATGATCACTCCATATGTTTGGTATTACCTTCATATCATCAATCAATAACAACAGACTTGGTGACACGAAAATATAATCTAGAGTGCTGATCGCAGTTCCATTGCTCCAAGTATGTTTGCCTGGATGATCACTTTTGGTGCGTCCATTTAACATCTCAAATTCCCACCTACAAAAGAAGTATATCCAATCCAGCCCTTCATCCTCCAATTTATCATGCTCCATAACACATCTGGGACGGAGCTTAGGATTTGCAAAGCTCCTCTCTTCCCCGAGCATGTGGGTGTTAAAATCTCCAGCCACACAAACGTTACTATTTCCTTCAATGGATAACCAACTGGCCAGTAGCTCATGTAACCCATCTTGTATTGATTCTCTACACATATCGCCCGGAGGATTATATAGGCACACCACCAAGGCTTTCTCGGTGGTTTTCTTAACATTGTATATTATTTCAACAGCCAATAGTTGGTCATTTTGGCTCCCAAGAATCCTCCTTGAACTTAGGCTATTAGATACCCCAATCCATAGTCCCCCAAAGGGTCTGCCTCTTTCGCCTCGTTTGGCAAATACCTGGTGGCCCTTGTATCCATCTAAAAATAGGGGATTCATTGCAAGAGTTTCTTGTAAGCATATACAGTTGTAATTGGACAGTTGGGCTATAGGGCCAGTATTGTTTAGAAGATGGGCAAAACCCCTACAATTCCATGAAGCCAACGATAATTTTCAATGATTCTCTACCACTTTAGACAATGCCTCCGTCAGCCATTTCAAGATGGATTGTACATTGTTTTGGTCCAACTTGGTTCCTGATGGCATGATGGGGCTAGCAACCACAGGCCCATCTATAACATTTTCTATTTCAGAGCTGCTGGGCTCATTATAGTTTACTTCAGCGTCTAGCTCAATGTCAGCAGTTTTCAGCTCTGTTTTGTAAGTCCTTAATAGTTGGGCAGTCGATGTAAATTTGCAATGCAGGGCGGATACCTTGGGATGGGATCCTGACAAGGGCTCAAGAAATTGAAAATCATCCGATTGTAGGACTCTCAGTTGGGGTACCGAGAATAGTCTCTTTAAAAATTCGGAGCGAGATAGCCAAGCGCTTGTGCCAGATTGGTATAAATTTCTAATAATACAGGTGCGATTCCCCCACTTCGGATCACACTCTTTTGCCAAGTCTAAAGAATTTGTATTATGCAGACAATCAAGCTCATCCGTTGTTTTCGGGGGCTTTTCTAGAATGCCATCGTCTTCAAGTATAGATTCTATTATTGTATTTTCGAGTTGCTCGGCCCCGTCTGGGGCTGCAGTGGTCTCCGTAATCAGCCAACTAGTTAGACAACCATCTCCTGCAGCCCTTCGCTTCTTTGCTCGAGCTGCTCTTTTTTTCCCTTTTTTAGAACGAGGGATGGGCTTTTCTAGTTCAATAGGTAAGAGCTCTTGAGTATTCACTCTGGCCCTGTCTAGCGCTAACTTGGCCAACCTCCGCTGCTTACGGGTCATTGGAATGTCTGGTTGGGTTGTTAAGTCGGTGTGGGGGTCAGGGGGTTGTTGTTCGTGTATCTCGTTTGCTATTATAATAGCTTCAGATAGGTTGACTTCCACATCCTCGGCCTCCTTCCGTCTTTGCTCAGTGTCACTCAACAATGTGTTTGTGTTTGCCAATATGCGGCCCGACATCTTCAACAATATTTTTAGTGCGAACTGTAGGGAGGCCACGGAAGCTTGTAATTCGGCAATTTCCTGGGCTACCGAATGATTATTGCTGCCTGTCTCTCTTCCAATGTCAGATGAAGTATCAATAATTAGGTTAGGTGATGTAGATAACCTCTCCATTGTTTCAACTTGAGATAGTCGTTTGCCCTGGTTTTCACTCAGGTTCTCCGGTGTGAGAGACTCCAGATCCTCCGAGTGCACCACAATCTGGGGTGTCATGCCTTTCTGTATGGATAGGCATAAGTCCAGCAAGGAGTTGTTGTCAATATCCTCAAAATTTAATGATCTGTCCAAATTGGAGGTATTGGTCACTTGATTCATGGGCGTCTCGATGGTTGTGGAATTATTTTCAGCCGGTATGTTTATGGGGAAAAAACCCGTTATTTTACCTTGGTCTACGGGGGTTCCCTTCTTGGCTTTATTTCTCCTGCCTTTAAACTCTTCCATTATGGGACCCAAGTCTGGTTCATGTGTCTTTTTCCTTAGATTGTATTTGGAAGGAGCAGGTTTTTTGTGGGGAGCCATCCACTCTAGGATAAGTAGGCTACCCGGCACCAGTCGGTAGAATTAACCGGTTACAGGATCAAAGGGTAATCCCCGCAGTCTCCTGTTACGTTGGAATTCTACCAGGCTCAACTTCTGATGCCACTAATCTTTGTCAGTAGCGGAACGCAGATACTATGTTAATTGCGCCGGGGAAAGTATCCGCATAGAGGAACTGTCTCCTCACTCACAAGATCTAACAAAGGGGAGGTAGCCTCACTGCACAATTTGTGGGGGTACCTTATTCAGCCAGTGACCTGGTCCGGTCTGTGTGAGTGCGCCCAGTGCCCAGCGCATCACCCGCGGGCGCCAACACCCCTCCCCGTACCTCTTGCCGTAAGGCCAGTAACCTTCGGGGGGGGGAAATCTCGCCCGCTTCGTCGCCGGATCACCGTGCACCCAGTGCGCCCTCTGTTCCGTATGGGGCTGCACTATCGGGCGGCGGGTGACGAATCGGATGTGCGCCCCCGTCACCACTGGCGGCTCTCCTTTCGTCGTGTGTGCGAGAAGTCTCTGTCTTCCTCCGTGCTCCCGACTCCCGGCTCCGCTCCGTTCCCAGCCCTAGAGCCTTAGAGCCAGTCCTCCGGGCCTTCCGGGCCAGCCGACGGCGCAGTTTGAGGAAAGGACCCAGCCGTCCCAAGCCGTCTCAAGCCGCACCTCTACGCAACAAACGCAGAAACGCAGGAGCTATGCGTCGTAAGAGGCCGCCTCCGAGCGACAATCCAATCCAATCCAATCCAATCCAAGAGCACAGTATCAAATACGCAAGCCAAGAAAGCGATGCCGGTGCATTAAATCCACCCTCTCCATACCACACTACTACAGGAAACATTGGAAACACCTGGGTAGACTTTTCTGGGCCTAACTGGAGTGCCTTGAAGCTGATGTGGGAATTTCTAGGGTGGCAGCTTCTGCTGACATATGCAAGGCCATTGATCCACCACTATAGGGGCACCCAAGGATCCCTCGCAACATGTCCTCGAGTGGGAGGTACATTCACCCCCCCTCTTTACACGACAATTATTGAATCCAGAGCGGGAAATGATCTAGGATGTTGAGGGAAGGCTGGAAAATGGGAGCCCGCCGTCATATCAAATATCTAAAGAAGTTGGGCCTCCCAGTGATTTTGACTTAAGGGTTTCCAAAGTTGTAAACGTTCCCGCCATGGAACAATTCTCGAAATCATTTTACACCCTGCATGGAGTGCAAGAAAACCTTCTGAAATGTGCTGGGTAATCCAGTCACTCTATCAATCGAAATGAAACAAGGGAATGACATCGCACAACCAAGCTCCTTGACCAGTCCTCACCAGGCATAACATGTACTTTCAAACTATTTACCTCCTCGCATAGGGGTCAGGGGTCTACAGAACAGACTGTTAGGAGACCTCCTCGCATAGGGTTCAGGGGTCTACAGAACAGATGACTGTTAGGAGACCTCCTTGCATAGGGTTCAGGGGTCTACAGAACAGATCACTGCAAGGAGACCTCCTCACATAGGGGTCAGGGGTCTACAGAACAGATCACTGTAAGGAGACCTCCTTGCATAGGGTCAGGGGTCTACAGAACAGATGACTGTTAGACCTCCTCACATAGGGGTCAGGGGTCTACAGAACAGATGACTGTTAGGAGACCTCCTCGCATAGGGGTCAGGGGTCTACAGAACAGACTGTTAAGAGACCTCCTCGCATAGGGTTCAGGGGTCTACAGAACAGATGACTGTTAGGAGACCTCCTCGCATAGGGTTCAGGGGTCTACAGAACAGATGACTGTTAGGAGACCTCCTCGCATAGGGTTCAGGGGTCTACACGAACAGATGACTGTTACGAGACCTCCTCGCATAGGGGTCAGGGGTCTACAGAACAGACTCTTAGGAGACCTCCTCGCATAGGGTTCAGGGGTCTACAGAACAGATGACTATTAGAACAGATGACTGTTAGAACAGATGACTGTTAGGATACCACCTCGCATAGGGGTCAGGGTCTACAGAACAGATGACTGTTAGGAGACCTCCTTGCATAGGGGTCAGGGGTCTACAGAACAGATGACTGTTAGGAGACCTCCTTGCATAGGGGTCAGGGGTCTACAGAACAGATGACTGTTAGGAGACCTCCTCGCATAGGGGTCAGGGATCTACAGAACAGATGACTGTTAGGAGACCTCCTTGCATAGGGGTCATGGGTCTACAGAACAGATGACTGTTAGGAGACCTCCTTGCATAGGGGTCAGGGGTCTACAGAACAGATGACTGTTAGGAGACCTCCTCGCATAGGGGTCAGGGGACTACACAAACAGATGACTATTAGAACAGATGACTGTTAGGGGACCACCTCGCATAGGGGTCAGGGGTCTACAGAACAGAGGACTGTTAGGAGACCTCCTTGCATAGGGGTCAGGGGTCTACAGAACGCATGACTGTTAGGAGACCTCCTCGCATAGGGTTCAGGGGTCTACAGAACAGATGACTGTTACGAGACCTCTTCGCATAGGGGTCAAGGGTCTACAGAACAGACTCTTAGGAGACCTCCTCGCATAGGGTTCAGGGGTCTACAGAACAGATGACAATTATAACAGATGACTGTTAGGAGACCTCCTTGCATAGGGGTCAGGGGTCTACAGAACAGATGACTGTTAGGAGACCTCCTTGCATAGGGGTCAGGGGTCTACAGAACAGATGACTGTTAGGAGACCTCCTTGCATAGGGGTCAGGGGTCTACAGAACAGATGACTGTTAGGAGACCTCCTTGCATAGGGGTCAGGGGTCTACAGAACAGATGACTGTTAGGAGACCTCCTTGCATAGGGGTCAGAGGTCTACAGAACAGATGACTGTTAGGAGACCACCTCGCATAGGGGTCAGGGTCTACAGAACAGATGACTGTTAGGAGACCTCCTTGCATAGGGGTCAGGGGTCTACAGAACAGACTGTTAGGAGACCTCCTTGCATAGGGGTCAGGGGTCTACAGAACAGATGACTGTTAGGAGACCACCTCGCATAGGGGTCAGGGTCTACAGAACAGATGACTGTTAGGAGACCTCCTTGCATAGGGGTCAGGGGTCTACAGAACAGACTGTTAGGAGACCTCCTTGCATAGGGGTCAGGGGTCTACAGAACAGATGACTGTTAGGAGGCCGGAACAGCTTTTGGCTGCAGAAGGTAAACATGCCTTTAGGCTAAGTGTGGTGCAGACTAATAATATGAAATATTATGGGCCAGGCCAACCAAGTAATATCGCTCCAGATCTGGGACTGTAAGTCCCACTTTATCATACAGTGACGTCAACACCTGCTCTGTGCTCTAGCCTACTACCCAGTCCAAATTAAATCTTAAGAGAATGGAGCATATTTTCGCAAATATACCGTTCAGAAGAATAACTGGTGTATTCTGGAAAAGGTATTAGAGCCCTGATCTTGATGAGTCAGATCTTGCCTATTGTTGACAAAGGTGTCTTTATCCATCTCTCACTGACTCATCCAGTTTGTCGACTGCAACCCCATAATTCGCCCTAATGAATTACTCAAATGCTCTGGTTACTCCCAGATATTATAAATGATCCTCTCACCGCCGAAATCCCAGAATATATCGCTCCTCTCCAGCTACCTCTTTGGTGATAGGAAAGATCTCAGATTTACTTTCATTAATACTCAATCCTGAATATTCCACAAAGCCCTCATAACCTCCATAATTGTTGTCTGATTCCACCTGGGGTGTTCCTGTGCAGTAGCACCTTGAGCGTATTTCATGCGCAGAATGGAATTACCATAATAAATGAACTCAGACCCAAATAACAGGACAGGCTCAAAGAATATGGCAATGTACTACTTTATTGTTGGCTCAGTTACTTCTCTCTTACACAAAGACTTTATACTTCAATGTATGTCAGCTATGACATCATCCTACGTGGCAAACAACAAAACCTATCAAGGGGAGGGATTGTTTATGGAAACATATGTACTTATAGAATGTGTAAGTGTTAATAACATCATTGGTTGCCCCTTATATGGGGGGCACACCTCAAACTACCTCTTAGAATATGTATAATGCTGATTATTGCAAAAGTATGAACAGCGGATTGGCTTCTGCAACATTGTCTAACATGCTGCTTCATAGCCACTCTTGATTGGTTGGCATACACTTTCAAGCTTGGACATTTGGCTCACTAGCAGCACCTGAATAAAACGAAACCCAGGTGCAGGGAACGACGTCAGAACACTGCACACTTTGGTCAATTAGCCTACCATCTTTTATCAGTTAGACTATGAGCCAAGGCTTCTCCTTTAAAGTTGAGCTTGCTGACTGTTTTTGCCTCTGGAACTTTTAAGGGAGTTAGGGTACACCACTATATTTGTCTGAGGATTAACGAATAGGCCTTCTTTTCAAGTTCTGAATCACATTTAGCAGACGATGAATTTGTTGATTTCATCCTTCTATTTACTGCTATTTGATTTAATTGTGTTGGGTGCTATTACTCTTCTTGGCCTCTTGAGACTTGGTCGTTCCATCTTACATCTGCTTTCAAATCCTTAATTGTCCAATACTTGGCACTTGCAGATGTTTTTGCTTCTGCTTAATCTAAGAGAAATGTGCCCTTCTTTCAAAGCTTATCCTGGTTAACTCCCTTTGTACATTCTAAATATGCCTTTCTGTGTCATCCTTAGTCTCGTCCAAACGAGATATTCTTTGCTTCTCACATGAAGCTGTTTCTGCAGCATCTACCAACTCTAAAGCCTTGGTTTGTCTCTGAGGTAGTTGCAAGACAATCCGACGACCATCTTTTCATCTTGGCCGCTCATTTCTACTGCAGCAAGCTTCTGTATGTCTCATCAACCTTGCGTTTCTGCATATGTATGTTCGCTGAGCTTCATCTCACTTGTCTTTCCATCATAGACCATTTCTCCATCTCTTTACTCTCGATTACCTTGTTACTTCAGATACACCTTCATTCTTTAAGTATCTGCATATAATTTCAGTACTTCCTCGTATCGTCCCCTTATGACATCACTATGCTCATGTCAACTTGCACTTACAGCTCTCCTATGTCCAATGGTGTGCCGACATCCTTCCACAAATTCATTACAAGGGTACATTTGATACGCTGCCTCAGTGCATAACGTCTCTCATATACTTGATGCGGTACTGGGACAATAGCTGGTGTCACACATAGAGCTCTTCCACTGGTGTTTGCCCAGTATGACGGAGGTGAGGAGGTGGGCACTAGAGATGACGTCACCTGCTCCTCTACATTCCAAAAAAGACTATTATCATGAAAAGGGAAAATCTGAGTGTCCCTTCCCTCCTGATGGGGTCCAAAACCGGAAGAAGCATTCCCGACAGAACAACTATCGACTATCCGAGATCGCACCCGGTCCCACTGCTCCCAATGTAAGCTCACATCACGACAGACTTCCAGCCATCTGCCGTTCAATCCCACGATGGCAAGATCCTTAGCCAACACAGCCAACGACAACCAAGACGGAGCTGGAGATGACTATATAGACCAAATCGATTGACGTCCTCGCAAGCCATGCTGCAGGTCGTTAGAGACTTCATAATGACATAGCCGCATTAGACAGGAAGCACACGTGCAGTTGGCACAATTGGGACACTCACGGACCAATCCACATGAAGAACATATGTGTACAGTTCTATGAGCTATAGGGCAGTGACACACATCCTGTCTGCACGTTTGTTATTTTTCATATAGGCCCGCTATCACACTGCAGAAATGCATGATGCCAGAAGAGCTTATGTATATGCTTGCAGATGCTATTCACTATTTACCCTATGGATGGACAGGAGCATTTAAGCGACCAGACCACTCATTGCACGCTTATAACCTTTGAACAATCATAGTGGAAGAATTTTTAGAACTTAAGCAGGTCTCAGAGCAATCCAGCACACTAAACTCATTTCACAGAGATCTCGAAGCTGCAAGCTGTTGAGCAAGCATAATCGCCCTGGCAGGCACTGCCACCGCCAAGGCCACAATGTTGCAAGTGACATTCCTCACTCACAGTGCCACGATGAGCACAGCTACGGGACAGGGTACCTCAAGCTAAAATACAAATCAAATCAATGTAATTTGACTTCCCCAGTGGTCTCCTCACACGTGATCCGGTCACCCTGACATGATGCCAAGACCACCTGGAAGCTGGGAAGATGCAGCCGTCTCATGTCTGAGACTGAACCTTGCCGCATAAGTGCAACAATTCACCTGCAGGATTGGACTGCTCTCATGGCATTAGCAAAGACCTCATCGTTACACACTGTCACATAGTCACACTTTGTTGATACACATTATACGAGAGCAGGTGTCTCGCGTGCTGGGTACAACGATGGTCCCAGGCTTGGGGACCCGCAGCCTGACCAATCAGGACACTGGGGGACAGGGGCTGGCAGCCGGAATCTCCAGCCAATCAGCAGGGTTTTTAATGTAACATTTCTCAGGTAGCAATTTTTAGGGATGAACCAAGTGTACCACCTGACACTGTGACCACCAATAAACAAGCACCCTATATGTCTCCATACTGGACCTACCACTCTGGAAGCCAACCCAGAGTGGCATTAGGTTTGGGGAAGGATTTTGGTAAGTGACGACGATTGTGACATCACGAGTGTACAAAAAGGGCCTGCGAGGCTGCAATTGTTGAGATGTACTTGGATGGAACTTGATGTCTTTGATGTTGTCCCTGCTCGTTTGAATAAAACTGCAGTAACTCTTTGCTCCTTGTGTGGACCTCGACTTCTTTGGAGTTAGGGCCTTCCGTGAGCTGGAGGTCCGCAGACCCTAGGTATGACTCTGCCGACCCCAGAATGTACCCTAACAAGTTGGAGGCACTGCTGAGATGCGCTCCTGAGACCCCGGCAAAACCGCTTTCGACAACTGCTCGGCAAGGTGCGGCCCCACGACCGTCGAACCTCAGAAGACTGCAGGGCTCTCACAAAATTGCGACACCACCAGACAGCGCAGTCGGAGATTGGCCGTTGGGAGCCGACTTCAAAAAGTATCCCGCCTGTAGTTGGTGGGTGTCCACAAGCGGTCCAGAAGAGACGAGGCAATCCAAGTGGGAGGGGAGCCAGCAGCTGAGCGGTGCCTGCAGACGTGCACCTAAAATGTAAGTGTGGTCTGCACAACGTGCAACAACATATTGTCTGGGTTGGGGGAGGATGTGTGCGCAGGGTGGAGGGTGGTATCACATTATCATAACGTTCGGAATCAAGGTGGTGATCAGCACTAAAGAGGAAATGAATGCCCGCCTTATGTGACCAATCAACAGCAGGGAAACTTTAAAAGGTTGATATTTGTTGATGCCTACGTTGGTGGAGACTAATTTTGTTTCTTAGAAATATTCCACATTAGTACCCAGCGTGCAATAAAGTAACTGAAATCCATGCACCGATTGGTGCGTTTCCGAGCCTTATTTTATGGTAATTCTGGTCACGTTGCTGTGTCTTTCTTGCGCCATTGCTCTTCATTCTTCCACTTTTGTAATTCTTTACTCATGCCGCAATGGAAAGAGAGAAGGGACTAAACATAGTCCCTTCTTTTGTTCCATGTCGGCCATTAAAAAAAGAAATATTTTTATTCATTTGATTGAATAGCCACCATGGAAAGCGAGAAGGAACTACATGTAGTCCCTCCTCCCGTTCCATGGAGGCCATTTTCTTTGTTTACCATGGTCACCATGGAAATGGAAAACGGACTATGTTTCCCAGGTCGCGCCAGCCATTTAAAAATTTTTTTTTAAACTTTTTTCATTGGCAAATGTGATATGTCTCGCAACCAAAAAAAGACCATTTGTACCCCGGTCTAATGCTCAGGCTTCTAGGTATGGCCCCGGGGGCATTACCTGACTGATAATGGCCCCCCTCCTCATTTCATATTGCCTAATTCCTGCAGAAAAAAGGTCAAACGATAATGGTATGCACATTAAATGGGGAGCGCTTAGAAACAGGCAAGCAGTGCAAGGTAGGAATCTTAGCTGAAACCTATTAATTGATGCATTAGTGCCAAATGTCAGGCACAATGCAGCCATTAGGCGCCAGAAATCCAAATGTAAAGGCACACGCAAAGAAAGGGCTCTTAAGGAGGGCTGAGGGCAACTAATGACCATCATTGAGAGTGGTTAAGGTTTTAGGATCCATCAAGGTGCTTTGGCATTCCCAAAAGGAAATGAAAACAAGGCTCTTTATGTCCCACAGAAGTCTATCTGGTAATATTGAGGGAAGCCACGTGGAGCAAAGAGGCAAAGCCATCAGAAGTGTACATCACCTGGGAGGAGTAGTGAAGCAGGGTGGCAGTACTGGCCCAACGTTGGTGCAGGGATGGAGCTGAATGTGGATGGAGTTAGGAGACGAGGTAATTGGATGCTGTCGCAGTGGGAGCTCGCTCGCTCCAAGAACCTTTACCATGACCAAGACCCCAAATAAATGACATCCTGGACCCAGATGTAGCTGGAATGACATCCTGGACCTCTACTAGTAGCACCCAGACGTAGCTGGAATGACATCCTGGACCCCTACTAGTAGTGCCCAGACGTAGCTGGAATGACATCCTGGACTCCTACTAGTAGTACTCAGACGTAGCTGGAATGACATCCTGGACCCCTCCTAGTAGCACCCAGACGTAGCTGGAATGACATCCTGGACCACTACTAGTAGTACCCAGACGTAGCTGGAATGACATCCTGGACCCCTACTAGTAGTACCCAGATGTAGCCGGAATGACATTCTGGACCCCTACTAGTAGTACCCAGACGTAGCTGGGATGACATCCTGGACTCCTACTAGTAGTACCCAGACGTAGCTTTGATGACATCCTGGACCCCTACTAGTAGTACCCAGCTTAGCTGGGATGACATCCTGGACCCATACTAGTAGTACTCAGACGTAGCTGGGATGACATCCTGGACCCCTACTAGTAGCACCCAGACATAGCTGTAATGACATTCTGGACCCCTAATAGAAGTACCCAGACATAGCTGGGATAACATGTTCCTGAGTTGATGAAGAGTGCTCGAGCATCCTAGTCTAGTTGGCAAGTGGCTGCAGCATTTTGCAATCATTGAAGATCTTTCCCGGTGCATCTAGGTAAACCTAAGCAAAGAGCATTACCATAACCTAAGCATGAAGAAATGAAAGCAGCACCTTCTCTTTTAAGGGCTGAAGCGATACAGAAGCGAGCAATTTTTCAGAGGTTTCTGAGTTGGAAGAATGGAAGAAACAGAAAAAAATTACTGTATCAATCTGGTTATTTGTGCAGATCTTTCATTTACGAAAACATCCAGGGTTTCCTACCCCAGCAGAAGGAATGACACAAGATCTAAATGCTGTAGTACAACTATCAAGAAGACAAAAGTTGGGTATGCCTCCTACAACAAGGATTTCAGTTTTAGGTACATTTAGTCTAGACTAAGTCTCAATGACAGTGATGTAGTTTTCAAATTCACTATAACCATAGGGTCACGCTCAAGCCCTGCTTGTTGGAAACCATGGTATGGTCCATTTGGTTGGCAAGGCTAAATGGGAAGTCGCACTGCATGAGACACCGGGAAGATGGTTAGGCACAGGAATCCGATGGTTGAACTTCAGGAAGTACGGGCACTAGTGAGATAGCATGTGTCAACCCAACAGATTCATATGTTCCCTGGCCTGGGAAATTGCAGGAGTCAAGGAGCATTTTCCCAAATTCGCTTTGTCTATCTGTATGCTTTTCCTAGCCCTCTTTAATGTCTTCCAATGCTGCAGAGTCCAAATCTCATAAGGGGATGGTTGAGTTTGTGTTACTCCTGTGCAGTATGGTACAGAAAACACAATCTTCGAAGACAAGAAAAAATTGAATAAAGCCCTTCTAATTCTTCTCCACGAGGGACTAGGATCAAGGAATTCCTGTGCCCGTCCCCACCTGGCCTCTCAGGGTGTGCCCGCTTTCCCGGTTATAGGAAACCCTTATTTGAGGGGCTGCACCTTTTTAGGCTATTTGGACCCCCTGTTTGAAAGTGGCCCTACACCTCTTCCAGGTTATCTGAAACCTCTGCTTGAGGGGTTTGCACCTTTTTCAGGTTCTCAAACCCCCCCTGCCTCCTGTTTGAGGGCCCACACCTTTTTCAGGTTCTCTAAAACCCCCTGTTTGAGGGCCTGTACCTTTTTCACATTGAACAAAGAATCATCTTCAAGGCACACTCAAGGGTCCTTCTACCACTCGACCAGGGTTGTTCGACTCCAGGCCTCGAGGGCCAGGATCCTGACTGGTTTTCAGGTAGTCTCTCATTATTATTCATGAGGAAAAATGCACATATATTCAGGAACATTGTATGCAAATTTATCTCATGAATATTAAAGAGGGGTTATCCTGAAAACCCGACATGGAGACAGCCCTCGTGGCCTGGAGGTGGATAACCCTGCACTAGACCCAATTACGATTTCCCAGCAGGACTTCACCCCTGCTATGAATATGTGATCTGCATCCTTACACCTATTAAGTGCTGCTAAGTACAGTAGAAACTGGCATAGAGTTCGAACTCTTGTAGTCTTACGGTCCCAGCACTGGAACAAACTCAAGAAGTGCATTATTGAAGGTGGTGCTGTGGAGCAGCCCAAGATGGGTGCCTAGCCCTTCAGCTCCGTGGGGTCTCGGCATCTATCTACCTACATCTGCGGTATACGCCACACTACAGGACCATCGACTGGCTGGGCTGCTGCTATCAATGCACTGCGCACTTTGTGCAAATTGGGGCTCGATCTGACCTCCCGGGACCCAACTGTGACGCCCCCAGCGGTGTCGGGCCTTGTGCTCTACCCGGCCCCGGTGGTCGCCTGGCTTCCGGCTTCCCCCTCCTGGCCTGCCTGGTTGCTGCGCCCGTCTCTGCAGCTGTTGAGGCAGCGAGGCCCTGAATCCCGCCCCCCTGAGGAATCGCTGCGGCTGTGAGGGGGACCCACCGCGGACGCTGCAATCCACTGCGGACTGCCGGCTGGGCCCCATTTGAGACGGGAGGTGCTGCGGCCGCTTTCCTCTGTGCCGGCGGTCTGCGCGGCCTTCACTGGCACTGGAGACACAGAGGCTCATACGGACCCCGCGGCCCGCGGCCGACCAGGTGAGAGACGGGGAGAAGAACACGTGGCGGTGCCCTCCGGCCGCTGCAACTGACTGTGCAGGCCCTTGCCCATTACTGGCTGCGCTGCCCGGGTGCCACTGCCCCCACATTCTGCTTCTGCACGCATCCGCATTCCTCCCTGGCCCGGGGCCGCTCCTTACACCCTATCTGAGCCCTGCAGACTCCTGGTCGGGTTGGGGAGCCATCTGCTGCGCAAGAACTTCATTTTACATTGCGGCCCAATACGCCTGGCCCCCCATACCGAGCGGAGAATGGCTCCTACCATCCCGCCTGGTGGTCCCGGATGTCGGGAGGCATGGCCCCTTCCTGGGCAATGCGCTTGGTCCACACTCTTCCAGCATAGGCCCATCTGTCTACAAGCTGCGTCCCATGTCTGCCTCTGGCTGCTGCGGCGTGGCCTGTGCTGTGCACTCTACCCTGACCCAGCCACGACTACTTCTTCGAGACCCAAGAACTCTGCTGACACTGGGACATTGGCTCAACAACCCCCAAACAGGCCGCGACCTGGGGCTGCCTTACCACTACTCATTCCTCCTGTATGCCTGCGCCACAACTAGACTTCTTTCTCTTGAAGACGCCAAAGGCCCAACCGACCTGGCGGCGTCATTGCTAACTGTATCCGGGGGCCCCCCCTGGGTCTGATCTTTTCACCTCCGGTGCTTCCACATGTGAGTTGCCTGGGATTGGAGCGCAGAACCACCCAGGCTTGCCCAACCTGTGCTTCACACGCTGCTTGTGTGTCTCCTGAGGCCTGCTCCTTGCCACAACCTCCATTTCACCGCGTCCTCTTCTCGCTTGCCTACCACGCACTGGATGTGAGCGGCTCCCCCCCCATCACCAGCCCCGGCTCCATACAGTGCGCCTAGCTGCAGACCCTGCCTGCTGGCCGCAGGGAATTTGGACATGTGAAGATACCGCTTGCTCCAGCCTCCACAGTATTGTTGCCCCGATAGGAATATTCCACGACCTGCAGCGGTCCCCCGGCTGCCCTGGGGCAACTTGCACATCAAGCGATACTACAGCTAGTTCTGTCTGTCTCTGCTACGCACCTCGTTGGCGCTAAAACATTGGTGGGAGGCCCCCGGCCCCAGCTGGGCCCACACCCCCCCTCACAACACCATCCTCCTCACCAACGCACCCTCACCACACCCGGGCCCTCTCTAGCGGCAATGCCTGGCAGAAATAAGGGCGCTGCCCTGGGGGGGCACCATGGACAAGTTTACTAAAGCAGTCCCCCGGGCTGAGCCGGCCCATGCGTCATCATCACAGGACGAACCTGACCTGGACCCTCACCAAGTGGTCGTAACGCCAGATCTCACCTCACTAATGGAATCCATGGCCAAAAATGTTGCTTCCTTCCACGAAAAACTTGATGACATAAATGCAAATGTTGCCTTGCTAAAAACTCATGTGGACCAAGCGGGATCGAGGATCACCGAGAGCGAAAACAGAATGTCGGTGAACGAAGATGGAATTCACGCGCTCCAAGACACTGTGGCCTCCCTATCGCATGACATGAAAAGTGTTAAGCCAAAGTGGAAGAATTTAGAGTCTCGCTCCCGCAGAAACAACCTGCGCATTATCGGAGTTCCTGAGAATGCCCTCAAGGGGCGGATGGAGGACGCGGTGGAAAAATTACTGAAAGACCTGCTGGATAATCCTGCTCTCTCACCATATTTCACAGTGGAGCGGGCTCACCGGGCCCTATCGCCACGCCCCAGACCTGGCGATATCCCCAGGCCCATCATCGCTAAAATACTCAATTACCGCGACAGAGACCTCATTCTCCGCCTGTCGCGGGAGAAGGGAGACCTGCGGCTTGAGGCCCACACTATCAGAATCTTCCCAGATTTTTCATTGGCGATGCAGCAGGAGAGGCGTCAATTCCTTGGCGTTAAGGAGCTACTTAGGGAGCGCAACATCCCTTATGCCATCCTGTTCCCGGCACGGCTAAAAATCACTCATAATGGCAAGCTATACTTCTTCACTGTCCCAAACGAAGCGGTGAAGTTCATCGAGTTACATATACCGCTCCATGGGCCGAGGAACGACCGTGCCGATGACAACTAACCACAAGCAGCACGGCCCATGGTGTTATATCAAACCCACTGATCCTCGCTTTAGGATGTGTCGATGGCAACCTCATTGTATCCACTCAGCAATTATGGCCTCCTATCACATGCAACTGGTCCGCAGACTAGCTCCTAAACATTATACACTGCCTTTTCCCCTTTTTGGTTCTCGGAGCTAGCCCCGTGTCCTACCCTTTTCTGCAATGTCGACCAACCAGAGTGTACTCTCTGGTTCCAGAGGCTGTTTGCATTACCCGTTCACCGCAGCAACACACGCGGGACAGCACAGACTGCCCCGCACCAAGCTTAAAATGCCGGCCGCACGGCACCAGCACTCCCCGTTGCAGTTGCAATGTTTGCTTTCGATTTCATTTTGTTGTTCCTGATGTCTGGCCCCTGTTGGGCTAGGATGTGGGCCTATCTAGGTTGGATCTGGCCCTCCAACCCTTACCTCATGGTTGAGGTAGGCCCAAAGGGCGGCATCTATGTTTTGGGGTGGGTGGTCTGCACTGCATGTTGGGGTTGGGCAGTGAGGGTGGGGGGTGGCATAGTTGGGGCTGAATTAAAAGTAAAAGACATGGCAGAGAGATACACGAATTTGACTCAATATAATTGTACAAACGGTGATCGCAAACTGCGGAAAGGTAATGAATACTACTGCAGGGATCTCCCATAAGGTGACACTATGGCCCTTAACATCATGACATGGAATATTCGCGGTCTGAGCAACTTCACTAAGGCCCGCAGGATAACTGCCTACTGCCAGAGGCATGGCATTAAGATTCTCTTTCTCCAAGAAACTCATGCCCTGGGGCGCCTAGCCACATACCTCGCCCCGACGTGAGGCAACAATAGATACTATACCAAGAACGCAACTCAGTCCAGGAGGGTCCTAACTCTAATTCATAAGTTAGTCCAGTTCTCACTGCGCACCAGTCACATTGACCCCGAAGGCAGATATGTAATACTTCATTGCTCACTCGCCAATATGGAATGCCTCCTTGTGTATACATATGCCCCTAACTTTGATGCCCCAGATTTCTTTGATGCCATCACCACCACGCTCCTGAAATATATTGGTATTCCCATCATATGGGGCGGAGACATGAACTTAATCCTAGATAATGAGCTGGACAGATCCGGAGCGGCCCGCAGAGCCTCATCACGCGCGTCCCATAGATAACATGCACACATGGACACAATAGGTCTCAAAGATGTATGGAGAGCTCTCAACCAGCAGACTAGAGAGTACACTTTCTACTCATCGGTACATGATAGCCTCTCCAGGATAGATCTTTTCCTCGTTTCGGGCTGCATGAGGGGCAGGACCACAGAGACCAAGATATTGCCCCGCACATTATCGGATCACTCGCCGGTAACACTTCATATAACACCAGGTCAAGATCAGCCTCCCCGCTCCTCCTGGAGATTTAAATCTGAGGCCCTCCAAGACATAATTTTTAGAGCTGATATCCTAGCTGACATCAACACCTTTTTTGAATGCAACAACAGGCGAGACACCTCCGATGGTGTACGTTGGGAGCCATTCAAGGGCTTCATCAGGGGGATGTGCATCTCTAGGGAGGCTGGGGTCCTCAAAGCCATAAAAAATAGCTTGCAGCAGTCAGAAGCAAAGCTAAAAGAACTTGAGAGGCAGTATGCCTCTGCCCCTTCCCCGATCATACTGGCACAGATCAGAGCGGAACTGGAAACATTCGAGACTCATGCCCAGAGGGAAGTTCATTACTATGCCCATCCTGTAGCAGCCAGGAAATATGGTGAGGGGGACAGGCCGGGTATCCAGACTGGTCCGCGCAGAGGGGGGCAGGAAACGCATCGACTGTGTCAAAGACACAAGTGGCGCCCTGTGTTGGACAGACCAAGACATCCTTGAGACATTCACCGCTTTCTACACGATCCTGTATGCCCCCCAGCAAGAACACAACCTACAGGACACAGACAACCTGCTAGATCAAATCCCCATGACCCTCCTCTCCCGCGCGACTAGCGACCAACTTGAGGCTCCTTTCACCTTAGACGAGATAACCACAGTCATCTCGAACTGCCCTAGGGGCAAGGCACCATTCCCGGACGGCCTCACTTTGGAGTTTTATCAGGAACATGTAGCTATCCTGGCACCCAGACTCCTGGAGGTGTGGAACGAGTCACTGAGGCTGAACAACCCTGCCCCAATCCATGCGCGAGGTGCTTATAACTGTATTACCCAAGCCCGGCAAACCGCTGGACGAATGCGGCTCCTACAGACCCCTTTCCTTAATCAACACCGACACAAAAATATTTGCCAAGATTATTGCTAACAGATTCCTCCCTATTATGACCCACTTAGCTCACCCCGACCAGAGTGGTTTTGTGCCC
Source organism: Ambystoma mexicanum (assembly GCF_040938575.1). Lineage (NCBI taxonomy): Eukaryota > Metazoa > Chordata > Amphibia > Caudata > Ambystomatidae > Ambystoma > Ambystoma mexicanum. The sequence goes on along the minus strand of NC_090936.1, from coordinate 1,208,573,961 downwards.
GGCAGATCCACCTCCCTAAACATCCGTCGCTTATTTAACGTCTTGGCCAGAATTGACCCCAATGCAAACGCTGTGGTGGTCACTCTTGATGCCCAGAAGGCATTCGACATGGTGTCGTGGCAATATATGTGGGCGGTGCTTCACAAAATGGGAATTGGCCCACGCATGAGATCGTATATCAAACTGCTCTACACAAGCCCTGTGGCCAGAGTCCTAGTCAACTTCGCGCTCCATAGAGGTACCGGCCAGGGCTGTCCGTTCTCCCCGATACTCTTTGCGCTTGTTATTGAACCCATGGCTGACAGCGTTAGGGATAAACACACACTCAAGGGTATACGTCTTCGGGATAACCCCGAGATCATCTCACTATATGCGGACAACGTGCTTCTCTATATCAGAGACCCCGCTACTCACCTGGACCCGATATTAAGAGACATAACTAAAATTGGCACCTTCTCGGGCTTTTCCTTAAATTATACTAAATCTGAAATCTTCCCGCTTACGCCGACCACCACACAGCCGGCCTGTGAATTCCCCCTCCGCTGGTCACCGAAGGGCATCAGATACCTCAGGGTGCAGGTGTCCCTCACTAAATCTTCACTTTTGGCCGACAACTATGTGGCTGAGGCGCAGCTTGGAGAGGCCCAAATGTTGAAATGGTGCAGTCTCCCGCTCTCCTTGTTGGGTAGACTGTTTTTAATAAAAATGATAACTGTCCCCAAATTGCTCTACGTCTTCACTAATGTGCCAATCTGGCCTGGAAAGCGCTACTTCAGGAATCTGCACACTGCATGCGCCCAATTTCTGTGGCACTCTGGCACGGTTCATAAGAAGTGGCAGCATATGACTCTCCCGTATGAGAATGGGGGCTTCACCGCCCCAGACTTCGCTAAATACTGGGCAGCCGCGCAGGCTCAACATGCCACATACTGGTACACATTCACAGACCCTCCCCTGCAAGAGAAGCTCGAGAAACTAGCAAGTGAAGGGGTCAACATCCTCTCTCTCATACTCCAACACACATTTCATGCCGATGCCCCGGCTGACCCCATAGCGGCTACAGCCTTGGCTTGGAAGCAAATACTGCAGACACAACCTGGCCACCACCCGTACTACAAATGGCTGCCCATCAGGCAGTTCCCAGGCCTCAGCCTGTCGGAATTGAAACAATATTATGCCTCCTATCGTAACAATTGTATGTGTATTGGCCTACTGTAACGCTCACCTGACTCCCACGGAGGCGCAGGCCTGGTTTGGAGTGCTGTTGCCTCTTCTATGGTGAAGCGCAGGACTCGGAAGATGGACTGGACCAGACCTTCAAATCTGGCTTGTCTGACTCGCAGAAATTACCTTCTGTGTGTGAAAAGGGAGTATTAACAATCTGCGGGATAATGTGTAAGCCTCCCGCTCCCTTCTCACCCTCCCCGAAACCCTTCTGAGATTCCCCGTGAAGTCTCACCTTAGGGTCTGAAAGGACAAGCTCTCCATCCTGCTTCTGATGCAGGGGCGCGTTGTAATCCAGTTACTTCACTGGATCATGGATTGTTGAGAGTTCAAGTTTGCTTGACCTTCCCGGTAAAGTTCTTTGAGAATTCTGTTTATAATTATGAGCCTGAAATAATAATTGTCCGTTGTCTCTATTTCAGGTGCAGAACAAAGATTCCGAGATGAGCAATGGAACCGACGAAGGAAACTCAGGTGAGTTGTTTGAGGAGAGGTTCCTTTAGTGTCCTTGCATTAATGCACTAATGCTTGTGTCTTTTTTCCCCATAGGGGCCGGGGTTCGAAAATGCCAGAGATATGGCACCGACCCGAAGTAAAAGGTGCAGTTCCAGTAGATATCAGGTAAGTCTTAAATGAGCGTTCAGGTAATGTCTTAGCATTCGCTCACTAACGCTGATGTCTTTTTCCCCTTAGGGGCCGGGGTCCGGAAATGCCAGGATGCGGCATCGACCCGAAATGAAGTGGGAATGACCCAACAGGTAAGTCTTATGATGGCAAATTAAGGTTTTCTTATTCTCTTCCCTAGCTCACCTTTGTTCTTGTCTTTTTCTCCCTAGGCGCTGAAATGTGGTTGCGGATCCAGATGGTCACTGATGAACATGGAGGCGCCTAGTAAAGGTGAGTGGAATGCGGCGCTGCAGCGATCGATGCGATGTGCTTTTAAAATGAATGTCTTCCTTTTCAGGATCGTCGGCGAAATGTCTCCGGAATGCGGATTTAGCAGGTAAGGTCTCTTCTTTCTCCTATTCTCTTCTCTTCTCCCTTTGCAGGTGTTCCAGGATGCTGGCGGGCGTGGCAGAAGTCAGGATGCAGGAGCAGACACAGTGAGCGTCCAGCTGCTAGATGCAGAACAACGCGAAGCGTGAGTTGCTGCTTGGACGTGGCTTAAATAGCCTTCGAAGTAGTTCCAGGTATGTATCCTTCCTCTCAGGTATGTATTCTTCCTCCGGCCACGCCGATGTGTTTAAGTAGTCCCCAAAGATAAAGTAGTCCCATTCAGGCCTCTAGATGGCCCGGATGTTGCAGCATGGTCTGCATCAGGTAAGTTTACACCAAGCACCTTTAAACACAGAGTCACTTCAACCCTCGTTGAAGTTCGTTATGTTACTCTGAGAGCCGAATAGCTATCCGTTTGTCAATTGACTTGGTAACTGTTGTAGCTTTTAAATAAAGCACTTGTATGTTCTTTGTAACCTGTGTTGGTGTGTTTCTTTTTGGGCTTCCCGGCCTCATGTTATTTTTCTGTTTCCATAGTTGGCGCCCGAATAGGGACCCTCAAGATTGATGCCAGATCATTGAAGGTTGACGCAGACTATCGAACCGGGATCGGACGGTGTGATACTGCGGGCCTGACCGAACGAGACGCGATACCTTGGCAGCGCTGCACGATCCGATCCTTGGACGATAGTCGTGTGGTCTGACACGGCATCTTGACGAGGGTCCATTTTTGAGGCGGGCAGATTTGTCGAAACCACCAAACACAAGGTAAAATTCGTTAGGTAAGTTCTTTGGTAAACCGTACGGTCCTCCTTAGGTTTGGTCAGGTGCAGTCGTGACCCGACTCTTAATTTAACCCTGACAATTTGAATTTGGCGTATTGTATCTGCAGACACAATTATTGACCAGGTAACACCAATTTTTTGTGAAATGCCTGGGAAATTGTCTAGCTGCTTTAGGGCTCTGTTCCGCAGCGATCGACAATCTTTGGAATTTAGCCGCCCGGCACCACAGGAGGGGTCGCCGGCATGTACTATGTACTGTAAGTATGGCATTGGAAGTATAGTATTTAATGATATTTGGAACAGACAAACCAGGCATGCCTCCGAATTTCAGTGGCCAATCAATGGTAGTTTCGAGATCCCCCGTATTGAATACCTAGAATCGGTCTTGCAAAAAAAGAAGGCCAGACCTGCAGCATTTGATGTTTTGCAGAATTGGAAAAAAGAAGCGTTGCAGCAGCTTAAAAGTGGGGATAAACAAGCACGCCGTCATAAAACAAATGCCGAAAAGGCGTTGTTATATGATAAGGAAAAACATTCGGAGTCAGTCAAAAATATGGATAGGGCTTTCTCACTCAGTATCCAGAAAATCTATCCCTCTAAAGATTTCCATGTTTCAGAAGAATTTATTGAAAAGTTGTTAAACGAACGCAGGCCTGGTGCCTCTGCGCCACCTCCGTATGATCCTCTCCCTGGTGCTCTGCCCATTCCTGCTGTTATTCCTGCTGTTATTCCTGTTCCCCCTGTACAACCTATTGTTCCTATTCCTCTAGTTGTTGTTCCTCCACCTACTCTACCACCCCTTACCCTTGCGCCGATAGTTGCACCCCCATTGAATTTGCCCGCACCTCTGCTTCCGAGTGGTCCTGAACTGACTGAAGTTGATCAGGGTGCGGGGTCAAAGATTGGCACTCGAAATACTGTTTCTGCAGACAAGAAACAGGAATTATTTGCATGGGCTAAGCACTGTATGGAGAGAGGTGATCAAACTGAAGTTTTTTCCACATAATCAAATATGGGCGATTTTCCCGAATAAAATGTTTTTATCGAAGGTTTGGGGACTCATTTATGAGTAATGTGGGGTAGATTACATAATACGGCTCTCCCACAAGGGTTGAGGGATCTAAATACTTTAGCGCTTTCGAGGGACACAGAGGAGAAAGTACATGGTCATGTTGAGAGATTTTTTGAGTATAGGAGGGACTTTGAAAGATTACGGGATGAGGATGGTGACGACGACAGTATGTATGTACAGAAAAGGTTCCTTCCGTGTCGTAGATCGGCATCTGAGGAAGTACGAATTTGTACCAAAGATGCGATTGATGGATCTCGGATTCATCGATACTGCCGGATGAAGTATATGACACATATAGTCAGTATACAGTAGAAATGCAGAGGAAAGTGATTCAGGTAATGGTACAGTACCTGCAGGATGAATGTGTAAGGAAGAAGGTTAGTTGTCCTATAGAGTTATTGGGTATTTGTAAGAGGGCTTTTTCGCCCAACGCTTCTTCGACTGCCTTACCGCTTGACCTAGCTCTGTTGCTTAGTAAGCGGTCGGAGTTACCTATATCCCAGTTGCCTATGAGAGAGGTTCCTCCGACATTTGTCCCAAAGGTTAAGATTCCCGCTAACGCTGGGACTGGTGCACCCGCTGTGGACATCCCTGCACATTATGTATCGCAATTTGTTCACGTCCCGTTCTCACGTCAGGAAGTGAACACTATTAGACAATCAATTCCCGATATTAGGAAAAACCCGAAAGGATTCTACAAAGAGATAGAGTCCGTTTTGCAGTCCTCTGTGTTCACCTTAAGTGATATTGACTTGCTATTCCCTGTACTCCTGCCCGTGGATTTATGGAAGCAGGTTCGAACAATAGACGATGTGCCAGGGTAAGGAGATACGTGGGCTAACATGACAAGGTTTGATGGGGAAAGACCAGCTGGTGAGAAACCACCTCAGGTAATACTTACTTTGCCTGATAGAATTGTCGCAAAATTGAAAACCATAATTCCTGAGAAAAGAATTATTTGGGACAAGTTTACGCCTGTGTTCAAGGAAAAACTGAAGGTGCCACCGAGTTCTTTAATAGATTCGAACAGGTATTCTCTGACTTCAGTGGACAGGACTTGGGCACAGAGTCTGGGAAAAGGTTGTTTGTGGACAAATTTGTACGTGGATTGTTGCCCGACATACAGTCACAGATTATGTCTTCTGAGAGCGCTTGGCAGGCAAAATCCAAATCTGAAGTTTTGCACATGGCTCAGTATTATGAGAACCGTGTTAATAATGAAAAAGAGAAAATAGAGAAGAGGAAAGGAGATTTGAAGACTAACGTATTGTTACAACAAATTGTTAGCAATCCCAGAGGAGGTAATTCACAGACCAGAGGTCAGTATGTTCCAAAATGAAACGCTCCTTTGGGTCCTGTGAATGTTAATCAATGTGCCTATTGCCGCCAGGAAGGTAATTGGCGTGCACAGTGCCCCGTCCTTCGACAGAGGTCAAACAACGCATTTGGGAGCATGGGTAGATGACCTAGAGTTCGCCCCGGAGTGGGGGGCCCTGATAGAGGTCAGTTCTCGCAAGATCCTCAGCAACCTTTTTCACGGGAAAATCAGACTTCGAGTGTGGACACGAGAAATATATTTGATCACCTTTCTGCTGCCTACCTTTCTGAAGAGCTTCCTTCCGACGACATTTTATTTCGTTAGGACTGCCCGAAGCAGGGTTTGGAACCTTCACCTATTGCCATTAATCAGAAAGGTCCCTACGTTGAATTGTTAGTGGGGAATAGGAAACATCAGTTTTTGATAGACACTGGAGCAAAGAAGTGCTCCATTGATCATTCCCGGGTTCCAAACATTCCACTGTCAGGGAAAACAAATGTTTCTGTAGGGTTTTCTGGCATACCAATCGCTTGCCCGGTTTCTTCGCCGGTACCTGTTTCTTTGGGTCCCTTTATGGACCATTGTCCCTTCCTCCTGACTTCAAACTGCGGAGAGAATTTGCTGGGGTTAAATTTGTTGAAGAAACTGAATGTAGTAATTGACTGTTCCTCTGATGGAGTGCGACTGACGGTTTCACCACAGCAACTTCCCAGTTCCCAGTTTTTGACTCGACCATTGCCTCCTGAGTTTAGCGTTGTCCCGGAATGTTTGTGGGCGGTTGACGACAATGATGTCGGGGTGCTACAGATTGAACCCGTTAAAATAGTTTTGAAACATGGAGTTAAACTACCACGCATTACGCAATACAAAATATCAGTTGAGGGCGAGCGTGCTTTGAAGTGCATTGTCTCCGATTTTGTGCATCGAGGAGTGATTGAAGAGATCGCAGGTAGCTTATGTAACAGCCCGATTTTACCTGTATACAAGAAAGGCGACAATACAATCCCATATCGTTTCATAATTGATCTATGTGCGATTAACAAAGTCGTCGCCCCACAATTTCCAATTGTCCCTGATGTGACAACGATACTAACGATGATCCCTGCTACAGTTACGCACTTTAGTGTTGTGGATCTGAAGAATGCTTTCTTCAGTATTCCCATACACAAGGAGGGTAGATATTTGTTTGCGTTCACTTTGGGGGGAAGCTCGTTTACATTAACTCGTGCACCTCAAAGGTATACTGAAAGTCCAAGCATTTATAGTAGGGCTTTGAAAGAGCAGCTTGATACCCTTGAATTGCCACCAACTTGTACACTACTTCAGTATGTCGATGACTTGCTTTTAGCTGCAGATTCTGAAAGTGCTTGTAAAAAAGGCACTGTATTGTTGCTTATTCATCTGGCTGAGAACGGTCATAAAGCTTCGCTGAAAAGATTTCAATGTTGTTGTCAGGAGGTCGCCTATTTAGGCTATCTCCTGTCAAAGGAGGGGAGAAGATTGACACCTGAAAGAATAAAACACATTTCTGGCATGTCTGTCCCAAATACACAGAAGGAAGTCAGAGCCTTAATAGGTATGGCTTCTTACTGTAGGATGTGGATCCCGAACTTCTCACTAGTGATAAAACCGATGTTGGCTTTGACGAAGAAGGGCATTTCTTCGCCGCTGCCATGGAAATCGGAACATCCACGATCATTTGAGCTTCTCAAAACTGCGTTATGCTCTGCACCGGTTCTGGGTACTCCAAATTATGACAAGGCCTTTGTGTTGTTTGTGCATGAATGTGATGGATGTGCTTTGGCTGTGTTAACACAGGAACAAGGAGGCAAGAATAGGCCGTGCGGCTACTACTCTACCGCCCTTGACCCTGTCGCATGCGCTTTGCCAAGATGTTTGCGAGCTGTCGCTGCTGCTGCCGCGTCTGTAAAACAGAGTGAGGGAATGGTCCAAGGCCATGATTTAATCCTGATGATACCTCACTCTTTAGATGTCCTATTGAATAAAACCCAAACGCAACACCTCACCTCTGCACGGCTGACAAGGTATGAATTAATTCTGTTTGCCCCTCACATTCAAATTAAGAGGTGTTGTGTTCTTAATCCGGCTGAACTCCTACCTTTCCCGCAAAATACTGTTTGCGGTGACGAAGAATCACATGACTGCCTGTATACTACTGAACAGGAAACGAAGGGCAGGATAGACCTTATAGATACTCCTTTGGGCAATGCGGAAGGGGAGCTGTTTTGTGATAGCTCCTGCTTCAAACTCCCAGATGGTACATCTACAGCTGCCTATGCAGTTACTACATTGAGTACGGTTGTTGAAACTAAGAGAATTCTGCATAACTCTGCGCAGGCCGCAGAGATTATAGCGTTGACCCGAGCTTGCGAACTCTCCGAAGGGCTTACAGTGAACATATATACTGATAGCCAGTACGCCTTTGGGGTGGCTCACAACTTCGGGAGGCTCTGGTCGGAAAGAGGGTTCCTAACCTCACATGGGACCAAGATTCAGCATGGTCCCCTGATAGTGCAATTGCTCTCGGCACTCTCACTCCCTAGGCAGTTAGCGATCATGAAATGTGCAGCACATCGGAAGGTCATAGATGACGTGGGAAAAGGGAACGCTTTTGCTGACCAGATAGCCAGGCAAACTGCCACAGACCTTGGCGCAGACATGTATGCTCTAAGGGAAACAAAAGATGCCTATGTAATGGATGAGGGTATTGGGTCTGTGCGAAATATTCAAACTGATGCCACAATAGAAGAATCTAATAAGTGGGCCGAAGGGATGGGGAAACTAGATGACGATGGGTATTGGGTGGATACATCTGAAGGGAAATGGTTGCTCCCTGATTCATATGTGCTGGCGATGGTTACGATGGCACACGTTCCTACGCATATGGGTGCTCAGCAGATCACGAAAATGTTAGAACAAGTTTGGGTAAATGATAAAGTTTTGAAGATCGCACAGCGCCATGTTCAAAATTGTATGATTTGCTTACAGCACAATGTTGGGAAAGGAACAGTAACTCCAAGGGGTAGTTTTGGGCCTCCTTCTGTTCCCTTCGAGGTCATCCACTTTGATTTTATTGAGATGGAACGGTGTAACAATCTGAAATATGTCCTCGTGATCATTTGTGCTTTTAGTAAATGGGTTGAGGCTTTCCCCGTTAAGGATGCTACTGCCATGACCACTGCAAAGACTATGGTAAAGGAATTCTTTCCACGATTTGGGCTACCTAGGGTAATTTGGTCGGACAACGGTCCCCATTTCATTGCAGCAGTAATTTTGCAGATATGCACAGCGTTACACATTGAAAAACGATTTCACTCGGCTAGACATCCTCAAAGTGCTGGGTTGGTAGAGAGACATAACGGTATCCTAAAGAACAAGCTTGCCAAAACATGTGCCGGCACCAAACTGAAATTGCCAGATGCCTTACCTATTGTATTGTTAGCCATGCGTACCACACCTCAAACTAAGACTGGGCTCTCTCCATTTGAGGTAGTGATGGGGAGACCTGCTAACATTTGGGGCCTTCCGAAGCCCAAAACTCTGAGGGAGGTCGAAAATGTATTGCTTGTAGACTGCTGTAACCAGTTGACTAAAAATCTGTATCTCATTTATCATCAGGTCCAATCAGCTTTACCGGTACGGTTTACGGGCCCAGGACACAATATTCAACCTGGAAGTTGGGTCCTAGTGAAGGCCTACGAAAGGTCTTCCTGTCTCGCGCCTCGTTGGCGGGGACCCTATCAGGTGCTGTTGGTCACCCAGACAGCAGTGCGGGTGGCTGGAAAGAAGCATTGGATCCATGCGACGCATGTCAAGAAACTTCCTCACCCGACGCCACACCTTACAGAAGAAGCAGAACCCCTCGCTGATGCTACAATCTCTGATCCTGGAGTAGCAAATAGCGCTGTGAGTGTGTCAGAGAATTCCTCTGAGCCCATGGAGCTTGGGGAACAGTCCATTTCGTCTCCACACTCTTTGAAAAGGTCACTTCCGGAAAACACTGTTTCAAGTTCTGCGACTTCCGTCGCCTCCGATACGTTGCTTCCCTCAGGAAGTGACGTTACCTTATTTCCGGATCAAACAGTACCGGGTACCACCAGGTTCGACCTTCGACGAAGAAAATAGAACTACGGCACGGGTTTCGCCTGTGCATCTGCAAAGAAGAAGTCATTGAGAGTTTTTCTCTTGCAAAAGAAAGCTTTTTTGAACAAAAGAAAAAAAAGGGATTCTGCTGGCTAGGGTTGGGAAAGGACTAAGAAGTCGCGCGACCGTAGTGTTGCCAGCAACGAACATTGGGGTCGTCGATTGAGAAACTACGATACCTGCCACCTCCACCGCTGCTGCCCGCATTAGACTTGTAAATAAAGGGGTGACCAACTCGGACAACGAACAATGTGCCTGGGCCCCGAAAACATATTGCTGTTTTGTGTTAATAGTAATTGGAGTTTGTATAATTACTGCTGTGGGACTTTGGTACTTCGAAAAAATTTACCCTCTAAAACCTCTACTGCCAATTGAGATTGTACCTACTGCTTTGACTCCCTCTGTACACCTTCATACTTTGTCACCTAGAGACTCCCAGCATAGACGAAAAGTATCATAATAACACTTTAATGATAATAATGAATTCAACGCATGCCATTTTTAATAAGAGTAATTGCTGGATTTGCACCCATTTACTGCAACATGGGAATAAGGGGCTAGGATGGTATATTCACCCTTTACCTCTAACGACTGCTTGCTATGCCTCTCTTAGAGCACTATTCTTTGGTCGGTGGAATGACAGCATCTCAGGGAACTTTGATGGAACTAATTTAAATGATTTTGAGAAACGTGAATTGACTCCACTGGGATGCTCGCTTTTTGCAAATAGAAGTAAACCTAATGTTGCTTCTATTAGGCCATCTGATAAACTATCTCTTCCTTTTCAAACTCTAATTTCCTTTAAAATGGCTCCGGTAGGCAATAAGGACGCTGTGCCTCCTTCCTACTCTATTCACCATAGCCCCGATTCAGTCCCCTTTTGTGTACAAAGAAATGGCACTCGGTCAATGGGAGACTTTGAAGGTTGTGTGAACATTGTAAATTTGACCGGGGAGAACAGGCCTCTGTATGTAGGGGGGCCTGTCTATTTCGTTTGTGGTAGTACAGCATTTCCCTGGTTGCCCAAGGATTGGAAAGGAACCTGTTATTTAGGAATCCTGTTACCTGGGGTATTTATAGCTAGTAAATTGGAAGTTTCCAAGGCTCGCCCATGGCGGGACGGGAACGGAGATACCCCTGGGCAAGTATTGGGAGATATAGCAAAATCAGTTGTGCCATTTTGGGGACAGATAGCAAATTCTGAAAATATTAGCGGGCTAGCAAGGGTACTGGAGAGAACCATCAACCGGACCATGGATATACTCTACAATATGACACTCGAACAGAAAGCAATAAGATTGGTAGCACTCCAAAACCGGATGGCATTAGATGTCATCCTGGCAGAACATGGTGGAGTATGTAAATTAGTGGGGTCCGCTTGCTGTGGTTTCGCACCAGATTCCTCACCGACAATTTTCAAAGCAATACAGAACTTGCACATTCTTAGTTCAGAAGTGCATGTTCCTGTGGGAGATTGGAGTATTAGTGCCTGGTTCTGGGATTCTCTACGATCCTGGGGTTGGAAGGCGCTTTCTGTTATACTGGTTATTTTGGGAATCCTGCTATTCCTTTGTTGCTGTTTCCAATGTCTACCTAGTATATGTGCAATGCTAGGGGGATGTTGTGCTCAGGCAGTCAGCACAATAGGGCCCAAAATGTATGCCCCAGATACAACATCTAAAGAGTTTGTGTTACAAGAGGTTCTGATGAACGACCTAATGGCTATATATATTACAGATAATGATTCAGGATGTATGGACGACAATGCATGGAGTTATTTACAAAGATATTAGAAATGATATTAGCACTTGGCATAGGCCAAAAGGAGGGTTTGTCAGAATTGAAACAATATTATGCCTCCTATCGTAACAATTGTATGTGTATTGGCCTACGCCAAGTTGTCTAAACATCATACGCTAACAAACTTCACGGCAAGGTCTTGACCTTAGAGAAAGTAATATAAGTCGCCATCTTGGATTAAGCCGCCATTTTAGGTTCTCTTGTAATATGGAAGTCACCCTGAACATCAAAATGGAGGCCGAATGGCATTCTGAGTAAGATTCTGGCCGTTGTGACCTCCGTACACATGAATAATTAATATGCCTGCAGGCCACTTGTCGGGGTCGCGAACTGAGACCTTGTCCTACCATTGACCTATATGTAAATGTACAACTATATCAGTGAAACTAATCGAAATGCATATATTACAGGATTGACCTGGCAAGGAACCCATAGGCCTGTTTCACAGAATGGGTAACCCGCGAGAGGGTTGGCCGAGGGCTGGACAAATCGTATAAAGAGCCTGAGTATTCCAATGTGCGGTCTCTCTTACTAACGTATCGAACCCTCGTTGAAGTTCGTTATGTTACTCTGAGAGCCGAATAGCTATCCGTTTGTCAATTGACTTGGTAACTGTTGTAGCTTTTAAATAAAGCACTTGTATGTTCTTTGTAACCTGTGTTGGTGTGTTTCTTTTTGGGCTTCCCGGCCTCATATTATTTTTCTGTTTCCACAAGCCCTACACATGATAAACTCCTAATGAAACACTGGCACGACTTGGGCTACCAGGCCCTGACTGATTTCTACCTTGAAGGGAAGTTTATCACCCCGCAGACGTGGCGCCCCGGCCACTCCGGCTCCGTGCTGGAACTACTGCAATATTTCAGGTTGAGGGCGCTGTGTCGTGCCTGGTGGCCCTCTTATCCTGATGAGCCCCCAGACTCGCCAGAGATTCACCACATATCCAACTCGGCCGGGGCTAGAGGGATAGTGTCCTCGTTGTATAAAATGCTGATGCTGACCCTAAAGATATGCCACTTACGGCACGTGATACGTGGAGTGGCGAGCTGGGTCTCCCCATCACTGACGTAATGTGGAAGAAAATGTGCATGCACACCCGAACCGCCTCTCTAAATGCCAGACATAGGTGTATACAATATAAGCTCCTGGACAGATTATACTACACACCGCATAGATTGGACAGGTTTGCACACACCCAGGCTCGCACATGCCCCAGATGTAAGTCTCCAGCTGCTGACCACATACATATGTTATGGTCCTGCAATGCGCTGGGCCCATACTGACAAAAATATCACAGGATTTGAACTAGTAGACCAAATGCAAAGGTGACGGAGTACACAAGTGGTTTTAGATTGGTTTACAATTCCCAAGTTTATTTTCTTTAATTATGCACAAGATGCTATATCAAAAAATATATATATTCAACATTTCATATAATTCTGTGGCCCATACTCTTAATTCATTCATTCACATTCATACTTTCTTCATCAGTCTCTCATTCTACACTTCATACTTTGGAAAAATGGTCTGTATATAAAAAACAGTAAAAACATCTGTTATCTCTACATATGTTTACAATTCATTGTGAAACACATCCCCACCAATTAGGGGTATTACACAAGTCTGTGTTCTGTTATTCCCACAGTTCTCACGTCGACACGTGTTTCAGTTGCTCTCAGCGAGCATCCACATTAATGCTCTCTTTGTATGGCAACCTTCTTCAGGACAAAACAACCCATTTTTCAGGCACATGTATTGACATGGGCCACACCATCTCCTATCCTGATGGGGTCAGGAGGAACAGTGGAATCTGGAGGCCAATAGTCCTCTCGTTCAAGGTAGCAACAGCCACAGCTTCCCAGGTGGGTTCATCCAAGACGGGGTGTTCTATGGATGAAATGTCTGAGGCGGAGGCTTATAATTCCAAAGCTATCCGTCTGTCAACGCCTTTTCTTCTGGTTCATAAATACGATTCTCGCCGTCACAGATTTTCTTTCCTGCCTGCACCACAATGACGCATGAGCCTCCGCCTCAGACATTTCATCCATAGAACACCCCGTCTTGGATGAACCCACCTGGGAAGCTGTGGCTGTTGCTACCTTGAACGAGAGGACTATTGGCCTCCAGATTCCACTGTTCCTCCTGACCCCATCAGGATAGGAGATGGTGTGGCCCATGTCAATACATGTGCCTGAAAAATGGGTTGTTTTGTCCTGAAGAAGGTTGCCATACAAAGAGAGCATTAATGTGGATGCTCGCTGAGAGCAACTGAAACACGTGTCGAAGTGAGAACTGTGGGAATAACAGAACACAGACTTGTGTAATACCCCTAATTGGTGGGGATGTGTTTCACAATGAATTGTAAACATATGTAGAGATAACAGATGTTTTTACTGTTTTTTATATACAGACCATTTTTCCAAAGTATGAAGTGTAGAATGAGAGACTGATGAAGAAAGTATGAATGTGAATGAATGAATTAAGAGTATGGGCCACAGAATTATATGAACTGTTGAATATATATATTTTTTGATATAGCATCTTGTGCATAATTAAAGAAAATAAACTTGGGAATTGTAAACCAATCTAAAACCACTTGTGTACTCCGTCACCTTTGCATTTGGTCTACTAGTTCAAATCCTGTGATATTTTTGTTAGATTGACCTGTAGAACTAGGGACTTTAAAACAGGTACCCCTTCTCTTTATTGCACCCATACTGACAAGGCATAACTGATGCTCTCTCAGAAATGACAGTGTCCCACATTCCCCCGGAACCATTAGCTGTACTGTTCGGCCTGTGGGATAACCCCGAATTGAGGAAGGTGTCCAGGTTTTTGAATGTTGCCACCATAGTAGCCAAAAAATGCATACTACAATGTTGGAAGCGCTGATCCACACATTCGTTTGAGATGTGGTTGAGGGCCCTCACCTGGACTCAAACGTGCGAGGAGGACTACATCAATACCCTCCCGCTGACCTTTCGCCCCAAGAATGTTTGGACGGAATTTTGTACCTATCTGAACAACAAGGATGACTTAGAACTACTGTCTTCCCCTCCTCCTGGTGATGTAAATGAGCCCTTTGTTGAGCCTCATGGTCATATATAATTGTATGTCTGCCCTTGTGGGTATTTCCCATGTATTTCATTACCACCCATGTACTTGTTATATTTTTTGCTTTCTTTCCTTATCCTGTGCATTGTGTTGTTTGTCTGTTCTCTCGTCCTGCCAATAAAGAAAAGTTTTTTAAAAAAAGAAGTGCATTATTGTATATTAGTACCCGCTGAGGGCCAATCAGATTGTTACAAACGATCTGATTGGCCCTTGCCAGGTCTTTATCAGCCCGACAAGGCTCTGATTCCCGCCGCGTTCCTTCTGCGAGTGGCTGCCATGGAGAGGGTGAAGGGACTTCGTATCCTGTTTAATAGCCGAAATTGTTTTTCTTTCTTTTTTCAATTGCAAAAGGCCAGAGCGTCTGGCAACTGAATACAGATGCTTTAGTACTGCAGTCCCACTTGTCTGGGTACTAATAGCAATAATCCCCTCACAGGGGGCGGGTCATTACTGCTTCAGGTAATGCGATGCGGCCTGCATTAAGGCCCTCACTTCTCACCATTCCAGCTCGCCGATGTGGGTCCTATTGCTATTAACATCCCAGGTTTAAATACCAGATACTGATAGCAATCTATTTGTTTGAATTAATGGGTTGCACGTTCGTGGTGTCCCATTTATTCAAACAAATACTCACCCAAGGTGGCCACCATGGAAATGGAAGGCAGGGATACATGCAAAGACCCTCTTTCATTTCCATGGCGGACCAGGATGTGGGAACAGCAGCAGCAGTGTCTCTGTTGCCAGAGAAATCAGGAAAATTAGGTAGGGGGAGGGTGGCGTGATGGAGTGGAGACAGGCGGGAAGGGGAAGTGGCCAACTCAGCCTTTTCTGCTATTGGGCCTAAGGTCTGGAACTCTCTCCTCTCTGAGTTGAGAGGTATTGAATCGCTCGAGATTTTTAAGAAGGAGCTAAAGACTCACTTTTTTAATTAATCTCTTTTTAATCCTTTCACTGGTTTTTAACTGATTCGCTGATCACTGACTTTTTATCTGTTTTTTGTGTTGTTTTTGTCTTGTAGCACCCTCACGCCCTTGGGTCCATGGCCACGCTATATACATATTATAAAGCAAAGTAAAGTAAAGTAGATGTCATTGTTCCCTCCCTTTTGATCCACCCCTCCCGGAACTTTGAAGCAGTTGTACTGCAATTCAGCAGATTGTAAAACCTGAAAAAATATCAATAGGGGAGCAATTCTCTGATATCCCAGAATTCAGGGGTAAACATGAGAATTCTGCATTCAGCACACAGCATCATGAGACAGACACTATCTTGATTAATTAATATATTACAATTGTTCTTTTAAAACACGCTAATGTGAAAAGATGTGTGGATCCAGCCCCTGGCATTGGCACGTGACTTCATGGAGCAGCATGGGTGCACCAGTGATGTGCTCAGGATGTGTGATGCTGGCGGATGACGATGAACATGTCCCAGAGGGTGATGTACCATTTGGATCTATGGAATTTAGTCACATTCCAATTCACCAAATCCAGTATTGCCTGTTTTATTGTTTTTTTACATAAAATGCCGGAGGACACCTCACACACTCTCTCCTCACCCATCACCCCACACCTCACACACTCTCTCCTCACCCATCACCCCACCCGCTGCTGTATGCCTGTAGAAATGTAAGCTCCTGCCCTTTCTGTGACCCTTTTTCTCCCACTTCCCCCTTTGTTTCCACACTCTCCTCACCTGAGCTGCTTGAGTCGAAGCTTCGGTGGACAGGTTTCACCTGGCGAGGTAGTCTTTCTCCTTTTTTGGTGGTAATTGCCTGTCACGGAGGGAAGCCACAGTGAACGCTGATGGAACAGCAAGCCTGTGGTTCCCTCCCCGGGAGCAAGCCGATACACAAGGAAAAAAGCCAAGTGGCAGAAAAAACCCTTGTCAGGCGCCGAACTGCACTCTGTCCGACTCCAAGTATGAACTTCCGAAGTGACATTGCAGACAGAAATGAAGGATGTAGCAGGAAGAGGTGTGGACTCAAAACGGCAGGGATCCGTAGCAAACGTGAAGCCAGAAAGCGTGGCTGGTATCCAATGCAGCCCGGCAGGACACAGCAAGTGAAGGACTCAGGTAAGAGAAGAGAAAGCTGAATAATAGGAAGTAGACTGGGAATCCAATTGGAGAGGAGCCCAGGGTAAACGGAGAGGAGAAAGCAGAAAGAGCAAAGGCACCGGGTCTCGAAGGAGGGAGACGCGACCCAGGCGAAGGAACCGGAATGAAACCGGTAAGAGGCAAAGTAACAAAGAGAAGGAAAACTTTGTGCAGAGGACGAAGTTAGTAACAGTACAAAAGCACTGACGATCCAGACGGAGTGTCAGCAGCAAGCGTAAACCCGGAAGCTGGGAACACTATCCAGAGGGGTTGCAACTCAGCGTCCACCGGGAGGAGGAGGAATAAATACTCCCGCGCTGAGGGAACTGGGACGGCTGCTAGAGCCGTAAAATAGAGAAAGGACTGCCAGTCTCTACACCCATACTGCCAGAGATACCGCAGAAGTATCGGCCAGTCACGGTGGCGGCGGATGACAGTATGCCCCCCTTCAGTGCGTGAAAACCCCGGCTTACCTGGGTGTAAGCGGTGGAATCTGGATATTAACCTAGGGGCATGTACCTGTGAAGCGGGTTCCCACGAGTCCTCCGACTCGGGGTAACCCTTCCAAGACAGTAAGTATTCCAAACGACCTCTATAATACCTAGAGTCCCGTATGGAAGACACCTCATGTTCATCCTTGTTCTTCTCAGGAAAGAGTACCTGACGGGGAACCTTTCTGCAGTGGGGGTCAGGTATGAAGGGTTTGAGAAGGGAAGAATGAAATACTGGATGAATGCGACTGAGGGTAGAAGGGAGCTGAAGCCTATAAGTGACAGGATTGACTCTAGAGAGGACAGAGAAAGGACCCACGAAATGAGGAGATAGTTTAGAAGGATGTGTCCATTTGGGTAAGAATCTGGTGGACAACCACACCTTGTCGCCTGCCTCCAACCTCGGGCATTCTTTGCGATGCTTGTCAGCCTGCTCCTTATTGTGTCTTCTACTGTCTTCCAGGCTTCATAAAGTGGCTGTCTGAGCTGCTGCAATGTTCTGTAGAACTTCTTCTGCAGCCGGGGAATTGGTGAGGCTTGGAACATTGAGCAGAAATGCTTTGGGGTGAACTCCATAAGTACAGTAGAAAGGGGAAAGACCGATGGCAGAATGCTTGGTGTTGTTTTATGTGAACTCTGCTGTGGGAAGCAGGGAAACCCAATTGTCCTGGTGTTGATTGATGTAACATCTCAGGTACTGCTCCAAAGTGGCATTGAGGCATTCAGTCTGGCCGTTGGTTTGAGGATGAAATCCCAAGGAAAGCACTCTTTCAATGCCTAGTCTGACACAAAGAGCCTTCCAAAACTTTGAGATGTACTGGCTCCCTCGATCAGAAATAATCTTGTCCGGGATGCTATGTAATTTGAAGATGTCTCTGGCAAAAACCTCAGCCATTCTTGCTGCGCTGGGAAGACCCGGAAGGGGAGAGAAATGTGGCATTTTTGAAAACGTATCCACCGTGACCATTATACATGTACATGATTCGGACAGAGGCAGATCCACCATGAAGTCCGTGGATATAAGTCTCCATGGTCGAGTGGGGAGTTCTGCTTGTGTCAGTAGTCCAAGGGGTTTGCCTGTAGGGTATTTGGCTCTGGCGCAGGTGGGACATGCTCGTACGTAATCCAATGTGTCTCTTCTCAGATTAGGCCAGTGTAATACTCTTGAGAACAGCTCCATGGTACCTTCCGAGCCGCTAAGGCATGCAGTGCGAGGATTGTGGCACCAGTTTAGTATCTTCTGGCGTAACGGACCGGATGGGATGTATAGACGATTCTTGTAGAATACCCAGCCATCTTTCTCCTGGTAATGAGAATTAGGATGAAGTGGTAATTGAGCATACTCCGGTCTGACCGCGGCTTTCACTTCTTGAAGGAAAGAGCTTACCAGAACCAGGATTTGGTTCCTACGAAACAGTGGTTCCGAGCGATCTGAAGACTTCTCCTTACTCATATCCTTGTGGGACAGTGCGTCGGCCAAGTGATTCAAAGTTCCGGGAATGTAGGTGACGTGAAAATGGTATTGAGGAAACAGATAGGCCCACCGGTCCTGTCGTGAATTTGAACACTCCATGTCTTGCAGTACCCTCATATTCTTGCGATCTGTCCGAATGGTAAACCGATGTTGTGCCCCCATAAGAAGATGCCGCCACTCTTTGCACGCTAACTTCATCGCCAATAGTTCTTTTTCAAGAACCGACTAGTTTAGTTGGCTGGGGGAGAGGGTTTTGGACAGATAAGCCACAGGATGTTCCACTTCGTTAACTGTCTGTAACAAAACTGCTCCAATGGCTATGGCAGAGGCATCTGTCTCCAAGATGAAGGGTAATGTCTGGTCTGGATGCCATAGTATAGGGGCAGAACAGAAGAGTCCTTTGAGAAGGGAAAAGCTACGTTCAGCTTCAGTTGACCAGTGAAAAGGGAGAGCCTCCTTTTTGAGTAGACGGGTAATGGGATACACCACTTTGGAGAAGTCTGGTATGAATCGTCTGTAGAAATTGGACAAACCAAGGAATCTTTGTACTTCTCGAACTGAAGTAGGGGCAGGCCAGTCAAGAATAGCTTGAACCTTGTTGCGATCCATGGCAATACCCTCCACTGATAAGATGTACCCTAGATATGGTACAGAAGGAACTGCAAAAATGCAGTTCTCGGCCTTCACCAAAAGTTGGTTCCTTTGAAGATGATCCAAAACATAGTGACATGAGGAATATGTTCTTCCATGTTGGAGGAAAAAATGAGAATGTCGCCCAGATAGATAATTACAGAAATGGTGATCATGTCGGAAAGAATTTGGTCCATAAACCATTGAAATACAGCGGGAGCGTTCACCAGGCCAAATGGCATTACCCGGTATTCGTATAATCCGAATGGATTGCAAAAGGCGGTCTTCCACTCATCGTCTTTGGCTACGCAGAGCAGATGGTATGCATTCCTTAAATCGAGTTTAGTGAACACCTTAGCCCCCTGGACTGCTTCAATGATGTCTGTGATGAGAAGCATTGGATAGCGATCCCAGATGGTGACCTTGTTTAGACCCCTGTAATCTATACAGGGTCTAAGCTCGTCAGTACCTCTCTTCTTAATGAAGAACAAGAAGCCCCAGCGGGGGATTTTGAGGGCTGAATGAGGCCATTCTTCAAGTTGGTATCCAGATAACCTCTTAGTACCTTTTTCTCTGACAGTTTGAGGGAGAACATTCTTCCAAATGGTACTAAAGCGTTAGTCTCAATGTCAATGGTTCAGTCCTCTGGTCGTTGTGGGGGTAATCTGGCGTGATGATTCTCTTGAAACACTTCTTCAAAAGGTGAGCAGAATCGGGGTAGCGCATGCACTCCAAGATGGGTATCCGGAATGATTGTTACAAACTGTAAATCACACTGATCTTTTAAGGGAAGGCAATTGGTAGTACAGTAGGTAGAAGAAAAGCTCAACTGGTTGTTTGTCCAATCAATACGAGGATTGTGTCTCCGGAGCCAAGGAATCCCAAGAATTATAGGGAAATGGGCTGCTCGTATGATGTCGAACTTCAGCATCTCAATGTGATGGTTGATAGTCAAGAACAGATCCTCCGTGGAATGAGTGATTAGACCGGAGGACAAAGGGGATCCATCTACACCTTCGACCTGTTGGCCTTCTTGACGGGCGATCCTGCGTAGGCCTACTTTATCAGCCCACAAGTTGCCTGCAGCTCCGCAGTCCAACAGGCCTAAAGACTCGACTTGCTTACCCTCCACTTTGAGGGCCATGGACAGAACCATGAGTCTCGAATCTTCTTGAGAACCCGGAGCTGACACTGAGAGAGAAACGCAGGGATGAGAAATGGAACTTGATGACCCTCGGATGCCTGTCCCTACTGGCGCCGAGGGTAGTCGTTTCCCGATTTCCTGTTGGGTACCTCCATGCAGTCTTTCAAGAGATGCTGATCCTAACCACAGTAGGCACATAGTCCTTTTTCTCTCCGTCTTTGTCTTTCAGCTGCTGATAGGGGTGTCCTAGTAGCTCCAATTTGCATAGGTTTGTATGAAGACTTAGAAGGAGAGTGAAAAGGGGAAGGATGCGAAAGAGGGTCCACCAAAGATCCTGAAGTGCGTTGCTTGCGACGTTCAGATCTTCTTTCCTGAAGTCTAAACTCTATGTGGAGAGCGACTGCGAGTAGATCCGAAAAAGTTGGTGAACGTGGAGATCTGGCTAGTTCGTCTTTAATCTCTTCCCTTAAGCCCTTCCGAAAGATGGCGTACTGGGTGGGTTCCAGCCAACCTGCCCCAGCCGCCAAGGTCTTGAAGGAAGAAATGTAGGATAAGACGTCCAAAGAACCTTGTCTTACGTCCAACAGTTCCTCACAAGCGGTAAAAGATAACTCAGGTCTTTCGAAGGTCTGTTTAAGGAGGTTCTGGAATCCCGTAAAGTCATGCAGTATAGCATTTGCACTGGTTACCAATGGAGTTGCCCACGCCAATGCATTCCCAGTCATATTTTAGATTAGCAATCCAACCTTGGCCTGATCGGTAGCAAAGGTGCAGGGTATAAATGTGAAATAGACGGTACAAGCCTCCAGGAACTCTTTTACCCTTTTGGGAGAACCATCAAACTTTCCCGAGGAGAGTGGCATGGGAGATAATTCCACGGTAGGATGTTCTCTAGCCGATACCATTTGTTTGAGAAGAGCGTTCTGTGTCTTCACTCCCTGTAGCTCTACGGATATAGCCTGGAAAGCCTTCCAAAGCTCTTGAACTTGTTCCTCCGCCGACATCTTGTTATGGTTGGGCGTTGCAATCTGTCCTTTCTGTGACCCTTTTTCTCCCACTTCCCCCTTTGTTTCCACACTCTCCTCACCTGAGCTGCTTGAGTCGAAGCCTTCGGTGGACATGTTTCACCTGGCGATGTAGTCTTTCTCCTTTTTTGGTGGTAATTGCCTGTCACGGAGGGAAGCCACAGTGAACGCTGATGGAACAGCAAGCCTGAGGCTCCCTCCCCGGGAGCAAGACGATACACAAGGGAAAAAGCCAAGCGGCAGAAAAAACCCTTGTCAGGCGCCGAACTGCACTTTGTCCGACTCCAAGTATGAACTTCCGAAGTGATGTTGCAGAAAGAAATGAAGGATGTAGCAGGAAGAGGTGCAGACTCAAAAGGGCAGGAATCCGTAGCAAACGTGAAACCAGAAAGTTTGGCTGGTATCCAATGCAGCCCGGCAGGACACAGGAAATAAAGGACTCAGGTAAGAGAAGAGAAAGCTGAATAATAGGAAGTAGACTGGGAATCCAATTGGAGAGGAGCCCAGTGTAAAAGGAGAGGAGAAAGCAGAAAGAGCAAAGGCACCGGGTCTCGAAGGAGGGAGACGCGACCCGGGCGAAGGAACCGGAATGAAACCGGTAAGAGGCAAAGTAACGAAGAGAAGGAAAACTTTGTGCAGAGGACGAAGTTAGTAACAGAACAAAAGCACTGACGATCCAGACGGAGTGTCAGCAGCAAGTGTAAACCCGGAAGCTGGGAACACTATCCAGAGGGGTTGCAACGCAGCGTCCACCGGGAGGAGGAGGAATAAATACTCCCGGCGGGCTCCGTGCTGAGGGAACTGGAACAGCTGCTAGCGCCGTAAAATAGAGAAAGGACTACCTGTCTCTAAACCCATACTGCCAGCGATACCGCAAAAGTATCCGCCAGTCTCGGCGGCGGTGGATGACAGCTCCTTGGACATATCTGTCAGGTTCCACAAGTTAGCTTTATTCCAGTCAGGTTATGATCCTTTAAGATGAGACGTATGAACCACTGGGTCCCATCACCCAGGCTGGGGCTCTCCAAGTGGCATACTGTGGAACCTTCACTACAAGCATTCCTACACTCACAGCTAAACATTCTCTCATGCATTCCCAAGCACCCGCATTCACAACACGCACATCACAACAATGCCTAACCCTGAACCACCATCTACATATTTGTGGTACAAAAATATAAATTAAAATGTGGTAAAATGGGATTAGGTGAGTTGGGGTGCAATGAAAGTGGCTGATTCCTTCCATTGTATACTGGGATTTCCTCCTCAGTAGGAGAGTTGAGCGTCACAGGAATTCAAGACAATTGGAAAAGCTCCCAATGAACGTTGGCCAAAGTTTGATGATGGTGAATATGGTCGTACTAGGTAAGTCAGATTCCAAACCTTCCAACAATCCTTGCTCATCTCCTCCAGCCACAACACCAAGAGCGTACACTGCATGGCCTTAAAGAGCACCGTCATCTCACAGCCAGCGTGGAGGCTGACGGCATGGCCAGGGCTCTGAGACCATGCAGTGTCACATCTATGATACTCTCTCCTGCTTCTCCAATACATCACCAACATCTGTCCACACTGATCACCACTACACCATCGCAGAGAGGGCTGTGAATCTACAGGAATGACTGTCCCATATATGGCAAATATATACCATTGTCACGATTCACTCCCATTCTCCAGAATGTGGATATTCCTTCCGAACCTTGTGACACACTGCTGTGGTGAGCTGGGGGCCCTAGAACAGCATTTCCTACTTGACCCAAACATAGGCATGTTTTTTCCCCTAAAGGCTACACTTCCCAGAGTGCCTTTCCCACTGCTTCATCTCGACCCTTGCAGGACACGGTTTGCTGGGGATAAGGAACACGTGTGGCTGGCAGTTGCTAGCACTGAACACACCAGAGACACAGGACCATTCATCATCTGTAGGAGCCCCGTTTGTCCTCAGTCCAGCGCTAGGCATTGCTGCAGTGCTCATGTGTGTGTCTGGTTCCCTTGTCCCTGCTTCCTTATCCCTAGTTCCTTCTTCATGAGTCCTTGGAGAATGAGTTTGCTTCCTTATTAGTACTTTCTGCTTCCTGTTTGCCTTACTAGCTTTCTGTGCTTTTGAGCCAGCAATAGTCAGTGCTTTCCTGCCTCTGTACAGCACAGTTCATCTGTGTTATGTCCTTAATCTTGCTGTGTTCTTCAGTCTAATCTTGATTTCCTGTTCTCAATCCCTTTTTTCTTTTGTTTCCCTAGGCAGGGACAGGGCTGAGGGTGGCCTTCTCCTTGTGTTTTTCCTGCTACTTTTCCTTGACTCCCTCTTAGAGTCTGTTCCTGGTCCCCTCGGCCCCTGATCCCCCCACCGGCTCTTTGCCCCTATTTCCCTATTGCTCTTTGGATCAGTGCGCTCTGTCTTTCCTGCATTTGTGTGAAAGCCTATGTTTTCCTCTCTATCGTTCAAGCACTATTCCCACACATCTATTTGCCAAGAGAGATGTATTAAATAGTATTCTCCCTTTGCTGTTGTATTAAGCCTGCTTCATCGGCAAGGTGGGTGGGCATTGCTGGCAAGCTAGGAGGTGTTTCTTGTTCTCATGAGTATTGTCAGATGGAGCTGCTTCTTCTGAAACCTACAGCGTCTTTGTAAAAAAAAGGCTAGGCATCAAATGATTACCTGAACCTAGGTTGGGAACGTGTACTCAAAACTCTTGAGGGGTACCTTCTACACAGAAAACGTAGGACTCCGAAATTCTGTGTCTCATTTTCTTTTGACGGGACGGCATCGTGGATAGCATCATGGAAAGGCAAATTAGGCACTAAAAGAACGTGATACTCACAAAACATCACACCCTCTGACATAGAAAGTTGAGTCAGATCCTCAAACTCCAAAGTCTGCTGTAAAGAGGTTAATATGTCCGCCAGCACTCCCTCATACACCTGTTTCACTCTGATGCCCCAAGCCTTCTTCTCTGTGATAGACCTCCTGCTCAGCTACTGCTGCATTGGACACTCGCTGGCATTCGGAAGTAGGGCTCTCATTTGCCCCATGCTCGGGCAATCCTGCAGCTGCGGTCGACAGCAGCAGATCAGGCGCAGCAGAAAGGTGGGGCATTTTTCAAGCACACCTGCTCTCTTTGTGATTGAGTTTCTGGTTGGTAAGGCCCACAGAGCAATATATAGATGGGTACACATGGCTGCTGTTTAGTTTTCTTTTAAAGTGATGTACAGCACCAAATCAAACCCTGTTGTCGTGGTGTATTATGCAGTCACTCTCAACTCAGGGAGTTCCTTTCCCCCCAAGCAAGGTGGCGCACAATAAAACAATTTTGATTCAGGTTAACTATGGTGAGGCCCCCAACCCGTCTCACACTCAACCCCAACAAACAACCTGTGTCACCAATAGACTAGGAACCAGGCCGGTGTACAGCCATCAAAGCTGTGGCAACACCCAATATTACAGCAATAACTATATTCTTCAAACAACACAGATGGCATTTTGAAAACCAGCAATCACAACTTACAACAGATTTAATTTCGATGTAACCAATGGAAAACATTCACAGTACAAAGCAGGGTCCACAGGAATGACTTAATTTGAAACAATACTTTTCTCCCAGCAAACCCCAACCTCCAGGCCTCAATTAAATATTACCCCTTAGGCAAGTTGCAAGGAGTGTGAGCACAATGACAAATTGTTTTGGCTACTGATTCTGTATGTGCTTACCTTGTGCATCAATAAATAAAGTGTTTAAAAAGGTGCAATTTTGGGAAGGGAATTCAATAGGAAAAAACATAATGTTCTGCTTGTTACTAGAAATGCAACATTAGGGAAAGGAATACAATGGGAAACATTGTTTTGTGCTTGTTACCAGAAATGCAATATTAGGAAAAGGAATACAATGGGAAAAATCATTTTTCAACTTTGATTTAAAAGGCAAGGTTGGGAAAAAGGGACTCAAATGGAAATCGTTTTTCAACACCTGGAAAAAAAAGCAGGTCTTGGTCATTTGGGGTCAGAGAAGAATGAAAACGCGACTTGCGGAAGTGAGTTGCAGAAGTGTGTTGCTGTCTCGCTGTGGGTCTCTCGTTAGCTGCCTTCCTGATTCCAGATTTCAGGCGGTTTCGCTCGGCCGACGTGCTGGGTTTTAAGCCACGCCCCATGGACTGTTTGGATTGGCCTCACTGGCCTGCTTGCTGCTCCCGCCCCCTGAGCAATGCAACTTCCCTTAAAAACACCTGGCACGCGCAATTGCACACGCGACTTGTGGAAGTGAGTTGCAGAAGTGTGTTGCTGTCTCGCTGTGGGTCTCTCGTTAGCTGCCTTCCTGATTCCAGATTTCAGGCGGTTTCACTCGGCCGACGTGCTGGGTTTTAAGCCACGCCCCATGGACTGTTTGGATTGGCCTCACTGGCCTGCTTGCTGCTCCCGGCCCCTGAGCAACGCAACTTCCCTTAAAAACACCTGGCACGCGCGATTGCACACGCGACTTGTGGAAGTGAGTTGCAGAAGTGTGTTGCTGTCTCGCTGTGGGTCTCTCGTTAGCTGCCTTCCTGATTCCAGATTTCAGGCGGTTTCGCTCGGCCGACGTACTGGGTTTTAAGCCACGCCCCATGGACTGGTTGGATTGGCCTCACTGGCCTGCTTGCTGCTCCTGCCCCCTGAGCAACGCAACTTCCCTTAAAAACACCTGGCACGCGCGATTGCACACGCAACTTGTGGAAGTGAGTTGCAGAAGTGTGTTGCTGTCTCGCTGTGGGTCTCTCGTTAGCTGCCTTCCTGATTCCAGATTTCAGGCGGTTTCGCTCGGCCGACGTGCTGGGTTTTAAGCCACGCCCCCTGGACTGTTTGGATTGGCCTCACTGGGTAGGCGAAGTGCAACAACAGCGCAACTTTATTAAGGTGGACATTTTGCGACACAGTCTCTTCCTAATCTAGTCATTCTTGTCTTTTAGCCTGCCTGCTGCTCCCGCTCCCTGAGCAACGCAACTTCCCTTAAAAAGACCTGGCATGCGTGAATGCGCGCGCGACTTGCGGAAGTGAGTTGCAGAAGTGTGTTGCTGTCTCGCTGTCTAGCTCTCTAGCGAGCTGCGAGGCTGTTTTTTTTTTTTTTTTTTCGATACCCGAATTAATATATTCCCCTTTTTTCACTGTTAACTTATTTTTCTTATAAATCCCCCTACCTTGCTCTGTGTTAAGATGCAATCTAGACTTACCTCCTTAAAAACGGGGATGCCCCCAAACTTACTACCGGTCCGCAACAATCTTCCCCGAAATCCTATTTCAGTGATCCTGCAGAAGAAATCTTCCTTAGCTTTATACTCCACGTCGGTAATGGGTAGAAGGCCTAAAGTAAGGTGTGTTTTAAAGGTCCTCCCTTGCCTGATATTCGACATTTCTATAAGGAATCATCAAAGGATTGTGCCCCAACTTTACTCAAAGTTAACGCAGTCCCTCAAATTGGTCGCTTGGCAAACTCTTTGCTGCCCAATGGTCTTCCTTGCGATAGCATTAAGGATAGGCCTTCGCACACACATGCTGCGATTGCCTTGCCGGTGGTGAGTGAAGCTATCTCGCACTCTGCTAAACCTTCTCATGTTTGTTCTGTGACTCATATCAGACAGTATTTTGTTGCACAACATGCCAGCGTCGGCTCCTCCTTACGCTGAAAGTAGTGCGGAATCCTGTGTACCACCAGATGTTGCAATAATTAACTTGGATCTGAGTGAATCTGGGTTTTCACAACACTTACTCCCTAATGCTTCACCCCAAACGTTTTCTCAATCCCCTATAATGTTTTCAAACATTGAACTTAACTGTTCTGCCATTGAGGTCTCGTACATTGCTCCAACTCCACGACATTGTCAGGGGTCCCTTGCGTCCCCCGGCAAAAGAGATGCCACAGTGGCAGACAAAAATGTAATTCACATTACTTTGTCCTCCATGAATGTAACTTTGCAAACTTTATTCAAACTTTTTGAATCCTTGAATAATACATTTCTTGTCCAAACTCAACAAATGGACAAGATTCTATCCTGGCAAGCTGATGCCTCCTTATTGTTACAAAAAAACGTTTCTGCCCCCTGTCCTAGTAATCTAAATGATAGGCCTTTGGTTACAAATGTGTCTCTGGGCACTCAAACCTCAATTGTTGCACAGGCTGCCTTTAGTAAGCCTAATGACCATCTTGCTCTCCCAAAGCCCATTCTGAACTCGGCTGTTCCTCTGATTGAAGGAATTATCAAGAATATTCTAAATCCCCCCTGTCCGGCTGTGTCAACAGCTTCTGCTATGCAGTCTCAACCTGGAATGACCCTGCCTGTGAGTACTCCTTACACAATCTTTACGAAAAAAGCCCAAACAGTGGGCCCACAATGTCCCTCCAAAACCCTCTGTAAGAAGTCGAAAAATCAACTTGCTCTTATGAAGGATAACTCCTTGAAAACGAAAAGTTTCCTTCGACATCTTAATGTTCCACAAAAAAAAAGTGCTTTCAACGCTTCAACGGCAGTGTCGAAAAAATACCATAAACGAGCCATGTCCCGCATTCCATCAACCACTCCGCTTGCCGTGTCATCCACGTTGCCATATGCTCCGCTTGATGCTTTGGTTGCAGCGGCCGTCGGATCCAATTCCTCTCAGTCATCTCTGCCCCTGTCATCAAATGTTCCTCAGACAGGCTCCAAACCCAAATACAGTCTGTCTGAACGTTCAATAACTGAGTTGCACCGGCAAGAAATTCGAAGGGCGGTTCATGCCTACATGTCAGGTCATGGTGTACTTGATAATAAATCTAGCGATCCTCCCAAATTGGCCTCAAGTATGGGGGTGCCTGCACAACTACAACAAGCACCCCATGCTCCTGTCCCTGCAACGGTGCAACCAGTTCCCCCTACTGCCAATCAATCCAAACAAAGTGCTGGACCTTTACAACCTCCCCCGCTCCAAATGAATCCTTGTGAAAACAGGCAATCACTTTTGGCTGAAGTGGTTCCTGAATTACTTGAGCTTTTACCAGTTGTCTTGCAAAAAGAGCCTAAATTGCCAGCTCCTAGCTTATCCTTGCCGTTGGTGTCTGGCAAAGGGGTCTCCTTGACTCGACCCTTACAAAAGCGGCCGGCCAACTATTGTTTATTGTTGACATGTCGGCTGGCTCCATTCACACAATATATATTAAATCGTAACTCCATTCTGGGTATTTTTGCTGATGTGACTGAATTGGGGGATATTAGTTCACATGATTTAACCTTGGTGGAGTTCTTTGATAAAGCAAACCCTCATGGTGTCAGAATTTGGATGCAATCTCAAGTTATTCAAAATGCTTTATGGTGCTCTAAAAAGCAACTTTTTGACTTGGGTTTTGAGTTAATTGTGGAAGTGAACTCTATTGTGCAAGAGTTACAGCAGCAGAATTCCACGAAACCCTCTCAACATATCATCTATGAGAGTCTCTCCAATGGTCGAAAAGGGTCTAGATTTTCAAACAAAGACAAATGTTCAGCATTAACTAGTCCAGGTCTCGGCCTCAAGCAAATTTACCCTAATAAGCTGGAACACCAGGGGTCATTCTCATTTGCTAAATAAGGACTATAGCTCTCTAGGCAAATACAATCTAATTTTGCTTCAAGAGACTTGGCTAACATCTGTCCCCATCTGGGATGACCATGATGTTCTTATAATTTCGGCAGGAAAAGGGCAGTGTGGAAGACCCTTTGCAGGCCTATTAACAGCAATTCAAGCTAACACTAACATCTGTATTACACCATGGGCTTCCCCTAATGCCTACATTGAAATGACTCGGTTGAAATTGGTTGTAACATTGTATGCCATTGTAAATGTATACCTGGACCCGGCGGGGATTACAGATGAGAGTTTCCTAAATGCCTTAAGTGACATGTTGAATTTAATTCTACTGGTTGGCACCACTGAAGAACTTCTGATTGCAGGCGATTTGAATCTTGACTGCATCACCAGGAGTAATAAAAAATAACTCAATTCGAACTAAAAAATTGATTCAATTTGTGAAGCACTATAATCTAATTAGGCTAAATGGAGCCTTCAAGTCTTACATCCCTCCGGGTTCAGCGTGGCAGAGGGGTGCCTCGTCGTCCATCATAGATTACATGTATACTAATGTTAATCTCTTTTCTGATGTCACGGACTTTGAAATTGTGGAGTCAACTGTGAGTGATCACAAACAATTAACTGCCAATTGGCAGTATCTTAATGTTCCTTGCTTAGAGAGAGACAAACATGCCCAAGGCCATCTCATAGTTAACAATGCGGGCAACAAACTATGATGGTCAGAAAAGGCTCTGGATCGCTTTCAAGCACGCTTGAACCATGAAGCTGTAAATCCAGGTTCGGGTAATGGGTCCTCTAATGTCTTCTACTCTGACATGATGCAAGCTTTTCGGACTCCAGTGTCTAAGAACCTGTTAAAATCTAGTAATTAAATAATTACTTTGCATGTTTTCGATCTGGAATTAAGAAATCGTAAAAGCTTGTTTAGACGCCAGAAGAGGGAAGCGATGAATCTTCCACTCAACATTAGGTATAGAACTCTCATAAATATTAGAACCAAATAAAAAAATTGGCTCAAGTTTAGGCATGCTAAGCTATTCCACACAGATAGCCAGTTGCTCTTGGCCGCTGTACAAACTAAGAATGTTGCCAACATCTGGTCCTTACTCAACCAAACCAGTGTTGGCCCTCAAGTTGTCATCCAAGCTAATGAAGTGTCTGAATCCGCGTGGATCGAATACTTCACTAAATTATACAAAGTACCAGAAGGGGGAACTTCATTAGAATCCATCAATACCCCCTCAAATTTGCACCTACACTTTGACTCGGATGACATCGATTTTTCATCAAGAAGGCTAGTCAGTCTAGAGCCTGTGGCCCCCGATGGCCTGTCTAATAAGATTCTAAAAGAACATCCTGAAATCTGGGCGCAGATATTGTTTTATATTTTTACCATCATTATTAAAACACAAACCCTCCTACCTACCAGGACACATTAAATCATTGTCACCATTTACAAAAAGGGGGACAGGAAAGAACCGTCCAGCTATAGACCAATAGCACTTTTAGACGCACCGGGGAAGATTGTCTACCGTTTAATCCTCCGAGAGCTGTATAAGTGGTCCTCGTTGGCTCAGTACAATGATGCCCTTCAGTCGGGTTTTGTAGCTGGGTTGGGCACCATCCCCAATATTATTACACTGAACATTCTCCTGTCTGATCATGCAGCCCTTAAACAGACCTTATTTTTGGCCTTTGTCGACTTTAAGGTTGCGTTTGACTCTATTGATCGGCGCCTTCTATATGACAAATTGGTCAAATATAATTGTCCATCATCATTGGTGGCCTTAATAGTATTGCTTCATATCAATATATCGATGCAGGTTAGACTATCAATGGGGGACGATATGACATCAAAACTTTGCACCTATAGAGGGTTGAAACAAGGGTGCATTTTGGCATCCTCAATTTTCAACCTCTTTATATACGATCTGGGAGTGGCTCTTAGTCAAACCATGAGCGATCCCCCGAGCTTAGGCCCTCACAGGATTCCTTACCTCTTCTGTGCAGATGATTTAATTCTTATCTCTAAAACTCATATTGGGTTGCAAAATCTATTAGTGGGGTTGGAAGCTTATGTGGACATGAACCATTTACAAATCAACACAGCTAAAACTCAGGCTATGGTATGTAAATGGAAAGCAGGCATCAAAGTGAAATCATTTAAGTGGAGATTACACAATGTCACCCTTGAAAAGGTCTCCAACTATAAGTATTTGGGTATCTCGATTGCAGACACCCTGCTAAACCCAGGCCAGAGCTGAGGGGCAAATTGCAGTCTCTGGTCGCTCTAGCAAAAATATTCATGGGTAAATTCGGCAAATTTACAATAAAACATGTGCTGACCTTCTACCATCAGAAGGCCATTCCAATGTTGACCTATGGGTCTGAGCCACTAATGCCAAAAGCTGTCTCATGGTGGGACAAATTGGAATCATCCTTTTGGAAGCAAGTCCTACATTTGCCTTCATGTACCCCATTACCTTTAATTCGTTTTGAGCTAGGCTGTTTGTCAATGCACTCATATGTTACTTGGAAATATTGTGCATTCTTACGTAAGTGTCTCTTATCTTTGAATCGTTCAGATATTTTAGGCAAGGTGGCCACTCACCTGTTGAACCGAAATCAGTCATTTTCCCAAATCTGGTGTAATTTTACCATGAATGCTTTGGCTGATGCATCGATTGACTTAGAGCTTCTTTTGGCTAATGAAGGTTGTGCTAAAATTAAGATTCATCAGCATGACTGGTGTGTTAACCAAACCAGATGCCTAGCCTACCACTATTTTGATTGAAAATGTTTTGGTCACAAGCCATATAGAGTCACGGCTGATTACTTGCTCAAATTTCCTTCTCCGAAAATCCGACAGAAGCTTCTTCGTTTCCGCCTGAATCTATGGCTGACCTTGGATGTATTGGCGCGCAGAAAACAAATCCCGAAAGTTGAAAATCAGTGTCGATTTTGTAAAATCCCTGACCAAAAAGAAAAATTGGAACATTGTCTAGTCTATTGTTTCCAATTGATGTCCATTCGCAAGCTTTACTTTAAAAACTTTTTTGAGGAACAAAATGTGTACATAAAAAAGGATATGTGGCAATTATTTTTTCATCATCTTCCGTAACTATTAAGATAGCCATTGTACAGTTTCTGGATGCCTGTCACGACCTCATCCCCACTAGGGTTCACAGGGCCCAAAAGACCTTATTCGGCTCCCCTCAGATTCCTTGGAGCCAGTCCTGGCACTTTTGGCATCAGAGACACATGCTGGGACGGGGTTTCAATGGGCAATGGATAAGCATGGCCGCCCCCATGAGGAATACTGGGGAACTGCATTCAGCAGTCTAGCCTCCAGGGCGGGGCACGCCCCGAAGGCACCTCGGATACCAACTAGCAAAACCACGCCCGATTAGAGGCACGTGCTTCGCATTATTCTGCTCTTGCAGCGTGACGTTCACCGGGTCTTGCTCTGCATCCTGACCTTCTGGGGCGAGAAGAGGCTAGAACCATCGCCATCCTTACCTGCTCAGCAGCATCCTTCTGCAATCAGAGTCCTCCAACGCTCGTTGACTCTCTCCTGTTTCATCACTAGAAGGTAACGGGAAAATAACGGAACATCTTGGGAACTACTTACCCGTTTGTCAGGAAGACCATCACCTCCAAGACATCTTTCGTCCCTTGGATTCCTGAGAACCATTCATCTTCAGTTCTTCTCAACCTGCAAGACAAACAATAGCACAGGTTAGCCATTTGCAAGGACGCGCACTGTGCTGCTTGGCGTACCATCTTACCTTCTTGAACTTGGCCCTTGGCTTCCATCGCAGCTTCCAGCACCTGCAAGAAGAAGGCAAAATGTTACTTAATGCAAACCCTGATAAAGACATTGCTTTCACCTTCAAAGACTTACCTGAGAAGGAGTTGCAGCCGGTCTGAACTCCGGCCCTCACCAGTGAAGAAACTCGGCGGAATAGTGCCTTTAACAATGCGCCCCTGCCCGGTGAGGCAGGACGGAGAGCGCATCTTTATAGAAATCAAGGTGAAAGACGTCCCCTGGGGAACTGCATGGGAAACCTGGCAGGTGGGTCACAAGGAAGGGACAGCAGTTAAACTTCACCTCCTGTCTTCTAGAGCCGATCCTTGACAGCCCGAACTCCAGGAAAGGTGAGAGGTCCCGAAGAGCATCCCAGCTCATCGTGAGGCATCCCCGTGGAAACAAGGTGAGCGTTAGAATGCCATATTTCCTGAAAATCGTCATTGCAATTAATTTGACACGTAAAATTGACCTTGAAGCTCTGAGAGTTATTCCTGTCGTGAGCCTGGTAATATCTCCTTGAGGCTAGTTACTTGCATTCTATATGTATTATATTTTTACGAAGAAACCTGCCTGTTAATTTGTGTTTTTGTTTTGCATTTGTCTATCCTGTATGTCTCTTAATTGTTTTTTTGTGTGTGTTTTATCTGGTATTAATCTGTAAATTGAAAGATAATCTTAAAGAGCTTATTGTATTGCATATTATTAACTGTTTTGTAATTTGAAAGGTTGATTTTATCAACTAAACAAATAAAAAAGAAAAAGAAAACAAAAAAAACAAAAGCGAAATTTCGTTTTGTAACACACATACAGGTGAGATGCAATGCATTGTTATTCTGGTTTAAAATGAATGGGGAATTTCGTTTTTTGCACCATCCACACTGACTTGAAAGGTGGTATTTTGTGGATTACTTTTTGGGGATTGTGGACACCTCCTGGCCCCCTTTCTATGTGGAAGTAAAGCATTTCAGAAACAATCAACCAAGTGTTTATGGGCTATGCCGGTTCTAACACACAGGGCATGATCTTTGCTGGTTTTTAATTCTAACAACACTCCTCTCATGATTTTTTAGATGGGAATTCGTTGATTTACTTTAATGAAATGTGATAAGGATCTACACAGTGTCTTCCCCTCCCAACAATTTGATGAAAAGGACTAAGGCAGGCAGTGCCCAACACAATGCAATTTCAACAGAGGGGTGGTTTTCTATGGGGAAATAAGTTGAATGAGATTTAATAACTTGTGCGAAGTGCCTATCCAGTTTCAGCCTCCCCCCCATTTGACTCACTCATGGAAAGGGATAAAGGCAGATGGCTCCCCACACAATGCTACAGAGGAAAACTATATTTCTCAGCTAGAGAATAGTGAAATGCTAATTTATATACAAAACATTTTCGTTATTTAAAATGTTCTTGTTACTTTATAGAGCACCAGTGGTAAGCTGTAAAACCAGCCATACTTGGCTATGCAGGCAACCAAGGAATTAATCTAGGAAGCGCAACACAAGTAAGTAATCATGTTAATGTAATTAACAAATGGCATTGGACATTAAGTGAAAGAAGGGTAAACACATATCATGGTTATTTCTCTTGTTCCCTTTTCCTCAGCTTAATTGCAATAATGGCAACAAAGACAGCGTTCTTATACATATAAGCTATCCAAATCCCTCCTGAAGAACCATGCAAAACACAGTATGGTGAAACACGTGTGTGGGTGCTAGCTCAAACTACCAGCCACATTATTGAATGAAAACAAAGATTATTTTCTCTATCCTTAAAGTAAGAAATGAGAATGAAAATGAATCTATAATTTTCAAACATCGGGGAAACAAATGAGAAACAAAGTACAAGAAAATGGAATGAATTAATTGAAAAAAGGGAAAAAAAGTACAAAAAATGGAATGAAGTCATTCTGAATATTTTTCTTTTTGAATGCAATTCTTATTTGGAGCGCAAAAGTGGAGTCTTTGTGGTTCTTTTTCCTCTACATTGAACTTGTTGGAACACTGTATCCTCAGCGTTCTCTCTGAACAGAATCTGGCTACGGCAATAGGACAAATATTTGAATTCTCCCTCAATATAGAACTTGCAAGAACTTTGTGTGTTCAGATTTCGCTCTCAACAGAACATGGTTAAGACAATGATAAATACATTTGAGTTGTCCCTCTTCATAGAACTCGCGGGAACCCTCGTCAAACTGAGAACCTTGTGTCCCCAGCGATCACTCTGAAGAGAACATGGTTAAGGCAAAAAGAAAGGGATTTGAACACTCGAATATCGTCTATGTCGGCAAAGCTTTCGAATTCTGTCTTTGAAATTAACAATGCCTGGATGAATTACCTCGAGTGCCTAAATTGCTCCATTTAATTATTAATTTCTAGAGAAAATCAAAATGTACAAAAGAATAAAAGATGTTCATTTACTGGGTACCAGCCCCCCTCATCAGCACACTTCATAGGCGCTCGCGGGCCAAGTGCTTATGAGGCTGGGCACCGCTGCCGGAGAAACTATTTATCCGTGTGACACTGTGTGTCACTTCTGAACTTCGACTTGACACCTATAAAATTACATTTCCATCAAACTGAAAGATCAAGCTTCCCGTGCTGACTCACTTGGGTCACCACTTTGCAAATGATTGGGTTTAGCACTTGAACCATAAACCTTCTGGGAATAATCTTCCGCATTGATGTTTGATAGCCCGGGGCACAGATCATAATTCCTGAGCAGGCAAAATGAATTTCCTCTTGCATACCAAATGCCTTTCTTCTTCCAGTGTGCAGGCTCGTAGCAGACTGCAGAGAAACCCAGTGACAAACTCCCAGAATCTAGCTGCAATCATTCCCTTATGATTTTCATCATTTCAAAGAGGTCCAGTGTGATGGTGAATACGGTTTCAAAACACTATTTTGACATGAATGACTCCAAGGAAGGGATGAGCAAACTCCTTGTATGAAACTGCACCTCCTTGATAATCAGCCCAGGTTCTCATTTGATACATTTTGTGAATTGATAGAATTTGTGCATTTTCCAGAGGTTTGCCTTACATTCAAACTAGAACCTAAAGCGATGAACCCAGAGAGGTCTATGATACAAAAGACAAACTGTGGCGTTCAAGTTATTCATGCCGAATTACCCAGAATATTGCCAGCAAGGCTGCAACAACTTGTGCGATATCATCAATGCACCCTGCATTGAATGAGTTTGTCAGATCGAAGAAATAAGAGCACAAATGTTATCACTGAAATAAATAGCTTTTTTTTTAAAACAATGTTTATTTCTTGATGCTAAAACAGACTTGCATCATGCTCTAGGACCATATTAATTAACGAATCTACCCCCAGTGTTAGAACATTTGGGATACGTGCTGGATGGTGGCCAGGGGGCAGTTAAGCATAAACAACTATAAATAAGCAATGAACAGTATTTTTTCCAGCAATGTTATGTTATCGCTGGATTGTCTTCTCGAAGCACCTCCAACGGCTGCATTACTTTTCATGTATGTATGTATGTATTTATTTATTTATCATCTATTTAAAACCTACATAAAGTGCCAACCTAGCAGAACCTCTTTGAAGCGCTATACAGAGCAAAGCAAGATACAGAAGTAGGAAACATAACACAATAGAAACATAGAGACCTAAATTAATTTGGAGATATTGTTTATAAAGAATAACGTTGAACTATTTTAAAAATCCCAACAAGTTATGGACAAGGCATTAGTGTGCCCCAGCTCATGGCAAGTTGTAGGTGCAGAAGAAGAGAAAGCCGGATCTCGAATGTTCTTTTCTTGTTAGAACATGCTGCTGCTGTCCTTATCTTGGACCCATTAAAGTCGCAGCCGTAGGAAGTTGTCCCCAGGAAGGCACACCCATGACCTCTTCCATGAAACCTCCAAACATGACTCCTCTGAAGGAGAGAAAGGCCTCAGTGTGCCTATGGTGGTAACGATAGAAACATGTGGTGTTTTAAGTACCACCTGATTTTAAAATACCATCTCATAATGCATTGGTTTTGGCATGAGATATTTACTACATGGGGTACAACAAAAGTACTGCATGGGGTAAATAAACCATACTTACGCTCTGCCTCCTGTCTGTCTCCAGTGACGAACTTTCTGTTATCACTCCTGTTTTGTCGTGCAGAATAAGGGAGTACCTTGGCCTGGGATCAAGAAGACTATTTCGAGAGATGGGGCCTAGTCAAAGGAATGGACGACGTGCATAAGATATATTTCTCCATCTGGGTTTTAATGAATTGTCCTTGTTTTCGATTTCTGAGTCAGATGTTAGGAGAGCACGATTTTGTCAATTCCAGCCTCTTATTTAGGACTATTTGATTTTATTAAACAGGGTGTCATTACCCTTTCTGGCCTTTAGAGACTTGCTCCCCCCACTTCACATAGGCTTTTGCCCTCGTGATTGTTCAACACTTGGCTCTTCCAAAAAGGGCCTTGGGCCATCTACTGAAGAGAAGTGCTAGGGGTGGCTCCAGGCCATCCAGGTCTTCTATCCTTAAAATATTCCTGGCACAGTGTGCGCTGCACTAGCCTTTCTTGACACTTTCTCCCCTCTGCGCCACAAGTGTTTCTTTCGCTTTTTCATTCCATCTCAAGTAAGGGACGCAGTCAATATTTAGATGGCGCATCCCTCTCAAAGTGCAAGCAGATTAGGGCACTGTGTCCTCCCCTTTGAGCTGTCCAGTGCCCTTGACCACACTGCGGCAAACAGCCTCCTTCTAATTGAACAATAGTAAGACCCTCAGCAGTAGTGACATGAGGTGATTTTGATCTACCACTGCCTTAATGCCTCCCATGACCTATCAGGGGTCACTTGAACGATTCCCACTAACCCTCAGAAAAATGCATTCCTTGCCCTGATCACTGTTGCTGCTCATCCAAGTCCCCCAAACTTCTGCCCTGTTAGTGTCAGCTGGCAGGGTGGCTCTGGGCTGGTAGGCTCTCCCTCGTGTCTGACAAACAACACGATTCCATTCGCTGCCTCGGCTAGGGCATGCTTTTTCCAAGACAACGAGGAGGTGAAACATAGACCTACATAGTCATAGTCAGTGCTAAAAATGTAAAATAAAAACAAAATAAATAGAATCTGTAGTGGGCCCCTGCTAACATTAAATAGCCAGCTTTCTTCGTCCTAGCGCCCATTACCATGTCTATAGTGGTCTTCAAACTGTGGGCGAGACGCAAGACCCTTCCAAACGGGAGGGAGGTGATTGGGTTCCATGTCATTTCATAACGGGATGTTTTTTCGCTGGGTTTTTTACTGCAAATTTTTTTATGGAAAACCCCATCAAATTTCTTTTACATTATTTTTGGGGGGTGTCCCCCCAAGTCCCACATTTTTTATCTATTCTCTAACACCCACACCCCATATATATAATTTTCTAACCCCCCTTGTAAAATTCGATGGGTTTATTTGTCAAAAAATTTGCGGTAAAAAAAAACACAAAAAAAAATCCCGCGATTAAAGGACGTTGTACCAGTGATTGTTTTTAATAGGAAGTACGACATTCGGTCCTGACGTCGAACCTCGGAAGAGCACTGAGTTTTACACCTGGATGAGATTTTCCTGCAGGTGTAAAACCAATGCATTCCTTCAGAATCTGCTTAGCATTAATGCATGATAATGAGCAGGCAGGTTCCACAGGAATACAACAATAAATGGTATTTATTTCTTGTTGTTTTACTCTTCACAATAAAACTCCACCTGGCAAAGGATGCAAATTGCAGGATTTGACCCAACGGCATACTAGCGCTAGCATTGGGCAGGGAGGATAGCTCAGGGACAACAGGATTCTCTTGGGAGTGAGACACGGAGAGCAACACAGGTTCATATCCCGGCCCGCAAGAATTTAAGATTAATTTAATTAGTGGCCCCCTGCGTGCGATTTGCATTTTATTTAAAACTAGCAGAAGTACCTGTTCTCCGAACGGGTTCTGTAGACAGACATGATAACACTGATCCTGTAGGTCGCTGGTCCGGTTGGCTTATCGCTTGATGTGCTTTGCACCCTGAAGTAAAGTGCACTGAATATGGGTGCGTGTGGCTGGATGACATAACAAGGAGAGAGTGTGTGTGTTGCTGCATACTGGGACCTTCTGTGCTCTCTCCTCACCTTATGCATCAACCTGGTGTGATGCAGTTTGGTGCGGTGCATTGCGTTCCAAATATCTTGGAAACCGCGCATCCTAGGCCCTGCACATTGAGTTTTGTTCCTCATGTGGGGACCGGTCCTTCTACGACCACATTGATGTTTCACCGATTTCAGGCAACCGTGTGTAAAGGTGCTGAAATCCAGGGAAAGGGGTGGGGTGTCCAAATGTCATGTCACCAGTAATGTCCAGAGGGTCCGAACAGGTAACTATGCAAAATTTGGTGCAGATTGGTGAAACGGTGTGGAATTGTATGAGGAACAACACTTTGCCACAATTCCTGCCACAAACAAACACATTTTGATTTTGATAACTACAGATGGGGTGACTGGAGCTTATAGGAGGAGGGTCAGCGGAAAAATAATCATCTTCCGGTAAGCTTTCACCATGAGGAAAGGGTTCCCCGGCGATTCATGAAGTAGATGAAGCACCCCTGTTCCTGGTAATGGAACTTGGCATCTAGTTAATATATGGTGTTATATGAGCACCCCGCGCGCTAGATAACAACGGGGTATGGGCCTGATTATTTTATGGCAATACCTGGCAAATTGTGTTACTACCTGACCTCAGGATGCCAGGGGCTGAGAAATACCTTATAGCACTGATTCAGTATTATTAGCTGGGTGGGGGCTTTAAGATTCAACCATTGTAATGTTTTGTGGCCGGTGATATGATATGATAGGTTATTTATAACGCACTTAATACCCAGAGGTTTCTAAGCGCAGACCCGGGGATGGAACATGGGTTGCTTGGTGTCGTTTTGCTTCCAAGGCGAGCACATTACCGCTGAGCTATCCTCCCGGGACGATGTACTTTTGTGGTTGCTTTGAAATTCTCTTGACTGTACATTGGTAGCATCAGTTGAGGGTACTGACGCAGAAAAGACTTTGTACACATGTCTTATAGAAATGTAATGTCCATTGTATGTCTGGGTTGAGCACTCAAGGGTTAAGTGCTTGCCTCTGACATGGGGCATCCTGCCCTTGGCAAAGTTCGAATGCCAGCAGTGCCACTTCAGCTCGTCACCCTACCGAGATAGATAAACCGGGTACCATGAAATTGGTTGAGCACAACAAGTTGTATTACAGCACTTAGAAGAGGGAGGTGTCTGCCACAAAGCACTGTGTACAAACCTGGTGTTATTGCATTACAGCGGAATGTGAAAAAGATTGTTGGTTTTGCTGCAAACCTTGGTGTGCCTCTGCTATTGGAAGAGTCACTAAATTTGATGCAATATGTAAACCGTTAGCATCTCTCCATTCTTTGCTAATCAGGTGACCATGTGCCTGCTTGTCATGTGGTCCTTGCTGGTCCACTCACAGTCCGCTTACTCACAACCACCCAGCCTTATGCAACATGGAGTCCTACAGCTTCAAATTAAAACAAGCACTGGCAATGCCAACAGTTTGGTCTTTTGTGGAGGTATGGGAAAGGCACTTGCCACACACTACCATAGTGGCATTAACTGGCCATGGATGTGAGCAGCTGCAAAGTGTTGCGAATACCTGTTCATCTAATAGCAGTGCCTAATACTTACAAAATCCAAAACTGTTGGCTTTGCCAATGCTTGATTTTAACAGGAGGTCAGTGAATGACACGCATAGTGCTGATTAATCGAGTGGCTGAAGGCAAGTCTGGTTAAGACATTATTACACCAGGAGCACACTTACACCTCAATTTAAGTGATTAACTCTCATGAGACTGCTTTGCAAAAACACTGGCAGCAGGCACTTCCAGCGGAAAGTGCGATGGTATGGCTTCCTTAAAGCGAGTTCAAAGCGTTCCCACGAGGGGGTGCTGTGGGCGGGGAGGGGGCAGGAACTGGGTGGCAATGGCCATAGGGATTAGCATGGCCATGGGCAGTCAATGGGTGGCTAAATACCAAAACAACACATACAGGCTGTGAGTCCCTCCCTTATGCCACATCTGCGCTCTAGTGCAATAGTTTGGCTTATAAGTGGCCCATAAAGGGCGTCCTTTCTCCCTTTCTAAAGCTGTTTATTTTCAAATGAAGGAGAAAATAAACACAACCAACGTGTCCTCAATCTACCTGTA
This sequence comes from Ambystoma mexicanum, assembly GCF_040938575.1. Taxonomy (NCBI): domain Eukaryota; kingdom Metazoa; phylum Chordata; class Amphibia; order Caudata; family Ambystomatidae; genus Ambystoma; species Ambystoma mexicanum. The sequence continues at coordinate 1,208,533,034 of NC_090936.1, read as the reverse complement.
AAGCCTTTAACCCCTTCCCCGCTGCCAGCCAGACGGCTTGGAGAAATATTACGGATTTAAATTGGCTTCTTCCAAAGATTTGAAACCACAAGAGCCCATTCTGTCACCTTTGAAAGAACTTTAGTGGCAAAACAACTTCGTAAACTCTTTCCCTGTACTGAATTTGCTAATAGCAATTTCCCGTTGTTTCACCTGCGTGGAGCGCCAGTCTCCAGGGGGGTCGTTAGGCGGGCGTTGCAGAGGGCCAGGCCTCTCCTCCGTGTTGCCAGCTGCTATCAGCTGGCAGCACTGAGCCTCGCCAGCTGAGCAGGAAGGTCCTAGCTGGCTGGGCTCCTTCCACACCTTCCAATTATGCCCAGGCCTCACCAGGCACCGGGTGTGCAGGGAGCTGGCCCTTTCTATCACTAGCGACGCGTTCGCTGGAGCCACATCAAACACAAACCTTGCCCAGAGCTACGCCTAATTAAACGCTCCTGCAAAGAGGCTCGGTCCAAAAAAAAAAGGATAATGAATTTCTGCTAATTATTAGAGTGTGATGAAAAATGTGATAGGCCCACTCACTCCCCAAGATCTCATCTCTCTGGGGGGTGGGACTGCGATTGGTGTGAACGTCTGCCATGGCTTCAAGGAAGCGCTTCAGATGTGTCGACCAGGCCTAATTACCAGTTGAGGTGGAAAAGTGATTAAACTGTCTGAAAATGAAGATTTCGCTTTGCCACTGTTATTTCTATACAAATGTGTGATAATTTTCAAGTGGCGCGCACACTTAATTAAAATTAGGCGGCTGTTTAATAGTGATAGAGAATGTACGGCTCAGTGTTAGAACATGATTACGCGAGCCCCCACTGGAAACGGAATCCATCTTCGGAAGTTCCTGCAGCTGTGGGTATATGTCTGCCAGCTGAAAGAGCCCCAAACGTTGATGGATGTCAGGCAGTCTACTACAAGACTCTGCAGAGGTTTTGGACTACACCCCCCCAACTATCCCCAGGCAGCATGTTGAATGGCAAGGGATCATGGGATTCGTAGTCCAAAACATCTGGAGAGCTCCAGGTTCCATCCCTCTGCTCTATCACCCAATAGAACAGGGCCGTGCTGCGTTAAGGCCAATCCAAGCAGCTGCCTAGAGTGACACCAACACAGTTAGAAATGTAGGGCGACCATGTGTACCCTAAAGTATCTTTTTTTGAAATTTTTTTGCAAATCAAGGAACAGTTAAGCTAAAGAAAAAGAAAGTCCAAAGCCAGGACTATGGCTATGCTGTCCCTGGTGACATGGAGTCATCTGCTAAACGTAAAGTAATGGTATAACACAACTAAATGGAAAGGCCACAGACACATAACCACAGAAGCCTACGCCGGACAATAACATTTGTCACCAGGAACATTGGAATCAATGGCAATCACCTTTTGCAATATCAGCTCGGCCTTCCTTAAATCACCTCTCCCAACAACCTCTTCTACAAAACTATTAAGACAGCCCGGCTCATATGCAAATGATCTCGGTGGCCCTGCACCCCAGATATTTTATTGGGGTTCAGTTAACCCTACAGCAACTTGGTAATCACTTCAGAGCAGGGGAGGCTCCTCCATAATGGGTGAGGGGGCATCGACCCTCCGGCTCCCTCGCCCATTACGGAGGACCCGGGGAGCCAGCCCAGTGAAACACTAAGCTCTCCCTCAGATACTTTTTCCAGCTGAGGGAGTGCTTCTGGGCAGGCTGACCTGTCAAAGGAAACAGGTTTCCCTTTGAAAGTTCTGTTCCCCAGCCGTGCATGATTAATGAGCTATGCAAGTCCAGGGACGTTTTGCTTCCCCAGCAGTGGAAGCTGGTGAATTTGTTAAGTAGAAGGGTGTAAATATCTCCCCCAAATATGTATTAGCGACTGATTGTTTTGGTTACTAGTCTTTCCATCGAAGTTTTTCCATTGAGGGTTTGTTCCATCAAATCTTTTTAATTGAAAGATGTTTTATCGAATTGCCATACATAAAGTGCAAAGTGTTTATGCATCAAAACCCTTTAATCGAATAGGGTTTCATTATATAAACACTTTACATTTTTTGCATGGAAATTCGATGAAGCATGCATAACGTTATAACGTTACAGGGAGCTGTCCGTGCTGAAATCTATGCAATACAGTGGCAATGTATTTCAGCACTGGACAGCTCCCTGCAATTTGTGTAGTGTGCACTTTTATTTTATTTTTTAATGTGGGGTTCCCCCATCCCCCCAATAAAATAAAAGAAAGTTTGCCAGTCCTAGAAAATAAAATGAACGTGCACACTACACAAGTCAGAGGGAGCTATCTAGTGCTGAAATCCATAATGTATTTCAGCATTGGACAGCACCCTCTAAATTGTGGTGTTTATTGTTTATTGGGGGGATGCCCCTAAACACCCCCCAACCCCCAGGGGACCCCCCCAAACCCCTTCCCCCAACATCCATTTTCAAAATGTAACCCTTGTGCAGTGCTGAAATCAATAATGTATTTCAGCACTGGACAGCTCCCTCTAACTTGTGATGTTTATAGGGGGGGTCCCCCCCAAGCCCCCTAAAGCCCCAGGGGTCCTCCCCCAAACCCCATTTTGAAAATGTAACCCTTTCCTCAACCCATTGAATTTCCAACCCAAACATCCATAGATCTAATTTAAAGGTATGTTTGAGTTGGAAATTCAATGAAAATCATTTAATAAATATGCTTTTCGATGGAAAAGCATTTCAATTAATGAATTCCGATGGATAATTATTTGATGGAAGTTATTTTGATGGAAAAACTGCATACCATTGTAGCGAGGGGGCCCGACACAGTTCAGGGAGGTTTGGGGGGGTTCTCCCCCGAGAATGTTTTTTAATAATGAGTTCAAATTGTGCATTTTACAGCACACTTTTTTTGCTAAAAATGCAAACCGGTTGCAATTGGTTTTGTAGGGAAACACAAGAAAAAAATCCAAAATATGCAAGTCACCAATGTGCACAGGAGCCTTTCTCCAACATATTTTCATGATGCCTTTGCCCACAAGATGTGCAAATATAAAAATAAAATCACGCTCATTGTGCCCTTTCATTTCCATACTGGCTGCACCAATATATGCCAGTATTCCCATGTAGGAACATACTCATGTTTGCATTACGTATAATGCCAGTAATGATAATATTAGGCGCTGGGGGCCCAGAGGGCAGACATGACATTGTTTATTGGGCATCTGGCGTCGCTGATGTCCGAGGGCCCGGGTGCCCCGCCTCTCTGCCCGGGATCATCAGTCACGGGAGCTCGGGGCACAAAGTGGGGCCTGCTCAGCCGTTCACTTGAGCGTGCCTTGGATGAGGCGGCGGGCAGCGGAGTCCTCAAATGAGTGGCAGGAAACTTAAGGAGTTCCCGAGGGGGGCACAGGTCTTGAGCGATACCACCGGGCCGGTAAGTCTGGGCCTGGTGAGGAGAGGGCATTTGGGTGCTGGACCTGAGCGGGGAACGGGATGTCCTGCGCAGGGGATGTTGGGAGGCGAGTTGTTGCAGGGGTACCCTGATGTGAATGGCCAGCATTGCCTGGGGGGTGGGGAGACTTGGGACTTGAGCTGCACCAGCGGGGCCGGTTCACTGGAGACCAGGCGGTGGAGCCTGGAGTGATGGCACCACTTAAATCGTTGAGCACAGGGTGCCTGTCCTAAGGAAAGGGGTGCGGTCCATGAGCAGAAGAACAGGCATAGTAGATGCCATGGGGACCTAGGGTTGGAGTGGGTTCATGCATTAGAACCCCCAGAGCCGCAGACTGTTGGGGAGCTGCAGGCCAGTAACGGGGAACAAACTTGCACAGGACTGCGGGTTATCTGCTAAGTCCATGTGCCACACTTAGGATTGAGAACATTAGCCTGCGCCGTATCTAGACAGAATTGTGAATGTTAGCATATGCCATTCCTAGATGGAACTTGAATGTTAGCATGTGCCACACTTAGAATTGAGAACATTAGCCTGCGCCGTATCTAGACAGAATTGTGAATGTTAGCATATGCCATTCCTAGATGGAACTTGAATGTTAGCATGTGCCACACTTAGAATTGAGAACATTAGCCTGCGCCGTATCTAGACAGAATTGTGAATGTTAGCATATGCCATTTCTAGATGGAACTTGAATGTTAGCATGTGCCACACTTAGAATTGAGAACATTAGCCTGCGCCGTATCTAGACAGAATTGTGAATGTTAGCCTGTGCCGTATCTAGACAGAATTGTGAATGTTAGCGTGTGCCACACTTAGACAGAATTATGAAGATTACCAAGCACAACACGTAAAAGGAATTGAGAATGTTAGCATGTCCCACACTTAGATAGAATTGAGGACATTAGCCTGCGCCGTATCTAGACAGAATTGTGAATATTAGCCTGTGCCGTATCTAGACAGAATTGTGAATGTTAGCATATGCCATTCCTAGATGGAACTTGAATGTTAGCATGTGCCACACTTAGAATTGAGAACATTAGCCTGCGCCGTATCTAGACAGAATTGTGAATGTTAGCATATGCCATTCCTAGATGGAACTTGAATGTTAGCATGTGCCACACTTAGAATTGAGAACATTAGCCTGCGCCGTATCTAGACAGAATTGTGAATGTTAGCCTGTGCCGTATCTAGACAGAATTGTGAATGTTAGCGTGTGCCACACTTAGACAGATTTCCAAACTTTGCCATGCGTCCCATCTAGATAATATTGTGAAGGTTAGCGAGTGCCACACATAGACGGAATTATGAAGATTACCAAGCACAACACGTAAAAGGAATTGAGAATGTTAGCATGTCCCACACTTAGATAGAATTGTGAACATTAGCCTGTGCAGTATTTAGATAATACACCACTCCTCTCACTATCCAACGCCCTCTTCATCTTACTAATCCCTCCCACCTGCTCATTTACAGATCCTCCAGAGCGCCTGGGGACCAATTCCGTTGGTGACTGTGCGCTATATAAGTACCGTTAACATAACATAACATAACATAACATAACATAACATCTATCATAGATGTCCAGTAAAACAATACCATATTAATGCCTTAGGCCCCACAGCGCTTAACACAGGCACATAATGTGATTATGTGTGTATGTGAGGCGCTGGGGGATTACAAGGGGCAGGCATGGTATTGTTTACTGGACATCTATCATAGAGGCCCAGTAACAAAATACTATATTTGTCCTCTGGGCACCACAGCACCTAACGCACGCACACAATGAACATAAATATGTGCGCGTGTTAGGCGCTGTGGGTCCCAGGGGATAGATATGGTATTTTGATACTGGATATCTATGATAGATGTCCAGTAAAAAAATACCACCCCTGCCCCCTGCGCCCCACCGTGCCTCAGAAAGAGAGCTGGTTTTGGCCACACGGGGAAGGTGATTGTGCAACAAAGGCATATTATTAACACCCCTCCTGCCCTCACTCGCCAAAATCTACTCCACAGACCAGCACAAACACACACACACACACATCCACGCACACAGACACACACACACATCTACACAACATTCACACAGCAGGCACCTGCTGCTCATTCACATGAGCACCCATCATCATACACTCACTCATAACAACACAAGTACAAACACATCCATACACTTATTTAAATAATAAATAAATAAACATATAAACACACACAATCACACAACATTCACACAGAATGCACCTGCTGTTCATTCAAACGAGCACCCATGATCACACGCTCACTCATAACAGCACAAGCATATATGCATCCTTAAACATATTTAAGTTATAAATAAATGAACATACACACACACACACACACACACACGCATTCACACAGCATTTACATGCACACTCATCATCATACACTCACCCATAACACAAGCACACATGCATTCATACAGACATTTAAATAATAAATACATTAACATACAAACACACACATTCACACAACATTCACACACAGGCACCTGAGGCTCCTTCTCATGAGCATCCATCATAACACACTCACTCATGACAACATAAGTATACATGCATCCAATTATTGTGTGCGTGTGTCATGTGCTGTGGGGCCCAGGAGACAGATATGCTACTTTTTTACTTGACATCTATCATAGATGTCTAGTAAACGATGCCATGCCTGCCCTCCGGGCCCTCCAGTGGCTTGCATGCACACATAATCACATTGATTGTGTGCGTGTGATAAGCAGTGTGGAACCCAGGGAACTGATATGGTATTATTTTTACGTGGCATCTATGATAGATGCCTCACAGGCACACAGTTGAGTGTATGCCTGTGAGTGCTGGCCCACCAGGTGGGAGACATGTCATTTTTTACTGGGCATATGTGCCCAATAAAACATGCTATGGCTGTTCCTTTGGATTCCAGTGCCTCGCATACACACATAATCACATTCAGAATTAATGTAATTATGTGTGAGTGTGAGGCGCTAGCACACCATTGAGCAGGCATGGCATTTATTACTGGATATCTGTGATAATGCAAGCATGATAAGTGTTATTATGTGGCTGGACTAGTATTTTGGTGCAACCAGTATAGCCATTTCGTACTGTATAACATGTTGTATTGGGCATATTTGATAAAGTAAACATGATAAGTGCTATTGTGTAGCTGGACTGGCATTGGAATTTTGGTGCAGCTAGTCTAGACATTGCTTACTGTTGCATTACATTTTGTATTTGGTATCTTCAATAAATCAACCATGATAAGGGTTATTATCAGAGGAGTTGCTAGGTGGGGCTGAAGGGGCTATAGCCCCGGATCTTTGGGTTGCAGCCCTGGATAGGAACTCAGAGGCTACAACCAAAAGGCTAGCTGTCCTGAGTCCTGACAGTCCACGCATTAGCACAGCCCTGTATCTTTTCCAGACCGAGCAACACCCCTGGTTATCATGTAGTTAGGCTTGCATTTTGAATACATTTTTGCACTGCAGCATGCATGTTGGTAAAGGGGTATTGGCATAAATTAGTGTGGACACATTGTCTTAAAATATCATTACTGGCATTATGTGCAAAGCAAAAATTAATACGTTCTTATATGGGAATACTGGCATATATTGGTGCAGCCAGTATGGAAATGTATGGGCACAGCCAACGTGAGAATGTGTTTATTCTTGCACATCTTGTGGGCAAAGGCATCATGAACATGCGTTGGAGAAATGCTCCTGGGCACTGTTGGGGACTTGCATCTATTAGATTTTTTCATGAGTTACCCGACAAAACCAATTACTAACTGTTTGCCTTTTTAACCAATTTTTCAAAAATGTGTGCTGTAAAATGCACCATTTTAACCCATTATTCAAAAAGAAATCTCGGAGGAGGGAGTTACCCCAAAACTCCTCTGAATTGGTTCAGGCTCTATTTGAGGGAAATATTTACGCCCCTCCACTTAAACAATTCCCCAGCGGTCACTGGTTCAGAGTAACCTGGGCATCAGCCCTTCTCCACGTTCTTGTTATATTATGTTGTGCTAAATTAATCCATTTTATAAGGAAACCAGAAATGTGAAAGTAGGATGTCCATTTGAGCCAGGTCACACATTCCACAACGCCACCTAGTAGCCGTCAGTGGAAGTTCACCTCCAGTTCTGAGCCACACCAGCAAGGCAATGTGGGTATGCAAAAGCGGCCAAATTGCAAACCTTTTTCTCCAGGAAATTGTCTTGGGCAGTGATACTTTATATAATCAACCCAAGAGAGACATCTTGCCAGGCTGTCAGTATAACTACCTACCTAGTTTCACCCTTATTAGGGATCATCAATGAAGTATGGTCCGAAAAGCCTTGTTGTTAAAGTAGCACCACCCTCTAAGAAAAAGGGCCCGATTCATGGAATGTTTTGCACGGTTCAAAGTGACTTGCACTGAAGACACAAACCCTGATTCATGGAACTGTGCAAAGTGTATTTTTGCAATGCAAAGTCACTGCAAAGTTCATTTTGTACTGCAAAAATGACTCTGCACTGCAAAAATACACGGTGTACAGTTCCTGATGTGATGTTAGCTTTCAATAAATATCCAAATAATATAAGTTATAATAAAAATAAAAACACATGTCAGTCTCTGCTGTCTGTCGGCTTGTGCTAAGTACTTTTTATTGTAGACATGTCAATCTAATACAAATTACCCAAAGGTAGGAGTACGATTTCCTCAAAGTTGCTGACTATCACTATGGCTTTATGATATGATATGATATGATATGACATTCGTAAAGCGCCTGTACACAAGTGTTTCTAGGCGCGACAAGACAAGGAGCGGGAAACAGAGGGAGGACAAAACAACAATCTTACTGGGCCTTGTGCCATTCAGATCGCGCACGTGCAGAGAAGGGGAGAAGGTCAAAGGGGGGTGGGGAAGTGCAGGTAAATCAGAAAGTGCAGCCAACGGGTGGCTCATAAGTGCAGAGAGAGGAGACTGTAGGGTTACAGATACAGATCACAAGTCCTGGAGAAACCAAGGTTCAACTCGACAGGCAGGGACCTGGGCCCAAGTTCAGAGGGTGGCCAGGTGACCAGAGTTTGGAACAGACGGGTTATCAGCAGGGGAGAGGAAGAGAGAAAGCGGAAGTGGAGAGGAAGGTCAGGAGTTGCTTCCGGAACCGGAGATGGTTCTGCTCAAGTTGGAGAGAGGCAGGGTGAAGCCCCAGCCAAAGAAAGACATCTTCCGCCAATTCGCCGCTTCAATAAGCGACTGAACCTCAGAGAGTTGGAGGTGGATGAGCGGAGAGCTTGAGATGGGAGATATTTAGGTAGAGAGAGTTGGAGTTAGAGCAGTATCAGGCCCCAAAAAGACTTGTGGACAATGCAGAGGGTCTTGAACTTGATCCTTACCGCCACTGGGAGCCAATAAAGACATTTCAGAGCTGGAGAGATGCGACCCCTGGGCTTGAGGCCAAGGACAAGTCTCGCAATCCCGTTCTGGATAAGATGTAGAGGACAGAGAGTAGACCTGCTACTCTTCCTACAACCTCACCTGACACACATGTCTTTCTTCGTTCTATGTGGATCTCTTGTTGTTTTGACACTTTGATGTCATTCTTTTTAACTCCTTGTTTTATTTGCTCATTGTAGTTTGTGGCTGTAATACTCTTCAAGCTCTCTCTATCACCTCTGGTATAAAGGGGGTCAAACTATGGGGCACGGCTTTTCACTTCCCAATCCCAGTACAAAGGGAATCCTTATATACACTTGATACACTGTGCAGGACATTCAGAGGGTGACCACGGCAAGGTCGAATGCCTTGAGCGAGCAATTCTATACACTTCTGCACATAGGACCCAGCCACATCCGACCAATCAAGTCAGGCATGCCGGGTGCACGCCTGGCAAACATATTCTTTCAGACAATATCATTGTCGGTCCCGAAAAGCGAGCTCATCTATCGTCCAATTGTGTTGTCTGCCAATTGTGTTGTCTGCACATTTATGTACACATAAAATACACAACAAAAGTATTTTGAGTTAATTTGTGCTTCATTAAACAGTGGAATTAAAAGTCACTGGGCCTCATTACAAGTCAGGCGGAATGGGTTAACGGGCTCCGCTAATGGTGGCGGGCCCGTCAACACCATTCCGCCTGATTACGAGGTCCCCTTGCGGGACCCGGTAAGGACGCCTGCGTCGTTACCGGGTCCCGCGAGAGGAAGAGGGATCTAACAACGGGCCGGTCATAATCGGCCCGTTGTTAGCTAACTCTCCCATTCCCATTGAGCCCTATGGGAGCTCAAATGGGAAGGGGCCCATAGGGCTCAAATGGGACAAGGGAAGGTCCGGGCCCGGGTTCCCAGTAGGAGGAATTACCGGGCCCTCCGAACTCGGATTGGACTGGTAATTCAGGGATCCCGGACCCGGTTTTGGTGGCAGCCATGCCGCCAATAGCAGCATGGCTACCGCCAAACCCGTAATGAGGCCCACTGTCATTTCAGTGACAGAGTTTGTATTTTGTTGTAATGGTCTAATACCCATAAACAAAAACAAAAAAAACTATAACCGTCATGAGTGAAAGTTTTCAGAGGCCAAACATATCATTGAAAATACAATGTGTTCACCTGTAACACAGCAATATTGTATTTATAATACAGAAATTGCGCAATCATATATTGTCAACAGAAACACAAATTGCATGGCGTTATAAAAAGTGAATTTTAAGGGCGAGCGTGGACTATCCAACGCAGACGAGCAATAGACGGTGTGGTTGTTACAAGAAGGTTTGTGTGGTGCTGCTTGTCCTTTGGCTACCATTAAGAAAGTCCTGGTTTGGTCAAACCCTTGGCATTAACGTAATAGAGGTTCTCACTTCCCACTTCACAACTGTAAAGGTAGTGTAGATGTGTGTTGGCCACTCAGACAAGGAGTGACGGGAACAGCAATCTAAGAGTGAAGCTTCCAAGTGCTGAACGACAGAGAGTAGTGGCTCAATCGTATTTCAAGAAGGCAAACTTCACTCTTGTTTACAGCCACATTGCCATCATATTTAACTTGCATAATAAATAGTAGAGAGAGGAGAAAAAAGTTAAATCACAGAAAAACAGCTACATATGTCCTATATCATTAGGTGCACGATAGTGAGCCCTGTTAATAGACAGAAAAGGGGGTTCATTCCAGTGGAATTTGTTATGTGTTGCACTAAACAGCTGCAGAGAAGCTGAGGGCAGAACATCACTGCAACTGGTTGGGTCCAGTAGCTGAATCTACAAGATGAGACGGATCTATGGTGACTGTGATCAGGTGACAATCTTTCAACTGAGCAACATCAAGATTCTTATCACACTTTTGAATATTGGAGCAATTATTGCTTTTGACCATAAAGGAAGGTAAGAGCCGGCACTAAGATTTCCATTCAGAAGGGCAGTAAGTATTAGAAGCCATCCGTCAGGACACACCTTGAAAAGATGATTTGATGCACGTCCTGGACCAGTGGGTTCATGCGAGGACTGGTCTTGAGGAGCTTCTTGAAACTCTTCAGAGTCATTTCAGAGGACGGTGTCTCTTCGAGTCTGTGAATCGTTACTGGAGAAGCCTGCTCCTAGGAACTGGTCAGTGCATGAAGATCCATCAGCATATAAAGATATGGCAGCCATGATCCTGACACCTGGGCCAATACAAGCCGATAAAGGCGACTTATCTAGATGCTGCGTGGGCCCACTTGCTACAAGACCAAAGCAAGATGTTATTTTCTTATATAGCCTCTTCTTCCTGTGCTACTCAAGAATTGTCTTTGGTTCTTGTTTACTTTGTGTGATAGCGCTTTGGTATTTTTTCCAGTAAAGCTCTATTTCCACTATACCAGGAGGAATGATTTTAGCAGTTGCAATGCGATTAGGCTTTGGCAGGCGTCATGACTCATTATACCAATACTCTTTCCTGGGTGCAGACCTCTTCCTAACTTCCCAGTATAAAAGGATAATGCTCCTTATGTGTGATACTAGTACATGCTTGTCTGCTAACATGAAGGTCAAGGATTTTAATGATGCTTCAACTCATTGAATAAAAAGCAGTGGCAAGCTAGGAGATCCTGAGTTTCATCCTGAGGTCAGTGGGCGCAGTTAATAATTGTGCAATTATTAACAAGAGGAAATATCTAATTTGACTTCACAAGTTGACTTCGATGCAACTGGCCATTGATTTCAGTTGTGAGCACCAAGGGAACGTGATAACTTTCAAGTATAATAATGATCCAAAAAGTATTAATACAGGTCCACAAGGCGTGACTGACAATGGAATAATAGTCCCTCTTGCTCCAAGAGAAGTACTGTTACCTGGAAAATCAGGAAGCGACCTCCTGCCCGCATTCACCGAGCGAATGCCCTTCTACATCACAAATGTTGAGAAAGAAAGGCTCTTGGTGTCTCTCACACCAATGATCATGTCTTCTGCCTTATCCACTAATGGTTCATCAAGACCTGTCCCCTGTCTCTGGTAAAAGTCACCTGCAATTATAAAAGCTATAGTTGACAAGGAAGTCCAAGAAGCATCCAAGGAAAGGGTTCACTGGAAAGAGTGTAGGTCGGATAGATGGGGAGCAAGACCTGCCCTACAACAAGGATTCCACAAATATATTAGAACAAAACACAAGTCATTAACTACAAAACAATGCAACTGCAAAATATTATCCGGAAGCAATGCAAAGCATCACATATAAGATCAAGATGCAATGCTGCCCTATAATTAAACTGCAGGTAAACCTTAATTCTATGGATCGAAGAGCTAATATACCTGTCTGCTGTGATCAGGTCCATCGCCCATGTTTCCGGCAACACCCTGAGATCAAAACTCAGAACAAATGTTCCGGAATCAGAGTCAGTCGTCTATATTCCATGACAGAATAGCAAGAGGCCTCAGGCAAACTCCCCTCATTGTCCTCAACCTTTGAGAGAGAATCATGCACTGGATATACAAAAAAGAATCATTGCCTAGTGGTAGAACAGGTGGATAAAGAATAGGAAGGGGAGAAGCAGCGGTAGAGGTAGTAACGTTATATCGGCGCATGTCATAAAAGTACAACATATCAACAATCAAATACAATACAAGCATATGCCAGACACATAAAAACAGTAAAAGCAATAGGGGAAACCAATTCGTAGATGGCAATTCAGTGACAAGATACAAATCTTTCTTAGTTGCCAAGCACTTTTTAAATGGTACGATTGAATTGGAAGCACAGCGCTGTTTCGAGTGCATAAGAAACATTTTAAGGTATCTTCAGTGCCATTTAGATTATACCTTTTGTAGATGGGACAAGGCACATAAGGCCCAAGCTCCTATATAAGGGACATATAAACAAAAAGTGAGTAAGGTCTTCAACACCATTCCCACAGATTGTACACATAGACAAATTAACTCTGTCCCAAGAGCTAACAAATCTTGCAAGAGGAAGTACTATGCCCCAAGAGCCAACGACCCTCGCAAGAGGAAGTACTCTGCCCCAAGAGCTAACGACCCTCGCAAGAGGAAGTACTCTGCTCTCTGCTCCAAGAGCTAACGACCCTCGCAAGAGGAAGTACACTGCCCCAAGAGCCAACGACCCTCGCAAGAGGAAGTACTCTGCCCCAAGAGCTAACAATCCTCCCAAGAGGAAGTACTCTGCCCCAAGAGCTAACAACCCTTGCAAGAGGAAGTACTCTGCCCCAAGAGCCAACGACCCTCGCAAGAGGAAGTACTCTTCCCCAAGAGCTAACGATCCTCGCAAGAGGAAGTACTCTGTTCCAAGAGCTAACGACCCTCACAAGAGGAAGTACTCTGCCCCAAGAGCTAACGACCCTCGCAAGAGGAAGTATTCCTAACCTCGCTTTTAAAAGCAAAGTAAGGGCCTCCTTATCTAGATTACAGGGTAAGTATTTTTCTTGCCCAAACAACTGTTTCAGCTCAAGACATTTTGCTTTTGTGACTATCAAACCAATCTCCGAGAATGTTACCCTATAGTGCCAGTCCTTGAACGTTTGCTCAATGCAATCTTTCGTTATCATGCAACCCTGATGGATTAAAGCAGACATTGGGGAAAACCACGTTTCGTACTTAAACTGAATACGTAGTTAACCCACAGTAGTGCTCTGTCCCCTTCTTGTGTGAGCGCATCCAAAAGGTATTCTTAATAGAAGCCGAGGGCAGGTGAGGTGCACAGTTTATGATAACACAAAAGGGGGCACAGGCTGGCGTCAAAAGGGCAGAAGTACATTTATTGAATTTCATACCACCCTCAGGCATCCCTACCCACCAGCTGGAACAAACGTTGAATGGACAAAGACATGTTCACTACAATATTTTACCCGATTGATCCTAAGCCTAGCATTTCCTCCTGTGTTTGAGAAAAACATATTCTTAGAAGGTGAAGCTACTCAGTTATTATCCTCCAACAATAGACAAGGGCACATTTGGAATAGTATCAGATGTGAGATGTAAAATTGGAGCAGAAATTGCAAGTATACATGTATTTATTTATATGTATTATTTAAAGCGTGGACCTAGCTTGAGAGCAGTGCAGTGCTGTACCGTGTGTGGCTAGCCGGCATTTGTGCTGGCATCTTTTAACAATAGCACAATACTGTGAGGTCTGTGCATCGGTACGTGCATCCATTGGAATTAGTGCTTCATCAGATATTGTTCAAATAGCCAGGTTTTGAGAGATTTGGGAAATCGGAGAATTGTACGGGCATTCCGAACTGACAATGGGATAGAGTTCCAGAGAGTGGGAACATGACAGGAGAAGGACTGTTTGCAGGTCCTCTTTTTGCAGGTGAGTTGTGATTCAAGCTAGTTGGTTGGTTTGCTGCTCGAGGGGCTTGTGCCACCAGATATGTGGAGCTTAGCTGCCAGGTACGCTGGTGTGGTACTCGTGACTGCTTTGTAGATGATACATGCAGTCATGAAAAGTATCCTGGCTTGGCGTGGAAGCCAATGTAGGTCACGTAGGATGAGGGTAATTCGGTCTCATTTTCCGTGCTCCTGTAATAAGAGATGATACATGCAGTTGTGAAAAGTATCCTGGCTTGGCGTGGAAGCCAATGTAGTTCGCGTAGGATGAAGGTAATTCAATCACATTTTTCGTGCTCCTATAATAAGACGTGCTGCAGCATGCTGGACTGTTTTTAGGGGAGTCAAGTGAGGTCAAGAGAGCTTTTTGCCCATTGACGTGCAAGACCACAAGGGCCTGCACTACGGTCTGGAAGTCCTGCGACGGGATCAACGGTTTGATTTTTCTAAGGGTAGAGATCCTGAGACAGGCTATTTGGGCCTTCTTGGCTATGGGTTTCTGGAAGGACATGCTGTCCATGGTGAAGTCTAAGCATTTTGCTGAGTCTGAGACTTGTAGATCAAATCCTTCTAGGCAGATATCACTGAGTTAATGTATGTGTGAGTACATGAAATGTACGTGAGGTGTGATGAATTGCAGGAATTCGTCCCTTCTCCCTAAGGGCGAGCTCCGCCCATGTGAGGCTAGGGAGATGAGCCTGATCCACACTACCCTTCCTACTGGCCCTATGCACTATGTGGAACTTTCAATGGATTCTGTGAGATTTTGTTTGAGGTTACTGCTCCGCCATGTAAAGGGAACAAGATCCTTTACAACATTTATTTTCTAACCTAAATTATGTCAAAATACGCTACATAATATGTTTACACTCTGAAAATGCCTTCCTTTATGCACATTAGCCCGTGTACATGGGTTGTTCTACTAGATAAGCAATAAAATAAAAATTTTAAAAAAAGTGATGAGGTGGTGATAGGAGATCAGCGTGAGGAAAAGGCGACTAGTGGAGGC
Organism: Ambystoma mexicanum; assembly: GCF_040938575.1. Taxonomy (NCBI): domain Eukaryota; kingdom Metazoa; phylum Chordata; class Amphibia; order Caudata; family Ambystomatidae; genus Ambystoma; species Ambystoma mexicanum. Next base: position 1,208,517,790 of record NC_090936.1, on the reverse strand, counting down.
GAGGGAGGGAGAGGAGAACATATCCGTAGGAGCTGGGAGGACACCCAGAGGAAGGGATTGTGGGTTTGTCAAGGGGCCAGAGCTAGTAGCCCTTCAAGCCACCAGCCAAATTACCAAACAGCAGGCAGAGTTTCTGGGCACTACATGTAGTGTGCCTCCTTCTTTTTTTAATTTTTTCTTTATTTTGATTTTAATTGTTTTTAAAAAAATATATTTTTACAAACGGTTCGGCAGTATTGGAAGACCCTTCAATCCTTTGTTTCCTGTTTAAAAGAAGTATTTTTCCCTTGCATTCTCTACTCCATAAAAGTCATTCTCAACTGAGGTGAAAATAATCTGTTTTGGCAGTTTTTCTATTTACAGTTTTACAATTGCTCCTCTCCAGATGGACCACTTTCGTCTCGATTTCCACCATTGCCAGTTTGCGTGTCTGTTTCCTGTTGTAAGCCTATTGGTTGTAAAATCTTTGCTACGGCAATGACGAGTGACGTTCTGTCTCTGTTCATCAAGGTAGCCCACCAGGTGTCCTCCTTTTATAAGCACCTATATTGAGCGTAGTGTCTCAGGTAGATTATTCTTAAAGGGAGACAGCAGCAGATGTTTAATTGATTCTGTAATATCCTCCTTTTTACAAAATCGGCAACTGTCTGATGAAGATTGTCCCCTGAGTTTTAAGATTTCTTTTGTTTTTAGAACATTCAATCTGGCTTTCAAGTAGGTGGCATGCAGGATCCTATCTGGGAACGTTTCCAAGTAACTCCTTACTTGGTTGACGTTTTTGCGTGTTGGTTGGTAGTGCCTTAACAATTTGTACTGTGAGGCAGTTACTTTGTGCCTCCCTCTTCTTTCAGTGGTTCCTCATCTTTGAACATTGGCAGGGCCATGCCAAGAAGAAGCGAACACCAAGAATCAGACGGATGGAAAGAAGTAGGTGCACCTCAATACTACAGTCTATGAGTGACTTTCAGCCCCCTATGGATTGCGAGGTAGAGTGGTGAGGGGGCAGAATATCGAGAATGTTGAAATCTGACTATTTGGTTTATTTGTAACACCCGAGGAGAAACCGTCCTGCGTATTTCTTGTCTGCTTGTTTCAAACCACAATAGAAGCCATCTAGTTATTTACTGTCTGCTTGTTTCAACCCCCAAACAGAAGCCATCTAGTAATTTGTTGTCTGCTTGTTCCAAACCCCAACAGAAGCCATCTAGTTATTTGTTGTCTGCTTGTTTCAAACCTCAACAGACACCATCTAGTTATTTGTTGTCTGCTTGTTTGAAACCCCAAGAGAAGCCATTTAGTTATCTGTTGTCTGCTTGGTTCAAACCCCAAGAGAAGCCATCTAGTTATTTGTTGTCTGCTTGTTTCAGACCCCAATAGAAGCCATCTAGTTATCTTATGTCTGCTTGTTTCAGACCCCAAGAGCAGCCACCTAGTTATTTGTTGTCTGCTTGTTTCAACCCCCAAACAGAAGCCATCTAGTTATTTGTTGTCTGCTTGTTTCAAACCTCAACAGACACCATCTAGTTATCTGTTGTCTGCTTGGTTCAAACCCCAAGAGAAGCCATCTAGTTATCTTATGTCTGCTTGTTTCAGACCCCAATAGAAGCCATCTAGTTATTTGTTGTCTGCTTGTTTCAAACCCCAGCATAAGCCATGTAGTTATTGGTGTCTGCTTGTTTCAAACCCCAGCATAAGCCATGTAGCTATTTGTTGTCTGCTTGTTTCAAACCCAAGGAGAAGCCATCTATCTATTTGTTGCCTGGTTGTTTTAAACCCCAAGAGAAGCCATCTAGTTATTTGTTGTTTGGATGTTTTAAACCCCAAGAGACGCCATCTAGCTATTTGTTGTCTGGTTGTTTCAAACCCACGGAGAAGTCATCTAACTATTTGTTGTTTGGTTGTTTTAAACCCCAATAGAAGCCATCTAGTTATTTGTTGTCTGGTTGTTTCAAACCCCAAGAGAAGCCATCTAGCTATTTGTTGTCTGGTTGTTTTAAACCCCAAGAGAAGCCGTCCTGTTGCTAGTTTGAGTTGACCTCCTTTACTCGTGTTAGATCCAAATAGAATCCCCTTCAAACTACCACTTTGGCCTCAGTGATCCCCACTTGGCTTTATGAAAGTCCGTACAGAGGTGGAACTAGGGGAGGAGCCAGGGGGCGGCCACGCCCTTCAGCTCCTCTTCATGTGCGGTATGCCCCTCCTAACCCTAAAATACATGCCTTATTGTGCAAAGCACCAACTTGCCTCCATATGCTTGCGTTGCAGAACCCGCTGATGCTTTGCTGAACTCAGACACTATTGTGTTTTCTCTGATTGCTACTTAATCTAATTATTTAATTAGATCCCTGAGGGTTTTATATAAAATGGGAGTACTGAAGTCATGACTTCATTTACTGATTAAGGGGATGGACGATTTCCGTTCACTTCTTAAGCACTTTCCCTTAATTAAAGTCAGAGCGACATACAGCATTCCTTCCATAAAGATTAGCAGTGAAGGCTGTTTGTTTTTCAAATTACAGCCATTAGAGCAGTAATTTAGGACCACATGAACGTTGGGACATTCTTCCAATCCATTTGTTTTATAATGATGTTCTCCTGATGAGCAATATTGTTCATTGTTGGCAGCCGATGACTAGATCCCTTTATTTCTTTGCTTTGTGTAGCCACTTGGTTCCCCCTGAAAGGACAATGCTGTCTTTTGCAGACATTTCTGATATAATAAAATGAGAACACTTTAAAATGGAAGCCAGAAGAGATAATTAGTGAGGCCTGGAGAGCTTTATAAAGAACATAAGAAAATGCACAGAGGGGACAACTATCCCAAAAGGTGTCAGAGCAAGGCCATGAGAGGGAGATGGAAAGTGTTGCTTTCGGGCAGCTTCTATACACCAGGCAGTCTGGAGGTGAGGTGGACTTTAGTAAGCATGGGCCGGGAATCCAAAGGTATGTTGGGCTCAGCTGCAATCATCAGATGATAATGATTACTGGCAGCTCTGGGGGCTAGGAGGAATTAAGAATGCCGCCTTAAATGGCCGGTGTGATGCTAATATCAATGCTGCAGATTGGGAGGATCACTGTGCAGTGTTATGTGAGGGAGATTGTGTGGACAAAGTCCTTCCATGCTGTGGCTTTACGTCACATGTCCTGGCTAAAAGAAGCCACGCCAGCTATTACTCTATCTACCCTGCACAATGCCCCAGAGCTAATGTAATCCCATCATATATACAAACACTGGCTATGCCTGTGGGTGCCTTTATTTAACACCTCTGTCTCAATGCATTTGGAAGAGGCTCAGGTTGCCCTGATCTAGGAAAGGTGAACTATTGGTTCCAATGTTTATAAGCGGATGGAGGGAGACAGATGAGCCTCAAAGGCTGCAGTCATCACTAGCCACTGGCAAGTGATAATTGAGTCTTGGTGATTAAGATATGGCGTGATGTCGCATGTGGAGAATTGAGGGGATGAGTGACTCTTTACACCTGGCTAGTAGCCTTCATTTCTGGGACAGATCAGGTCTATTACTGCCCTATTTCCTCTTTGGGTTCCGCTCCCTCAATTCTGTGCTTCATTTTGCAGGACCGGATAGATGTCCCCAGAGGAACGCCTATTGACAGATGCGGAGAATGGATCTCCGCAGGGGGCAGTAGGATCGATCATTGTGATCATCTTCACCTGGATCCAGCAAGTGCCGAACAGTATGTGGACTCCCTGGATTTCATGGATTTAAGCCCTGTGTTTGATTGTATCAGCCACCGGAAGCCATGGGTGACTTTATGCAGTAGCACAGGCGCGGCCCGCATGTTATTAGCCATGAAGCGCTTAGAAACCCAACTCAGGTATGGTATTAGGCGCCTTATAACAAAACAATGAAATAAGTA